>NC_053024.1:330662919-331035505 GCF_003073215.2 Triticum urartu
GCGTCAGCAGGTCAACAGCGCTAACTAGTCAAACCTGGCATGTGGGGCCCACATGTTAGTGACACGGGTTAACAGGGGGGTTATCATAGCCTAACTAAAGATTTGGGCGCCAAGGCCCATCTGTCAATGTCTGGGGGGTTGGGGTGGGGTTGGTTAAATAGTTAATCACCTGACCGACGTGACCCACGGTCGGTGATACGATGGCGGCTCGTCGCCGGCGACCTCTGCTCGCGGCGGTTGTCCGCACTACGGCCCACGGGAGCGGCGGCTGAGAGCACCAAGGCATAGTGCGGGCTCGCCCGCATCCTGGGAAGGTGACGGGAGGACGCAGGGTGGCTGGAGCTCGCCGGAGCAGAGCTCGCGGCGGCGACCGGAGTTCGTCTTCGAGCCGCGCGGGGCTATAGGGCACGTGGAGGCTAGACGAGATGTGCCACGGCCTCCTGGGACCTCTAGGAGCTCCCTAGGCTCGCTGTTTTGAGCACGGCGACACGACAGCGCCATGCCCGGCGTCCATGGCGGATGGCGGCGCTCGGTACGGTGCCTAGCATGGCTACGACACAGGAGAGACAATGAGGGGGAAGGGGGAAAGCGGCCGGCCTCACAACGGTGTCGTGGGGGTGCTCAGCTGCTCGGGGTAGGCGTCGGAGACGACGGGCGATCGCTAGCGATCTTGGGTGGCTGGGGTAGAAGACGGCGATGGCAACAGCGATGCAGAGCATCTGGGCTAGCATGCGTAGGTCTGGAGCTTCAGGCGACGTGGCGGAGCCGATGGACACAACGGAGAGGCGCGGCAGCGACGAGCGACGGCGACGGTTGCGTTCGGTCATGGGAGAGAGAGGGCGGCAGAGGAGGGGATGAGCACAAGAGAGAGGGAGAGAGAGACCAGGGGTGTCATGGCATTGTCCGGGCGTCGAAGGGCGGGCAAGCTAGCAGGAGGTGGCCGGGCGCGTGGCCGCGCACGCCGGGCGCGAGGAAGCGGACGAGTAGCAGGGGCCGGTTGCTGGGCCGCCAGGTAAGGCCCCGGTAAGGGTTTTGCTTTCTTTGTTTCTCTTTTTTTATTTTTTCCTTTTCTATAATTTGTTTCTGATTTAATGAAAATACTAAATCAATTTATTTTCTTCTGGTAATTTTTGTAGGGGCTAGTTGGATCATTCCAGAGCCCCTCACCAATTACAGAATTATTGGAGCTAATAAATATTTTATATGAATTATTAGCCCCAATTCAAATACCATATGAATTAATTTAGAAATCCAAAATGTCAAGAAAAAATGTGCATCACCTCTGGTTACTGTTTCCAGCATTTTCCAAAATGATGAACATTTTTGAAGGCCATTTGGATTCACTGGAAAAAAATTTAGCTGAACCTGGTGGATTCCTTTTGATGCTAGGGTTTGAACATCCCCCATTTCATGTTCAATTTCAATTTAAACATGATGCACACATGAAGGGCTAGCCTAGTGCATACCAAAACTAGGGATGTGACAACTCGCCCCCACTCAAAAGAATCTTGTCTCGAGATTCAAGAGTCGGCGGGGAAAAATGTGGGGTACTCCAGTCGAAGATGATCGTCTCGCTCCCAAGTAGCTTCTCTCTCAGAGTGATGAGACCACTAAACCTTGAGAAACTTGATGTTATGATATCGAGTGACACACTCTACTTGTTCAAGAATGCGAATAGGGTATGCTACCTCTTGAGCACTGCGTTGGATTTCCCCGAAGAGGAAGGGATGATGCAGCAAAGTAGCGTAAGTATTTCCCTCAGTTTTTGATAACCAAGGTATCAATCCAGTAGGAGGCTACGCTCAAGTCCCTCCTACCTACACAAAAACAATAGCTCAACGCAACCAATGCGCTTAGGGGTTGTCAATCCCTTCACGGTCACTTACGAAAGTGAGATCTGATAGAGATGATAAATAATATTTTTGGTATTTTTGGTATAGAGATGCAAAGTAAATAAAGTAAAAGCAAAGCAATAATAAAGTGATGGAGATTGATATGATGACAAAGAGACCCGGGGGCCATAGGTTTCACTAGTGGCTTCTCTCAAGAGCATAAGTATTCTACGGTGGGTGAACAAATTACTATTGAGTAATTGACAGAATTGAGCATAGTTATGAGAATATCTAGGTATGATCATGTATATAGGCATCACGTCCGAGACAAGTAGACCGAAATGATTCTGCATCTACTACTATTACTCCACTCATCGACCGCTATCCAACATGCATCTAGAGTATTAAGTGTCAAACAGAGTAACGCCTTAAGCAAGATGACATGATGTAGAGGAATAATTTCATGCAATATGATATCAAAACCCATCTTGTTATCCTCGATGTCAACAATACAATACGTGCCTTGCTGCCCCTTCTGTCACTGGGAAAGGACACCGCAAGATTGAACCCAAAGCTAAGCACTTCTCCCGTGGCAAGAAAAACCAATCTAGTAGGTCAAACCAAACTGATAATTCGAAGAGACTTGCAAAGATAACTAATCATACATAAAAGAATTCAGAGAAGATTCAAATATTATTCATAGATAGACTTGATCATATACCCACAATTCATCGGTCTTAATAAACACACCGCAAAAAGAAGATTACATCGAATAGATCTCCACGAGAGAGGGGGAGAACATTGTATTGAGATCCAAAAAGAGAGAAGAAGCCATCTAGCTACTAGCTATGGACCCGTAGGTCTGAAGTAAACTACTCACACTTCATCAGAGGGGCTTGGATGATGATGTAGAAGCCCTCCGTGATCGATGCCCCCTCCGGCGGAGCTCCGGAACAGGCCCCAAGATGGGATTTCATGGATACAGAAAGTTGCGGCGGTGGAATTAGGTTTTTGGCTCCGTCCCCGATCGTTTGGGCGTACGTCGATATATATAGGAGGAAGAAGTACGTCGGTGGAGCTTTGAGGGGCCCACGAGGTAGGGGGCGCGCCCCTACCCTCGTGACCACCTCGTGGCTTTCTTGATGGAGGGTCCAAGTCTCCTGGATCTTATCTGATGAGAAAATCACGTTTCCGAAGGTTTCATTCCGTTTGGACTCCGTTTGATATTCCTTTTCTTCGAAACCCTAAAACAGGCAAAAACAGCAATTCTGGGTTGGGCCTCCGGTTAATAGGTTAGTCCCAAAAATAATATAAAAGTGGAAAATAAAGCCCAATAATGTCTAAAATAGTAGATAATATAGCATGGAGCAATCAAAAATTATAGATACGTTGGAGACTTATCAGGGTACTCTTAATTTGTTAGGTTATCTTAAAGATCTAGCATTTTGTGGTCCACTCCGCGGATGGGATCCGAGAAGCAACGCCTGAGTTGAGAGACATGGAAGACATCATGTACCTGAGAAAGATGTGAGGGTTGTTCCAATTGGTAGGAAACCTCTCCTTGTTTAGCAAGAATGCGAAAGGGTCCAATGTAATGAGGAGCTAACTTGCCCTTGATACGGAATCGATGGGTACCCTTAAAAGGAGTAACTCAAAGGTAAGCCTTGTTGCCAACTTCATAAGCCACTTCATTATGATGACGGTCATACTGGCTCTTTTGATGAGACTGGGCTGTTTTCAAATTCTCATGAATAATGTGAACTTGCTCTTCTACTTCCTAAATCATATCCGGTCCAAAGAATTGTCTTTCCCCGGTTTCTGACCAGTTCAAAGGTGTTCGACATCTTTGTCTATACAGAATCTCGAAGGGTGCTTTCGTAAGACTGGATTGCTAGCTATTGCTATAAGCAAACTCAGCGAAAGGAAGACACTTCTCCCAATCCATGTTGCACTCAATGTAAACCCTTGGAAGAAAGGGCTACGAAAAATGTTATTGAGCACTTTTTAATAAATATATGATATTTGTTGTGCTCAGATGAACGCGTGCTACTCTCCTTGTTCGTCTCCGTTCTTTTATGATTATAATCCGACACCCTACGCAGTTTGGAAGCTTTCTGGTGCGCACACTTGCAGTGAGCGGTTCAAAGAACTGGTCCTTAGCAGCCTACTGGAAGTGTCGTCACTGGAAAGGCAACTTGCATGTCTCAGTGCAACTGCAAATACCTTGCCGAGCAGACTGAAGGAAAAATTAGAGCGCGAATAAACACGACAAGATTCCTTCACGTGAAGGTTTTTCATACAGACACAAATCCGAACAAGGAAAAACTTCAAGACGTAACAAAGATCTTTTTAGTTGAAATTCTTCTGACTTAGCTTTCTTTGTTGCACTTCTTGTCGTATGAAAGGTGCCTCAATGACATTTGAAGTGGTACTCAACCATCAGTCCCCCCGGGAAACTTGCACCCTAGGAATCCTTCTGTCTTTGAGAAAAACAAAGAGAAAAGAGTGGTACGGAGACCTTGACAGTTCGTTTGCCATTTCATTCAAGTAAATATGTAATCACAACATTATGCGTATTGATATATAATTAAATATGCATAAAAAGTTGTGAAACACTTAGGTTTGTTCACATATGCACAGGTTGTGCCCCCGGCTTTGTACAAAGGGTTACAAATCTTGAAGACAAACCTTGTACAAAAGGGGTTGCCGGGGACAAGGCCCGGCAACTGCGCCTTATGGGTAGAACTTGCGAAAATGCCCGATGGTCCACCAGTTTTGCACATGGATGCCATATTCAGTCTCCAGACGGACTGCGCCAGGTCTGGTGACTTGTGCAACCCGATAAGGGCCTTCCACTTTGGCGTCAACTTGTTTGACCACTTGGCAGATTGGACGCGCCGAACGACTACACTTTGATGTCCAGCCCCTTTTAGTAGGGCTTCCAGGAAAGAAAAAAACCCCTTGATCATGCCAATACCACTCATTCTTTCTCTCTTGTGCTTGCATTCGGTTTTGCTACAACATCCCAGAGCTCTTATTCTGATGCATAGCCTGATTTTATAACCCGTTGTTGATACCTTACCTGCTATCCTAAATGCTCACTTTAGTTTGGTTATTATCCATCGGTGGCCCCGCATTCTTGTCTGTGTTACCTCCCTTTGTTACCGGATGAGTCAATCCGTGTGATTGATGTGCAGAGACCGACACAGCACCACAGAACCCCTTAATTGAACGACTCTGCAGAGCTCCTATCGAGTGCGGAGGGCGATACCTGCTACCTCACTCTTTATGATATCTCTGTTGTGTGCCTAGTCGGTTGTGGGTTACCGAGGGTGATTCCTCTTTCACCACCTTTGATAATGCCTCTGTCGAGCAACCCCTCTAGTGTAAACCCATCGAGGGTGATTCCTCCAAGTTCACCTTGACGGTTACATCAAGTAGGAATCCAACTGGGAACCATGCGTCCTTGATACGTCTCCAACGTATCTACTTTTCCTAATGCTATTTCTCTTGTTTTGGACTCTAATTTGCATGATTTGAATGAAACTAACCCCGGACTGACGCTATTTTCAGCAGAACTACCATGGTGTTGTTTTTGTGCAGAAATAAAAGTTCTCGGAGTGGAACGAAACTTTGCTAGGAATTTTTATACAATAAACAAAAATTTCTAGAGCCAAGACCTACCGAAGAGGGGCACCTCGGTGTGCACAGCCCACCAAGGTGCGCCCCCTCCCCTGGCATGCCCAGGTGGGCTGTCCCCACTTAGTGGCCTCGTAGACCCTGAAACCGACGCTATAAAATCCTAATTTTCTAAAAAAAACAAGGAGAAAGAATTGTCGCGATCCACTAAACGGAGCCGTCATCACCTCATGTTCTTCATCGGGAGGCCAGATCAGGAGTCCGTTTGGGGCTCCGAAGAGGGGGATCTTCGTTCTTTGTCATCACCAACCATTCTCCATCGCGAATTCCATGATGCTCCCCACTAGGAGTGATTAATTCCTTCATAGGCTCGCTGGTCGGTGAGGAGTTGGATGAGACTCATCATGTAATCAAGTTAGTTTTGTTAGGGCTTGATCCCTAGTATCCACTATGTTCTAAGATTGATGTTGTTATGACTTTGCCATGCTTAATGCTTGTCACTTTGGGCCCGGGTGCCACGATTTCAGATCTTAAGCGTTTATGTTATCACCATTATATCAATGTTCTAGATCCGATCTTGCAAGTTATAGTCACCTACTACGTGTTATGATCCGGCAACCCCGGAGTGACAATAGTCGGGACCACTCCCAGTGAAGACCATAGTTTGAGGAGTTCATGTATTCACTATGAGTTAATGCTTTATCTGGTTCTCTATTAAAAGGGGGCCTTAATATCCCTTAGTTTCCAATTGGACCCCGCTACCACGAGAGGGTAGGACAAAACATGGCATGCAAGTTCTTTCCATAAGCAGGTATGACTATTTACGGAATACATGCCTACATTATATTGATGAACTGGAGCTAGTGCCGTATCGCCCTAGGTTATAACCGTCTCATGATGAATATCATCCAACAAGTCACCGATCCAATGCCTACAAATTTATCCTATATTGTTCTTGCTAAGTTACTATTGCAATCGTCACTGTTACATTTGCTACAAAATTACTGCTATAACTGTTACCATTACCGTTGCTGCTGCTACTATTATCAAAACTATCATACTACTTTGCTACTGGTCACTTTGCTGTAGATAATTAATCTCCAGGTGTGGTTGAATTGACAACTGAGCTGCTAATACCTTCAAATATTCTTTGGCTCCCCTTGTGTCGAATCTATAATTTTGGGTTGAATACTCTACCATCAAAATTGTTGCGATCCCCTATACTTGTGGGTTATCAAGACCTTTTTCTGGCGCCGTTGCCGGAGAGCAGAGCTATATTTGTTGAGTCACTTGGGAGGGATTATTATCAATTTATCACTATGAGGAATCTGAAGGATGCTAGGACTAAGATTTTTCACTCAAAGACGAGGGGAGGTAAGGAACTGCCATCCAGTTCTGCTTTAGATTCACCTTCTGTTATAAGTACACTTGCAACACCACCACATGCTATTAATTCTAATATGTCGTAAGTTATTGATGATGCTACTCTGAGGAGGTCTTGAGGGGTCTTCCCGTGAGGGGTCTTGAATCCAAGAGTGGATCTTCTTCGAAGATGCTACAGTCTCTCTCAATTGAGTAGAACCACATGGATGAGCAAAGCTCTATCTCTAAATGAGCTATCACAATGCTAACCCTAGAGGAAAGGGAATGCGTATATATAGTCTACGACCACGGAGGGGTAAGTGAGGGGCGAAATGGGTACATGGGCCTCGGCTAGATACAATGTGCGCAGATAGGCAGTGTTGGACGTCCGACAGGTGTCGGTCGTCCGGTCGCTCACGGGCATCCAGTCGTCCGTAGGAGGCCGGACTTCCGATATTTTGGCTCTGATCCGGTAGCGCCGGATCTCCGGTCAGGGTCGGTCATCCGGGTGCTGATGATGTCGGACGTCGGCTGTAGGGTGCCTCGGCTGGAGTCGTTCTGGCTAGTGGGGTCTCCAGCTGTCAGACGTCCAGAGATCGTTGGTCATCCGGAGGTCATCGGACATCCGAGAACTGTAGCTTTCTGGCAGCTCTTGCTCTTGTTCCTCGCGCTTGATGTCCTAGCCGTCTTGTCCAACACTCCTAGCTGCTCCATGGTCTTCCTCTCAGTTCCTTGTGTCCAATGGCGTATGGTTGAGGTCTCATCGTGTGTTCTCTTAGGGCTTGGGGAGTAGTCATAGTTTATATGGGGATGACCGTAGGATGCTGTGCATCATCTGTGCAGTCCGAATCTGAGTCCATAACATGAGAGGCTTGGACTCTATATTCTCTTGGCCAAAAAGTGACTTGAGACGACTTTTTGAACATCACCTAAACTTCTCATTTTCTCTCACCATCATATGTGGATTGTCCAAATATCCCATACACCTGCAATTAGACAAGGCACAAAAGTCTGTGAAGTACTTTTATCCTGGATAGCAGAAATAAATTATTGCATAGTTTGCATTAGAAATCACCTCACAAGTTTGAATGTATGCAATATTTTTGGCCATATCCAAGGTAATATTGTCCTCATCACCACAGCTCCCTCGTCCCTTCGGTAGGGTGATGGAGATCGACCATCCGAGCGGCTTGTGGCTGCGTGAAGACGGCTGCTGCAAAGCCCCGTCTGGGTGGCTGTTGAGTTCTTCGCCAACGGCATCATGTATTTCTTGCGTGGATGGAAATCCTTTGTCCGTGACTGTTATCTGGGGCAGGGGCATCTTCTCCACTTCAAGCTAGTTGAATCTGACACACTCTCAGTGAAGTTCTTTGGGGCTTTAGGAGCTCGTGTGGAGTGCTGCACGGAGAGCTCGAGCGATAGCGACACAACCTCCTGAAGCAAAAGACACAATGGGGATGATGGTGAAGACAATGACGGGGTTCTTCCAAGTGTCAAGATCGAGGACGATGACTCCGACTCCAGCTTAGCACCGACAGCACCATCATCTGGCTCGCCGGGAACGAGTTGGGCCTCGCCTAGGCGCCCCTTTTGCCGCGTCAAATTATAGATTATTGATTTCAATCATTGGGATCTAAATATTCATGCCATAAAAGAAAGATTACATGATGAGCATGTTAGGTAGGAGTCCACATCAAAAAAACTATTTTTATCATTTACCTACTCGAGGACGAGGAGGAATTAAGCTTGGGGATTCTTGATACGTCTCCAACGTATCTATAATTTTTTATTGTTCCATGCTATTATAGTATCAATCTTGGATGTTTTATATGCAATTATATATCATTTTGGGGGACTAACTGTGACGCCCCCGACTCGACCGTGCAGTAATCATACACGCAAATGTGCACAATGAAGCCCAAGGACTCCCCGGAAAATATCACAACACAACTCTAGACACAAAATAAAATAATACAAGCTTTATATTACAAGCCAGGGGCCTCGAGGGCTCGAATACAAGAGTCAGCGGAAGCAACAATATCTGAGTACAGACATAATTGGACAACTTTACCTTAAGAAGGCTTAGCAAAATAGCGACAACTAGACTGAAATGGCACAGGCCTCCTGCCCAGCAGTCTCCGAACCACTCCTGGTCACTGATCTCCACGTAGTAGTAGGCTCTTTCGGTGTAGTAGTAGTAGTCAACGGGGTCGACTGGCTCCGGGGCTCTGTCATCTGAGCGCAGCATTCTGGTATGGGGAAAATGGGTAGCAAAGCAACCACGGGTACTCATCGAAAGTAGTCCGAAGACTTACATCAGTAGTTTGCTAGATATGCATCGGTATCAAAAGAGGGGTTGTATTTGGAGACTATACTGCAGAAATGCCAGAATAGAGGGGAAGCTTAGCCTATCGTAGACAAGCATCTTGTAGCATATTGCAGCATTAGGAGAGTGTAGATTAGCACCATATAATAAAGCAATTAATATGTAGTAGCAAAGCTCAAAGATCCTTCCTCGAATCCTTGGGAGAAAGCGTTCCCGGAGCTAACGTATTAATTAAAGTAACACAGGTATCTAGTTCTAGTTGTCGTAGATTGGGATACAACTCCGAGCGTCCTGATACCATAGACACGACTATTCGAATAGATAACTTCCCTGTAGGGGTGCACCAACTTACCCAACACACTCAATTAACTCTGGCTAGACACACCTTTCCTTGTCATGCTCGGCCTCGACTGATCGACACGCTGTAGTCCTACCTAGGCTCCACAGAGAGGTCCACCTCGGTAAACATATTAAGTGCTCAGGGTGTTGGGCCCATCGCCCTTTGCACTCCTGGTTGTTGCGAGCAGCGTGGATACTAGTGCCACCTCTGTCCTGGATGGCGCGATCCGACCATGCCAGAATGTTGAACTTGATGTCTGATAGAGCTTTTGGAAGAAACGTACGGCGCGAAGTGCTTAAAACTTATCCTATGTGGTGGTTAGTAACAAAAGGTCAAAGTCCTACTCAGATTTCATATACATATCATTAGTGTATTAGAAGCTCGCGCAGTCGATCAGCGATCCCATCGCCCCGTCTCGTGGAATTACGGCAATTGTCAGGCATATCCCTCTCCTGGGCGGTCTTCCTGCCCGGTCATGCCTCGCAATTATTTTGCGGGTACCCTCGAGGTCAACCCGACTTCATATCTCTCACCGGTACCCCTCGGGGTCGACCCGACTTCAACAAGGGACCATGGTAAAAATATGGTAACATTGTGTCCATAACATCAAGGGGGAATCCGTGGAATGACCCTCATAAAGAGAGGTGATGCACATTTTTTCCTGACATTTTGGATTTATGAATTAATTCATATGGTATTTGAATTGTGGCTAATAATTCATATAAAATATTTATTAGCTCCAATAATTCCGTTAATTGGTGAGGGGTCTGGAATGATCCAACTAGCCCCTACAAAAATTACCAGAAGAAAATAAATTGATTTAGTATTTTTATTAAATCTAAAACAAATTGCAGAAAAGTAGAAAACAAAAAAACAGAAACAAAGAAAGGAAAAACCCTTACCGGGGCCTTACCTGGCGACCCAGCAACCGGCCCAGCCGACTGGCCCCTGCCAATCATCCCCTTCCTCGCACCAGGAGGACAGGGATACGCGGTCATGCGCCCGGCACGCGCGGCCCCGCGCCCGGCCACCTCCTACTTGCCTGCCTGCCCTTCGACGCCTGGACGATGCCACGACACCCCTGGTCTCTCTCTTCCTCTCTCTCGTGCTCATCCCCTCCTCTGTCGCCCTCTCTCTCCTGCGACCGAACGCCACCGTCACCGCCGCTCGTCGCTGCCGCGCCTAGAGCCGCGGCCACGCCTCTTCGCCATGTCCATTGGCTCCGCCATGTCGCCCAAAGCTCCACGCCTACGCAAGCCAGCCCGGACGCTCTGCATCACCGTCGCCATCACCGTCTTCAACCCTGGCCTCCCGAGATCGATGGCAATCGCCCATCATCTCCGACGCCTCCCCCGAGCAGCTGAGCACCCCCATGACACCGTTGTGATGCCCACCGCTTTTCCCCTTCCCCCTCGCTTTCTCTCCAATGCCATAGCTCGTGCTAGGCACCGTACAGAGCGCCGCTGTCCGTCATGGATGCCAGGCATGGAGCTGTCATCCTGCCGCGCTCAAAACAGCGAGCCTAGCGAGCTCCTGGAGGTCCCAGGAGGCCGTGGCATATCTTGTCCAACCTCCTCGTGCCCTACAGCCCCGCGCTGCTTGAACCGAACTCTGGCCGCCGCGGCGAGCTCCGACCACCCTGCGTCCTTCCGCCACCTCCCCTAGATGCGGTCGAGCCCGGGCTACGCCTCGGTGCTCTCAGTCGCCACTCCCGTGGGCCGTAGTGCGGACAACCTCCCCGACCATATGTCATCGGCGACGAGCCACCATCGTGCCACCAACCGGTGGGTCCCATTGTTCAGGTGATTAGCTTAGGCTAATCACCGTTTAACCAAACCCCCCTAACACTGACAGATGGGCCCCGACGACCTAATCTTTAGTTAGGCTAAGGTAACACCCCTCTTAACCCATGTCACTAACGTGTGGACCCAACTTGTCAGGTTTGTCTGCTCAGCACTTATGACCCGCCGACGCAGGCATGACACGGTGCTGCCGCAATAAATGATTTTCTAGATTATTTCTATTTTGGAAATTAGAAAATTAGCAAAACTTCCAAAATTCATACACATTCAACTATAGCTCAAATTGAAATAATTTATATATGAAATTTTTTCAAAAAAATTCAATCTGTCCATCTGTACCAGTTTCATGCATGACAAACCAACTTATACTTACTGTATAAGTGGAAACACATAAAGGGCATTTTAAATGCTTAAGTTTGGAGTTGCATTTGAATCCTTGATTCAAATGAGCTCCATTGAACTTGTTGCTAGTTGCTTAGAACAAACAACATCACATCTACATGCCATGATCATGCATCATATTGTTCCATATGCTTGTGTACTGATTGTAGGCACCATCCTTCTCGATAGGTTCTGCTCCGGAGACCGTTCTAGAGTACCCATCAGAGGAGTAGTACCCTTGTTTATCTACCAGGCAAGAAAAGCCCCTTGTTCATTCCGATACAATCCCACTCTCTCGCTCCTGCTCTCTTTTATTGCATTACGACAACAATGATTCAACTGCTACTTTATGCTACGGTAGCTTAACCCATTCCTCTGGATGACGTGTCATTGCCATTGTATATGGTTGAAACCCACTAGCATGTGTAGGAGTTGATTGAGCCATGTTGTGTTCCTACCATGTCATGCCTGCTATTGCTTAGAGTTGGGTCAGGTATGATTCATTGGGAATGAATTGGAGTGTTATGCTATGTTCTGATGCTGAGAGTTAAGCGTGTGAACACGATTTGGTAAAGGTAGCGGTGAGAGGCCCTGTAGGAGTACATGGTGGGTTGTCTCATTGGGACTGTCCTTAAGAACTGAGTTCTATCTATGTTGTCCAATGACTAGCTACTACCACACATTGGGCTCCGGGCGCTCCAAGCTCTCTCGACTTATTAACCGCCTTGATCTCTGTCCAGGAGTTGCAACTAGTTTCCGGTGTTTGTAGGTAGTGCTATTTTTCTACCGAGTAGCACCCGGCAGGGTGGACTTTAGACAGACTAGGCACAGTGGCACGGTGTACCAAGTGGCACCCAGATGGTGGGCCTGGGAACGCTGCTCACATCGTTTGGGGCCGTGATGGAAACTTCGGCCAAACTTCCTTTGCGGGTTTAGTCTCGGATAGGTGATAAACCTGGACTAGAGACTTCCGTGGTTAGTCAGGTCATGGCCGACACCCTTGCTAGGCTTCCGCTTGAAGGTTGCCGAGATACATGACGTGTACATGGCGGTAAGTGGCGAGAGCGTGTGTGAAGAAGTACACCCCTGCAGGGTTAACATGATCTATTCGATTATCTGCGTTCGCGGATATGGACGACTTGGATGCTGATGTGGTACATAGACAACTTGAAGTGGATACTTTAAAATGCTCAAGACAAGTGTGAGTGCTATGGATGGCCTTCTCATAGGGAGACGGTAATGAATCCATACTAGTGTATTGATGTGGTGATTAGTGGACTCGTGTGCGCTTTCTCACCTCAAAGAAGTTACCCGTAGTCGTAGAACGGGATAGCCACTGAGTAAAAGCTGGCCTGCTGCAACTAAACCCCACATTGCCTTCTTTATACTAATGCATGTATGATAGGATCTAATGTAAGTCTTGCTGAGTACCTTTTTACTCACGTTTGCCTTATTTAATGTTTTGCAGATGAGACCTCTATCTCACTAGTAGTCCCGCTTGGACTTCGACGAATAGCTTGTTACCTCAGCTACGATCTTGTACCCTTGGAAGGGTCTTGTAGATAGTCAGGATGCTCAGCCTTTTCCATTTGTAGTTGTCTCTACTCAGACATGTTATGCTTCCGTCGCTTGTACACTCTGTATGATGGGTCATGTGACCCTTGTTTGTAATAAATGCTATGATGGCTCTTCTGGGCCTTTATCTATATGAGTTGTTGAGTTATGTTGTGATGCCATGTTGTATCTACACATAGAGTGCATGTTATGCGTACGTGAAACATGTATTGCTATGTGTGGGATCCGACACCGAGTTGTTTATTCCTGATAGCCTTCCTCATGGGGAAATGTCTCCTAGTGCTTCCACTGAGCCATGGTAGTTCGCTACTACTCCGGAACACTTAGGTTGGCCGGCATGTATCTTTCTTTGTTCTTGTGTCTGTCCCTTCGGGGAAATGTCACGCGTTGTTCCTCTAAGTCCTTGTAGCTTGCTACGACTTGGGTTCGTACGTTGATGACCGACACGTTCATTTCTAGGTTACATATGTCTGTCCCTGTAAGTTTGTGCCACCTTGGGTTTACGACTAGTCATGTTGGCTCGGGTTCTTTGTCATATGGATGCTAGCGATGCTATCATATACGCGAGCCCAAAGGCACAAACGGTCTTGCCCAGGTAAGGTGGCAACTGTGGGAATACCATGCGTGAGGCCGCAAAGTGATATGATGTGTTACATGCTAGATCGGTGTGACTTAGGATCGGGGTCCTGAAAGCTTTGGTATCAGAGCCTGACCACCTATAGGATTGCCAAGCCAAACTGGTAGAAGTTGAGTCTAGAAATTCTTTAGTTATATACGGGAATTGATTGTGGAAGGGAACATAAGGCTCTTTTTACTCCTTATACCTCATGCCCTTCTCATCTGAGTCATCCTATCTTTCCTACGGGGTTAAGGAACTAGGATTTCTCTTTTGTCTATCAGGATCAAGAGTTACTACTTTGTAGTCTCATAGGATTGGTTGATTAGAGTCATATTCTAGTTTTCGAGTTCTCCCGGTGTAGTTTGTTTAGTACAATCACAAAACCTTGAGTGGTGATGTTGAGTATGGTACTGCCCCATCATTTGCAGGATGTCTCATTTTGAGCATTTTACTGTCGTTATGCTGCCAGAATTATCCTAGGAGTTTGAGAGATACTAATTTCCTTGTGCTACATTCTGCATCCTATAGTTGATGCAGACTCTGCTTGTTGTTTCATTTCTCTGGATGTCGTCAGTTAACCGAAGTCTTGTTTCTCATATTCTAAACCACGGAGGTGGTAGGGATGAGGAGGATCCTCCCGACCAGCCTTCGTTGGCAGAGTTCATGTTAGGGATTGAGAGGAACAAGCGTGAGTATAACCGCTTGTTGGCACAGATTGAGTAGAACACCGTCCTTCAGCGTAATGAGTTGGTTTCCATCACCGACTTCATTAGCCTAAAATCACCCACCTTCCATCATTACATTAAGCCACACAATGCAGATGACTGGCTCCGTAGCATCACTCGTAAGCTACATTCCACGAATGTGGCTGAAGATGACAAGGTGACCTATGCTACATATCACCTAGAGGGTCCTGCTAGTCTTTGGTGGCAGAACTACGAAGCCATGATTCCTACTGGTCAGATTCCTACCTGGAGAGATTTCACTTAGGCTTTTCACGAGCATCACATTCCTCAAGCCCTCATCGATCGCAAGAGAGAAGAGTTCTGTAGATTCACCCAGGGTAAGATGGTTGTTGATGCTTACAGTAGAGATTTTGAGAACCTCGCCCGCTATGCCATAGAAGAGGTGTCCACGGACACCAAGAAGCAGGCTAGGTTTCGGAAGGGTCTCAACCCTAAGTTGTGTCGTGATCTCCACTTGCACCATTGCAATACATTCTAGGCTCTTGTGAACAAGGCCATTAATGCAGAGACAGCTCAGCTCACTTATGAGGAGTCTCATAAGCACGCCCGTGATTTGGGTTCTTCCTCTGGCTCTAGCTCTTAGAAGCGTCAGATTTGGGTTCCGAACTCTACTCTTCCACCTGGATATTCACCAAGGCCATCTAATGTGGTGCCTCCCCCAGTTCAGTCATATACTCCACCCAGGCCTATTGTTAGACCGCCTTCCAATATAGTTCCACGTCCTACTTTAGGGACTTGCTTCACATGCGGAAAGCCAAGACACTATGCACATGACTGCTCTCAGGCTAGTTATGCTCCACCTCAGACTGAGAAGTCTGTTGGCCGTGGTAAGACATCACGAAAGATGATCAGTGTCAAGTCAGCTCCCACTGAACATGGACGTGTGCATCACGTCTCAGCTAAAAATGCTCATCATGATCCAGATGTCGTTGTTGGTATGATCTTTGTTAATTGTCATCCAGCATCGGTTCTATTCGATACCGGAGCATCTCACTCCTTCATCTCTAAAAGCTATGCTAGCTTGCACAACATGTCACTTTGTGATATGCCCTCTCCACTAGTCATTCAAACTCCTGGTTCCAAATGGAAAACTTCTAGCATATGCCATGGTAATGAAATCTTTGTTGACATCATCTTGGGTATGGACTGGATGAAAGATCATTATGCCAATATTGATTGTTACACCAGGTCTGTTCAGCTCACACACCCGTCTGGCAAGATAGTCACTGTCTCCACCAGAGTTGCAAAGCGTCAACTCTATTCTCTTAATGCCATCCCTCTTCCAGACCTTGAGGATATCCCTATAGTCTGTGACTTTCTGGATGTCTTTCTAGAGGAATTGCCAGGCATTCCACCTAATAGAGATGTACAGTTTGTCATAGATCTTATCCTAGGAACCGCTCCAATTTCTAGGAGACCTTCTAAGATGGAACCCTTAGAGCTAGATGAGTCAATGCAAAAGGGTTTCACTCGTCCTAGTTCTTCTCCTTGGGCTTGCACCGTCCTCTTTGTCAAGAAGAAGGATGGAACGGATCGGATGGTTGTAGATTATCGTCCCATTAATTTGGTCACGATAAAGAACAAATATCCGCTCCTGTCGGATTTCGGGTTCCGGCAAAACCCTTGAGGTTCGAATACTGGGGTGCGCATGAAGATCTCTCCTCCCTCTAACCCACGCCCTCACTGCAATCTCAAGGCTTAGCGCATCGAACTCGTAGAACAAAGGGACACAAGATTTATACTGGTTCGGGCCACCGATGTGGTGTAATACCCAACTCTAGTGTGGTGTGGTGGATTGCCTCTTGGGCTAAGGATGAATAGTTACAAGGGAAGAACATCTGCTTGAGGAGAGGTGCTCTTACGCTTGGTGAGTTTGTGTGGTCTTGGTGGAGTGGATCCGGTCCAAGATGAGATGAGCCTTTTGTCTTTCGATGAGCCGATCCGATCCGATCTGATCCCGCACGATGGTAGCTAGTCCTATGTATAGAGGCCCGGGTCCTCTCCCCAAATATCAGGCGGGAAGGGATCCCACAATGGCCAATTTGAAGTGGGACGGCTAGTACAAACTATTCTGACAAAAGATGGTCTTCGCCTGCCAAAGGCTCTGGTTATGACGCCGTCTTGGGCTCCACGATGACCTCCGTCCTGCCGTCCTGTTGGTCTTGGTCTCGTTGCACCGAAATGGAAACCTTTGCTTGATGCCTCGGGACTCCGCACCTACACTTCCTCTTCAGCACCAAAGAGGAAACGAGGACACTTCACCCGCCTGGCGCTCGCCTGGCCCTGGTCATCGTGCCTTGATCTCTATGCCTCTTGTGAGCCAGCCTGGTGAGGCCGCCCCCGAGGATGTCTTGCATCGTCCGCCTCATGAGGCTTGGCCCCTCGCAAGGGTCGTGAATGTTTGCTGGTGGAGATGAGCCGTACAGGGCCGCCAGTGGAGCCACGCTGTGGGCCGCAGGCAGGCAAGTCTGGGGACCCTGTTCCCAGGATGCCGACAGTAGCCCCTGGGCCCAAGGCGCGCTTGGACATGGCTTTAGGGTGAATCCAAGGGGCAAGTGCGGAGCGCCGCAGGCCCCAACAGCCTACGGCCTCGCTTGATGCGTGGCGATTGATTGGTCATGGGCGTCTCCGCTTCCCCACACTGCCTCGGCAACTGCCCACCTGACAAAAGGCTGTCGCAGGCTGCATTTGCCTTCATTGCTTTCCTTCGTCTTGCTCCAGATCCCCTTTCTTGCCCTTCGCTTCCAGAGACTCCAGATCCACCCAGATCCTCCTTCAAGCTTGCCGTCGATGGCGCCCAAGAAAGCCCGGGCTACTCCTTCGTCATCCTGGTACGAGCCCGCACTCGATGCGCCGAGCGTGTCGGAGAAGAACCTTGCCGCCGTGCGCTTGATGATGGAGGAGGGTGACGAGAGGAGGAAGACTGTGCTTCGGGTCGGCTCCGTCAAGCCTGAGGCCCCTAGCAGCACTTTCTACCCCTTCCTCATGAGTAGCATCGTCGCCAGGTTGGTTCCCCCCTTCTCTGACTTCTTCTACTCCATCATCAGTCACTATAAGATCCACGCCCTCCATCTTCATCCCAACTCTGTCCTTCTCCTGTCGATTTTCGCCTTCTACTACGAGGCGTACGTCGGAGTGATGCCATCTGTGGCACTTCTCCGCCACTTCTTCTTTCTTCGGCTTAAGGAGGGCCCCTGCTCAGGGTGCGTTGGCTTCGTCACGGCCAACAAGATCAATGCCATCTCGAAGGCCGGGAAGAAGGCCGAGGGCTGCAGGAGCAAGTGGGTGTTGATGGACGCCAATCGTGTCCACCCCCGGCTGGTGCTGCCGACGGAGATGCATGTGTCCCACGAGGGATGGCTTTGCGTGAAGCTCACCAACCTGTGGGTGACGCGGGTGCTAGAGAGGATGACTGCCGACCTGAAGCCCGACGACTCGAGAACGGCGAAGCTGACGGGGGCCATGATTGCCCAAGAATTCATGGCGCAGCGCGTGGCTCCCCTCCAGTCACGCTCGCGCCCACAATGGAAGCTTGGAGACGAAGGGGCGGCCACCGCCTGCACCCGGAGCCCCTTTACGATGAGGAATTGCACTCAACTCCTCGTTCCATGGTCGGGGACGACCAAGGGTACCCGCCTGATGGCCTTGTTCCCTTGTACCGCCGCCCGGATGGGGCGAGGGTTGTCGCCGCTCTGCCTGTCTTCGATGAGCGTGGGCTCGTGCCGCCTGCGCCCACAAACACTCTGGTGGTGACAACTCCGGTGGTCGTGCCTTCCGTTGAGTCTCGTGAGGAGGGAGAGGCGGCAAAGGGGGAAGGAGGAGCACGACTCGGAGGCGACCTGCGAAGGGGCGGGGGAGACCTCCCCCTTGCGCAAGTCCGACATCCTCCGCACCCTGCCTGATGACGATGATGAGGCCGGTGTCCCCCTGGAAAGGGAGGAGCTGCGCACTACAGGGGGCTCCTCGAGGTCCAAGGTCAGTCCCCGGAGGAAATCACCGATTGGGATTCCGACGAGAGGCACGCCGGTGCTGGTCTCCCAAGATGACGCCCCTGTTCTGTCACTGCCTGAAGCTGCTTCCAACTTGCATGCTGCCCACTCTTCTGTGCCTAGAGCCCTTGCACCCGCGCCTCGGGCTGGGAGGCTATCAGGCTTCAAGCTCAGGAAGCAGAGGGACTACACCACGGTGGACCAGTAAGTATCCTTGTCTTGCCTTATTCCTACTTCTGCTGCTGATTCTTGACGCCTTCCATTGCTTGACTAGGCCGACGCCCGCGGCGAAGAGGAGGAAGGAGGACACGGTGGTACTACTCGGGACCAAATCGCCTGCAGCGGCCGCTCCCTCCTCCGCGGGGAAGGACGGTAGCGGTGCTCGTGCTTCCCCGGCCCGATCGTCTTCACGAAACTTGGGGAGCGTCCTCTGGAGGAGGCAGCCCCCATGGCCCCGCTGGCACCAAATGCGCTGACGTCCAGCTCGGCTACCGAGGTCCCCAAAGCTCAGGAGCCCTCAGCCTCCCAAGCCATCGTGACGATGTTGCCTCTTCCTTCCTCTGCCGCTCTATTGTCCCCGGATTATTCCGCCTCCCATGGGGAGGACTTTAACCCGAGCCAGCAGTTTGATCCAGAGTTGGTGATGTTATCTGGTGGCGGGAGGTACCATGGCTCGATTTCCATTGGAAATGGATTTATCTGTTGTCCTCGCACTCTCCCAGAGATCAAGGCCCTCCAGTCGAACTCTGCTCCTAAGATAAGGCCTCGTCAATGGCAAGTCGACCTTGCCTTTGAGGTTAGTTATACAAACTCAGCTATCTTTCCTCCATTACATTGTGTGTGCGGCCATCGATGATTACAAATGATAACGAGGAGTGGTGTTGTAGGCTGCTCTTCAGAGAGAGAGAGAGAGAAAGAGATAGAACCCAGGTGCTTCTGGCGGAGAGGGACCGGCGGGCGGCGAAGAAGGAGCGGGAGTTGGAGGAGAGGACTGCTTGGATAAGGCCATGGAATGACATGCAAAACCGGGCCATGTATGAGCTCCTCGTGCTTAGTTTCTTCTGCATATTAGCCAAATCATGCACTTAATGTTTGTTTCATTACTAACTAGTTTGACTGACTCGTGAAAACCAAATGTGCAGTCTGTGTGCGAGAAGACCGGTCAGACCCCTCCGCCAATGCCCGTCATTGCTCCGGGGACCATGGTGAGTTTCATTTAAATGGACATTAGTTACTAGTCTTAACATTTGAGTGTCATCATGCTAACGAGACATTGCAAATGATCTTTGGTGCAGCGTAACTCTAGACAAGCATCGCACAATCCTTCTCCAGGTGGTACCAGCACGAGCAACCCCGGTGCTTCACCTCCATGATGACGGTAAGTTTTCACTAGTGTGTTGCTTAACAAATGCATAATGACCTAGATTTAGCTTTATTTCCTCCAATATGCTTACCATAATGACCTAGACTTAGCTTATTTTCCCCCAAAATGACATAATAAGCTTACTTAGCTCCAAACTGGTCCATTTTACCTAAGTTAGCTCTAAAATGATCTATATAAACCTGGAGAAACACTTGTAGGGCCTCATGGCATGTTGGTAGTGGTAGACGAGGACGTCATGTCGCATGCACAACTGGACGATGGCAACCTTCTAATCATGCCCAGCACAACCGATGGTGTACTCGAGGTCGAAGCCGACCAGTCGGTACTTGTCCTTAGCAAGGAACTGCTCCATAGTTTGGATGGAACTCTCCACCGAGACCGGATCGTTCGTGTACACCACCGAGAGGGCCTTCCCCTTACATGGGTGTCCACTACATGATGAGTGGTGAACTGCCTGCCGTTGTCGTCGTCGGCCGCTGGGAGCACCATTGGAGCCACGGGGATCGCCATTGGAACCGTTGGATGTCCTCTCTGTATCACTACAAAAAAAGACACATTCGTGACATTTTGGGCCGAACGAAATATTTTCTGTCATGCCTATGACACTTCTATGACGATAATTGTGACAAAACCCGGTATCATCATAGATGTGGTGGGGTCCTACTTCTATGACAAAAAATCATGATAGGAAATGGGATTTTCGTCCAGGACGGGCCAGAGACGCCGCTGCATGACATTCTTTGGGCTATCCATGGCGGAAAAAACCGTGGTCGAAGTGAGGGCAAGGAAAATATCAGGGGAGTTCCCAGTTACGGTGGGTGGTCGGGGGCCGAGGGATGCGCGTTTTTCTCGTACGTACGCGCGTGTGTGTGAGGCGTTGCACTCTAACTGAACCCTGATACGTCTCCAACGTATCTATAATTTTTGATTGCTCCATGCTATTATATTATCTGTTTTGGATGTTAATGGGCTTTATTCGACACTATTATATCATTTTTGGGACTAACCTACCAACCGGAGGCCCAGCCCAAATTGCTGATTTTTGCCTATTTTAGAGTTTCACTGAAAAGGAATATCAAACGAAGTCCAAACGGAATGAAACCTTCGGGAACGTGATTTTCTCAACAAACATGATCCAGGAGACTTGGAGTGTGCGTCAAGAAACAATCGAGGAAGCCACGAGGCAGGGGGCACGCCTACCCCCCTGGGCGCGCCCTCCACCCTCGTGGGCCCTCGTTGCTCCACCGACGTACTTCTTCCTCCTATATATATCCACGTACTCCCCAAACATCCAGGAGCACCACGAAAACCTAATTCCACCGCCGCAACCTTCTGTACCCGAGAGATCCTATCTTGGGGCCTTTTCCGGAGCTCCGCCGGAGGGGGCATTGATCACGGATGGCCTCTACATCAACTCCATGGCCTCTCCGGTGATGTGTGAGTAGTTTACTTCATACCTTCGGGTCCATAGTTATTAACTATATGGCTTCTTCTCTCTCTTTGGATCTCAATACAAAGTTCTCCTCGATCTTCCTGGAGATCTATTCGATGTAATATTCTTTGGCGGTGTGTTTGTCGAGATCCGATGAATTATGGGTTCATGATCCAAATTATCTATGAACAATATTTGATTCTCCTCTGAATTCTTTTATGTATGATCGGTTTATCTTTGTAGGTCTCTTCGAATTATCAGTTTGGTTTGGCATACTAGATTGATCTTTCTTGCAATGGGAGAAGTGCTTAGTTTTGGGTTCAATCTTGCGGTGCTCGATCCCAGTGACAGAAAGGGAAATAACACGTATTGTATTGTTTCCATCGAGGATAAAAAGATGGGGTTTATATCATATTGCATGAGTTTATACCTCTACATCATGTCATCTTACTTAAAGCATTACTTTGTTCTTATGAACTTAATACTCTAGATGCATGCCGGATAGCGGTCGATGTGTGGGGTAATAGTAGTAGATGCAAAATCATTTCGGTCTACTTGTCACGGACGTGATGCCTATATACATGATCATACCTATATATTCTCATAACTATGCTCAATTCTATCAATTGCTCGACAGTAATTCGTTTACCCATCGTAATACTTATGCTCTTGAGAGAAGCCACTAGTGAAACCTATGGCCCTCGGGTCTATCTTTCATCATATTAATATTCCAATACTTAGTTATTTATATTGCCATTTATTTTACTTTGCATCTTTATTTCTCTTTATCATAAAAATACCAAAAATATCATCTTATCATATATATCAGATCTCACTCTCGTAAGTGACCGTGAAGGGATTGACAACCCCTCTATCGCGTTGGTTGCGAGGTTCTTATTTTTTTGTGTAGGTATGTGGGACTTGAGTGTGATCTCCTACTGGATTGATAACTTGGTTCTCACAAACGGAGGGAAATACTTACGCTACTTTACTGCATCACCCTTTCCTGCTCAAGGGAAAACCAACGCAATGCTCAAGAGGTAGCAAGAAGGATTTCTGGCGCCGTTGCCGGGAAGATTCACGCCAAGTCAAGTCAAGATTTTACTCCCAACAACGAGCCATTACTAGCACCATTGTCGGAGTCTACTCACAAGTCAAGACATACCAAGTACCCATCACAAACTCTTATCCCTCGCATTACATTATTTGCCATTTGCCTCTCGTTTTCCTCTCCCCCACTTCACACTTGCCGTTTTATTCGCCCGCTCTTTCCGTTCCCCTTCTCTTTTTCTATTTGCCTTTTTTTCCCGTTTCTTGTTTGCTTGTGTGTTGGATTTCTTGCTTGTCACGATGGCTCAAGATAATACTAAATTGTGTGACTTTGCTAATACCAACAATAATGGTTTTATTAGCACTCCGATTGCTCCCCTTACCGATGCTGAATCTTGTGAAATTAATACTGCTTTGCTGAATCTTGTTATGAAAGATCCGTTTTCTGGCCTTCCTAGTGAAGATGTCGCTACCCATATAAACAACTTTGTTGATTTGTGTGATATGCAAAAGAAGAAAGATGTGGATAATGATATTGTTAAACTTAAGCTATTTCCGTTTTCGCTTAGAGACATGCTAAAGCTTGGTTTTCATCTTTGCCTAAAAATAGTATTAATTCATGGAATAAGTGCAAAGATGCTTTTATCTCTAAGTATTTTCCTCCCACTAAGATCATCTCTCTTAGAAAAGATATTATGAATTTTAAGCAACTTTATTATGAACATGTTGCACAATCTTGGGAGAGGATGAAATTAATGATACGTAATTGCCCTACACATGGTTTGAATTTATGGATGATTGTACAGAATTTTTATGCCGGATTGAATTTTGCTTCTAGAAATCTTTTAGATTCAGACGAGGGAGGCACTTTTATGGAAATCACTTTAGGAGAAGCTACCAAACTCCTAGATAATATTATGGTTAATTATTCTCAATGGCACACTGAAAGATCTACTAGTAAAAAAGTTCATGCAATTGAAGAGATTAATGTTTTGAGTGGAAAGATGGATGAACTTATGAAATTGTTTGCTAATAAGAGTGCTCCTATTGATCCTAATGATATGCCTTTGTCTACTTTGATTGAGAATAATAATGAATCTATGGATGTGAATTTTGTTGGTAGGAACAATTTTGGTAACAACGCGTATAGAGGTAATTTTAATTCTAAGCCGTTCCCTAGTAATTCCTCTAATAATTATGGTAATTCCTACAACAATTCTTATGGAAATTTTAATAATTTGCTCTCTGATTTTGAATCTAATATTAAAGAATTTATGAGTTCACAAAAGAGTTTCAATGCTTTGATTGAAGAAAAATTGCTTAAGATTGATGAGTTGGCTAGGAACGTTGATAGAATTCCTCTTGATGTTGATTCTTTGAAACTTATATCTATTACACCTAAGCATGATATCAATGAGTCTCTCAAAGCCATGAGAATTTCCATTGATGAGTGCAAAGAAAGAACCGCTAGGATGCATGCTAAGAAAGATTACTTTGTGAAAGCGTGGTCTTCTAGTTTTCATGATAATAAGGATGAAGATATAAAAGTTATTGATGTGTCCCCTATTAAATCTTTGTTTTGCAATATTAATCTTGATAATGATGGGGCTGAAGATGAGCCACCTTTACCTAGAAGGCATTCCAAAAATTCGGAGTGTTTAGATCTTGATGCAAAAATTGTTAAAAGTGGGATTGAATAGGTTAAAACTTTAGATATCAATAAACCCACTATTTTGGATTTCAAGGAATTTAATTATGATAATTGATCTTTGATAGATTTTATTTCCTTGTTGCAATCCGTGCTAAATTCCACTCATGCCTATAGTCAAAATAAAGCTTTTACTAAACATATCGTTGATGCTTTGATGCGGTTTTATGAAGAAAAACTTGAGTTGGAAGTTTCTATCCCTAGAAAACTTTATGATGAGTGGGAACCTACTATTAAAATTAAAATTAAAATTAAATATCATGAGTTCTATGCTTTGTGTGATTTGGGTGCTAGTGTTTCCACGATTCCAAAAACTTTGTGTGATTTGCTAGGTTTCCGTGATTTTGATGATTGTTCTTTAAACCTGCACCTTGTGGATTCCAATATTTAGAAACCTATGAGAAGAATTAATGATGTTCTTATTGTTGCAAATAGGAACTATGTGTTCGTAGATTTCATTGTTCTTGACATAGATTGCAATCCTTCATGTCCTATTATTCTTGGTAGAGCTTTCCTTAGAACGATTGGTGCAATTATTGATATGAAAGAAGGGAATATTAGATTCCAATTTCCATTAAGGAAAGGCATGGAACACTTCCCTATAAAGAAAATTAAATTACCATATGAATCTATTATGAGAGCCACTTATGGATTGCCTACCAAAGATGGCAATACCTAGATCTATCCTTGCTTTAATGCCTAGCTAGGGGCGTTAAACGATAGCGCTTGTTGGAAGACAATCCAATTTTATTGTTATTCCTTCATTTTTGTTCCTGTTTAGTAATAAATAAATAATTTGTCTAGCATCTGTTTTGGTTGTGTTTTTTGTGTTTAATTAGTGTTTGTTCCAAGTAGAACCGTTGGGAAGACTTGGGGAAAGTCTTTTTGATCTTGCTGTAAAAAACAGAAACTTTAGTGCTCACGAGAATTGCTTCCATTTTTATTTGGAAAGTGATATTTAGTTAATTCTTTTTTTAGATGATTAATAGATAAATTCCTCACGTCTAGTAATTTATTTTAGAACTTTTGGGGTTACAGAAGTTGCGTTATCTACAGATTACTACAGACTGTTCTGTTTTTTGACAGATTCTGTTTTTTGGTGTGTTGTTTGCTTATTTTGATGAATCTATGGCTAGTAAAAGAGTTTATAAACCATAGAGAAGTTGTAATACATTAGGTTTAACAGCAATATAAATCAATAATGAGTTCATTACAATACCCTGAAGTGGTGTTTTGTTTTCTTTCGCTAACGGAGCTCACGAGATTTTCTATTTTGAGTTTTGTGTTGTGAAGTTTTCAAGTTTTGGGTAAAGATTTGATGGATTATGGAACAAGGAGTGGCAAGAGCCTAAGCTTGGGGATTCCCATGTCACCCCAAGGTAAAATTCAAGGACACCAAAAAGCCTAAGCTTGGGGATGCCCCGGAAGGCATCCCCTCTTTCGTCTTCGTCTATCGGTAACTTTACTTGGAGCTATATTTTTATTCACCACATGATATGTGTTTTGCTTGGAGCATCTTGTATGATTTGAGTCTTTGATTTTTAGTTTACCACAATCATCCTTGCTGTACGCACCTTTTGAGAGAGACTCACATGATTTGAAATTTATTAGAATACTCTATGTGCTTCACTTATATCTTTTGAGCTATATAGTTTTTGCTCTAGTGCTTCACTTATATCTTTTAGAGCACAGCGGTGGTTTTATTCTATAGAAATAACTGATGTCTCATGCTTCACTTATATTATTTTGAGAGTGCTTTAGAACAACATGGCAATAATAAAAACTTTCATACAAGTGCATTGAATACTATGAGGAGTTTGATACTTGATAATTGTTTTGAGATATGGAGATGGTGATATTAGAGTCATCCTAGTTGAGTAGTTTTGAATTTGAGAAATACTTGTGTTAAAGTTTGTGATTCCCGTAGCATGCACGTATGGTGAACTGTTATGTGATGAAAGTCGGAGCATGATTTATTTATTGATTGTCTTCCTTATGAGTGGCGGTCGGGGACGAGTGATGGTCTTTTCCTACCAATCTATCCCCCTAGGAGCATGCGTGTAATACTTTGCTTTGATAACTTGTAGATTTTTTGCAATAAGTATGTGAGTTCTTTATGACTAATGTTGAGTCCATGGATTATACGCACTCTCACCCTTCCACCATTGCTAGCCTCTCTAGTATCGCGGAACTTTTGCCGGTACCATAAACCCACCATATACCTTCCTCAAAACAGCCACCATACCTACCTATTATGGCATTTCCATAGCCATTCCGAGATATATTGCCATGCAACTTTCCATCATTCCGTTATTATGACACGCTTCATCATTGTCATATTGCTTGCGTGATCATGTAGTTGACATCGTATTTGTGGCAAAGCCACCGTTCATAATTTTTCATACATGTCACTCATGCATCATTGCACATCCCGGTACACCGCTGGAGGCATTCACATAGAGTCATATTTTGTTCTAAGTATCGAGTTGTAATTTTTGAGTTGTAAGTAAATAAAGTGTGATGATCATCATTATTAGAGCATTGTCCCAAGTGAGGAAAGGATGATGGAGACTATGATTCCCCCGCAAGTCGGGATGAGACTCCGGACGAAAACATAAGAGGCCAAAAAAAGAAGGCCCAAAGAAAAAGAAGAAGAGAAAATTAGAGAAAAAGAGAGAAGGGACAATGTTACTATCCTTTTTCCACACTTGTGCTTCAAAGGAGCACTATGATCTCCATGATAGAGAGTCTCCTATGTTGTCACTTTCATATACTAGTGGGAATTTTTCATTATAGAACATGGCTTGTATATTCCAATGATGGGCTTCCTCAAAATTCCTGAGGTCTTCGTGAGCTAGCAAGTTGGATGCACACCCACTTAGTTTCTTTTGTTGAGCTTTCATACACTTATAGCTCTAGTGCATCTGTTGCATGGAAGTCCCTACTCACTCACATTGATATCTATTAATGGGCATCTCCATAGCCCGTTGATACGCCTAGTTGATGTGAGACTATCTTCTCCTTTTTGTCTTCTCCACAACCACCATTCTATTCCACATATAGTGCTATATCCATGGCTCACGCTCATGTATTGCATGAAGATTGAAAAAGTTTGAGAACATCAAAAGTATGAAACAATTGCTTGGCTTGTCATCGGGGTTGTGCATGATTTAAATATTTTGTGTGGTGAAGATAGAACATAGCCAGACTATATGATTTTGTAGGGATAACTTTCTTTGGCCATGTTATTTTGAGAAGTCATGATTCCTTAGTTAGTATGCTTGAAGTATTATTATTTCTATGTCAATATTAAGCTTTTATCTTGAATCTTTCGGATCTAAACATTCATGCCACAATAAAGAAAAAATACATTGAGAAATATGTTAGAAAGCATTCCACATAAAAAAATCTTTTTTATCATTTACCTACTCGAGGACGAGCATGAATTATGCTTGGGGATGCTTGATACGTCTCCAACGTATCTACAATTTTTGATTGCTCCATGCTATTATATTATCTATTTTGGATGTTAATGGGCTTTATTTTACACTATTATATCATTTTTGGGACTAATCTACTAACCGGAGGCCCAGCCCAAATTGCTGTTTTTTTCCTATTTTACAGTTTCGCCGAAAAGGAATATCAAACGAAGTCCAAACGGAATGAAACTTCGGGAACATGATTTTCTCAACAAACATGATCCAGGAGACTTGGAGTGTGCGTCAAGAAACAACCAAGGAAGCCACGAGGCAGGGAGGTGCGCCTACCCCCTGGGCGCGCCCTCCACCCTCGTGGGCCCCCCCTTGCTCCACCGACGTACTTCTTCCTCCTATATATATCCACATACCCCCCCCCCCCAAACATCCAGGAGCACCACGAAAACCTAATTCCACCGTCGCAACCTTCTGTACCCGAGAGATCCCATCTTGGGGCCTTTTTCGGAGCTCCGCCGGAGGGGGCATTGATCACGGATGGCCTCTACATCAACTCCATGGCCTCTCCGGTGATGTGTGAGTAGTTTACTTCAGACCTTCGGGTCCATAGTTATTAGCTATATGGCTTCTTCTCTCTCTTGGGATCTCAATACAAAGTTCTCCTCGATCTTCTTGGAGATCAATTCGTTGTAATCTTCTTTTGCAGTGTGTTTGTCGAGATCCGATGAATTGTGGGTTTATGATCCAGATTATCTAAGAACAATATTTGATTCTCTTCTGAATTCCTTTATGTATGATTGGTTTATCTTTCCAAGTCTCTTTGAATTATCAGTTTGGTTTGGCCTACTAGATTGATCTTTCTTGCAATGCGAGAAGTGCGTAGCTTTGGGTTCAATCTTGCGGTGCTCAATCCCTGTGACAGAAAGGGAAACGACACGTATTGTATTGTTGACATCGAGGATAAAAAGATGGGGTTTATATCATATTGTATGAGTTTATCTATCTACATCATGTCATCCTAATTAAAGCATTACTCTGTTCTTATGAACTTAATACTCTAGGTGCATGCTGGATAGCGGCCGATGTGTGGATTAATAGTAGTAGATGCAGAATCGTTTTGGTCTAGTTGTCACGGATGTGATGCCTATATACATGATCATACCTAGATATTCTCATAACTATGCTCAATTCTATCAATTGCTCGACAGTAATTCGTTTACCCACCTGTCGGGGTATGGGGTCCCGGCAAACTCTTAAGGTTCGAACACTAGGGTGCGCGCGAAGTATGTCCCTCCAACCGATCTATGCCCTAGCTCACTGGGATCTCGCGGATGAACTCGACGAACTCATAACACAGAAGGACACGGGGTTTATACTGGTTCGGGCCACCATTGTGGTGTAATACCCTACTCCAGTGTGGTGTGGATTGCCTCTTGGGCTGATGATGAACGATACAAGGGAAGAACGGCCTCCTGAGGTTGAGGCGTTCTTGAGCTCAGTGAGCTTGTGTGCGTGGGGGTCCCCAGATCAGATGCCTCCTCTCTCTTCCCCCTTTTCCACTATGGTGGCTAGTCCTATTTATAGAGGCCCTGGTCCTCTTCCCAAATATCGAGCGGGAAGGGAGCCAACAATGGCAGGCTAATTTGAAGGGGGACAGCTAGTACAAGCTATCCTGACAAAAGTAGTCTTCGCCTGCACAAAGTTCTGGTGGTGACGCTGTTCTGGGCTCCACGGTGACCTCCTGAGGCCTCGGTACTCCGCGGCTGCGCTTGCCCCCTTTGCACCAAAGAGGAAACAAGGACGTTGTGCGTGCTGTGCGCGCTGGCGCCCACCTGGTGTCGATCGTCATGGCTCACGTCACGAGAACCTCGTGAGGTTCGCCTCGCCTTGATGTCTCCGCTCCTCGTGAGCCTGCCTAGCTAGGCCACTCCAGAGGAGGTCTTGCGTCGTCCGCCTCGCGAGGCTTGGCCCCTCACGAGGATCTTGGGTGCTTTGTTGGTGAAGATGGGTCGTACGGCCTGCTGGCTCAGCCACGCCGCGGGCCGCAGGCAGGCAAGTCTGGGGACCCCCGTTCCCAGAACGCCGACAGTAGCCCCCGGGCCCAAGGTGCACCCGGGCTTGGCTTCGCGGCGAAGCCAAGGGTCAAGCTCGAAGCGTTGTGGGCCCCAAAAGCCTGGGGCCTCGGTTGACGCTTGGCGGTTGATTGGACATGCGCGTCTCCGCTTCCCCATGTTGCTTCGGCGACTGCACGACTTGACAAGTCCCTGCGACATGCAAGGGAAACCATCATTACCTGTGATCGTGGGAGACGTCGGTTGGCCTTCTCTTGCTATAAATGGGGAGGGGGGCGGAGCCCCCGTTGCCCATCTCTTCCTTGCTTGCTTCCTCCTTCTTGCTCCATTGCTTGCAGTGCCTCTGATGGCGCCTCAAAGGAAGTTTTCTGCCGCCGAGAAGGGGAAGGCCCCTCGAGAGGGCCCTGGTTCCATGGTGCCCAAGCGCGGTCGCGGCCGCCCGCGCAAGCATACTATGACCCCCGCCATGGCCCACCGCCGAGGCGGCGCCACGGCACGCGGAGGGGGCGGTCCCAACCGTGGCGGTCCAGTTGACGGGGGGAGGTGCGCGATGGTGGCGACGCCTCCCCGCCCGCGCTTCCATTCAGCGGAGGTGTCGCTGGAGTTCGTTGTTTGGTCGGAAAACCTGGCCGGCAACTGGCTCTAGCTTTCGCGCTTCTTTGTCGATGAGCTGCCGGCCCCTAGTCCAGGGGGGCTCTGGTTGCAGGCATATGGTTGCTGCAGCGAGGCCTCTTGGGTCGCGGTCGAGACTTCTGCCGCGGGCAACATAGCCCTGGCCTGTGGCTGGCAGACGTTCGCCCGCGCGCGCGGCCTGGGCAGGCGGTGCATGCTCCACTTCAAGTATGATGGCGGGTCGACCCTCTACGTGCGAGTGTTCGGGGAAAATGGCCGCCACGCCGGGTGCTGCCCCAAGATGAACGACGGGGAGGAGGTGCTTGGCCTTGGCGACGGCCGTGACGAGGGTGAGGGCGAGCCTCCCCTCAGCGGCGACCGCATCTCCTCTAGCTACGGCAGCTCTCCCTCCTGCGACAGCTCTAGCAGCAGTGGCTACGATCAGCCGCCGCGCTGCCGTTCTTGCTTCGAAGGAGGCAGCGGGTCATCTCGTCATCACGCCTCCGTGAAGCGCGAGGAGGGGTCTGGCTAGGCTTGGGCGTCGCTAAGGGCCTGCCCCCGCAGATTGTTGAAACGCCGCTTTGTTTGGTTTTTTCCTTTCTTTCCCTGCACCAGAAAACGAAACCAGTATGGGCCCAGAGGGACGTGTATCGAACTATGGTTCTTGGTTAATGCAACGTGCGTGTTATTCCCATGCCATGTTGTTATTTTGTGCAGAGATAACCTAACCTGGCGTGTTTGGGACGCCCCTTCCTTCACGAGATATCTGCGTTTGCTCAGGAACTACAAGAATTTGTTAGGGGGTGCGCTAGAGGATTTTGCCATTCACCTGAACCTTGACTTGGCACTTTGCATCGCGGTACCCGAGGGCACAGATTTAGGAGAGTTGCACCAGCTTCCAGGCTCGAACGAGGGTGACTCGCGAGAAGGCAGAGAGAAGGAAAAGCTTGCGAGGGCACCTGCCTATCCCCCTCGCAAGGTATGCGAGAGAGAGATCATGGGTAAACCAGAGCCGAAAATGCGGTAAAAGTCGAAGGAACCAAATCAGCAAGGAATGCCAAAGGCAAACTCGATTAAGGAAAAGCAAGCCAACTACGGAAAGCAAATGAAAAGCCACGTCCGGCACCTAATCTAGTCTTCGAGTCTTCTCACCAGCGTGGAGCTAAGTGCTGTCCACTAGGCGTGGGAGGGAGCCCCAGGGCCTGAGGCCGGTGCTCCTGAGACTCCGGGGCATGTACAGCCCCAACTCATTATTACGTGAGAGTGTCACGGGCGGCGATTCTTCACAGGCACCGGGCCTTGCTTCACAGGCTCTGGGCCTTGCTTGATAGGCACTGGGCCTTGCTTCACGGGCTCTGGGCCTTGCTTCTCAGTCTCTAGGCCTTGCTTCTCAGGCTCTGGGCCTTGCTTCATGGGTAGAACTTCTGGAGGTGCTGGATGTTCCAGGCATTTTGGATGGGTGTCCCCTCTTGCGTCACCAAGCGCATGGCGCCAGGCCTGGCAATGTGAACGACCCTGAACGGGCCCTCCCACATGGGTGAGAGCTTGTGCAAGCCTTCCCTAGAGAGGACCCGCCTCAGGACCAGGTCACCCGTCTCGAGCGTCCTGGAGCGAATGTTGCAGCAGTGGTAGCGCCGCAGTGCTTGCTGGTACCTTGCCGCCCTTAATGCAGCTTCGCGACGTCGTTCCTCCCCCAGCACGAGATCCATCCCCCACAGGGCGTCCTGCTGCATTTCGTCGAACGCCAGGACCCGTGCGGAGCGATGCCTGACCTCGTGAGGGAGGACTGCTTCAGCTCCGTAGACGAGGAAGAATGGAGTCTCGCCCGTTGGCTTGGTAGCAGTTGTGAGGATGGACCACAGCACGGACTGGAGCTCGTCGTGCTAGGCCCTCCCGCAGGCCTCCAACTTCCTCTTGATGGTCCTGGTCTTGAGGCCCCTCAGTACCTCAGCGTTGGCGTGCTCGGCCTAACCATTGCTCCTGGGGTGGGCTACCGAAGCGTAGCAGATCTGTGTTCCAAGGTTAGCACTGTAGGTTTTAAAGAGGTTACTAGTGAACTCCGAGCTGTTATCTATGATGATGCGGTTGGGGATCCCGAAGCGGCTCACGAGGCCCTTGATGAACTTGACGGCACAGCCGGCTGGAATGGTTCAGACGGCTTCCACCTCTGCCCACTTAGTGAACTTATCGATGGCGATGTAGAGATAGAGGTAGCCCCCTGGAGCTGCGGGAACGGGCCTAGGATGTCCAGCCCCCAGACCGCGAATGGCCACATGAGCGGGATGGTCTGGAGGCCCTGAGCAGGCTGATGGATTTTCTTGGCATGGAATTGGCAAGCTTCGCAGGACTTCACCAGCTCAGCTGCATCGTTAAGTGTTGTAGGCCAATAGAATCCGCTGCGGAAGGCCTTGCCGACGAGGGTCCGTGATGATGAGTGATGTCCACAGTCCCCGTTGTGTATGTCAGTCAGCAGCTCCCTCCCTTGATCACTTGAGATGCAGCGCAAAGTGACATCGTTCGGTTGGTTCCTGTACAACTCGCCGTCTTGAATGCAGTATGCCGTGGCCTGTCGAGACAAGCGCTCTGCGTCCTCTTCTTTCTCCGGAAGTGTCCCGTGCATCAGGTACTCCCTGAATTCCTTGGTCCAGCACTCCTCCTGGGGCTCGAGTGCCAAGAGAAGCCGAGCTCCTGAGGTTGGGCCGCAATCTGGGGCTCCCGAGGCCGGGGGCTGAGGGAGCTCCTCCCGAGGCTGAGCCGTGCTTGAAAGAGGCAGCATAGCTGACGGCTTGTAGAGCCGCTCTTCGAAGACGCCGGGCTCTTGCGGTTGCTGCTTGGATGCTCTATTGGCGATGTCGTCGGCTTCCTTGTTGGTGCCCCGGGCCACGTGCTGCAGCTCCAAGCCTGCGAACTGCTTTTCCATTTTGCGCACCTCAGCAAGGTAGGCCTCCATGTTCTCATCCTTTGGCTCATACACTTTGTTGAAGTTGACGAGGAGCTACAAGTCGCCCTTGACGGTAAGGTGCCTCACCCCCTAGCCTCCACAGCCTTCAGGCCGGCTATGAGGCCCTCGTATTCTGCAATATTGTTGGAGACCTTCTCACCGTGCTGAAAGCAGAGTTGCAAGGCATAGCAAAGCTTGTCCTGAGTGGACGAGATGAGCACTGCTCCAACCCCCGCGCCCTGGTGCGCAAAGGCGCCATCAAAATACATGACCCAGTTGTCTGGCGCCTCGCTTCCCGGGGAGGTGGACCGGTCTTCTCCTTCCTCAAGAGCTGGGGCATCTGTCCATTCTGCCATAAAATCGGCGAGCGCGGCTCCCTTGATGACCCTGATGGTGCTAAACTCCAGCTGAAATTCTTGCAGCCCGATGTTCCATTCAGCGACCCTTCTGGCTGAGTTTGGGCTCCTGAGTATCCTCTCCAACGGGTAAGACGAGACGACCTTGATGGGGTGCCCCTGGAAGTAGTGCCGCAGCTTGCGCGAGTCCACCAAAATTGCGAGCAGGAGCTTCTGCGGTATGGGGTATCGCGCCCTCTCGTCCCGCAGTACAGTGCTGACGAAGTACACTGGGTGCTCGACGAGGGCCGATACACTGTTGAGGCTCGGGTCCCCCGTAGATTGCGGCATATCCCGGGGTGATGGGTCTCCCGAGACATGACCGCCCTCAGGAGCTTCCGCGATGTTGCTCTGCTCAGCTAGGTCCTCTGCCGCTGATGGCTTTGCTGCACCTCCCTGGGCCGATGCTGTAATAGCTCTACCCTTGTCTTGACGCTCCTCCCGAACCGCCACCAGCGCCGCGCTGGCAGAGTACGGGGTGGCGGCAAGGTAGAGCAAGAGGGGCTCGAGAGGCCGCCTTGCCACCATCATCGGGGGGCTGGTGAGGTATTTCTTGAGGTCTTGGAAGGCCTGGTCAACCTCTGGGGTCCACACGAAGGGGCCTTTCTTCTTCATGAGCTTAAAGAATGGCAAGGCACGCTCGCCTAGCTTAGAGATGAAACGCCCTAACGAGGTCACTCGTCCTGCCAGTTTCTACATCTCCTTGAGGGTCTGTTGTGGGCTAATGTCTTCGATGGCCTTGATCTTTACCGGGTTCGCCTCGATCCCTCTGTGGGATAGGAGAAACCCTAGCAACTTGCCGGATGGGACGCCAAACACACACTTTTCTGGGTTAAGCCTCAAATTCACTTGGCGCAACCTCTCGAAGGTCTCCTCCATGTCTTGAATCAGCGTCCTCGCCTCGCGAGATTTGACCACTATGTCATCAACGTAAGCCTTTGTGTTCCTGCCGAGCTGTCGACCCAAGGCGATGTGCAAGGTTGAAGGGTTGTGCCCGCATTGTGAAGGCCAGAAGGCATGCGGGTGTAGCCGTACACCCCACTTGGTGTCAACAAGGCCGTATTCTCCACATCCTCCACCGCCATCTTGATTTGATGGTATCCAAAGAACGCATCCAAGAAACACAGCAAGTCACACTCTGCGGTGGAGTCGACGATTTGATCGATGCGTGGAAGGGGGAATGGGTCTCGGGGGTAGGCTTTGTTTAGGTTGGTGAAGTCGACGCACATCCGTTCCTTCCCGCCTTTCTTCGGCACCACAAAGGGATTCTCCAGCCATTCGGGGTATCGAACTTCCCGGATTGTACCTGCCGCCTCCAGCTTCCGTGTCTCTTGGACGATGAAGGCATGCTTCTCACTGGACTGTCGTCTGCTCGCTGCTTCACGGGGCGTACGTTGGGGCATACCTTTAGATGATGCTGGATTACCTCTCTCGGGACCCCTTCCAATTGATCGGGCTCCCACGCGAATATCTCCTTGTTCGCGTGCAAGAACCTCACCAAAGCTTCTTCTTGCCCTAGGTTAAGGCTGGTTCCTATGGTGAAGGTGGCTCCTGAAGACCCATCCTCGTTGACCGGCACCTACTTGGTCTCTTCCTTGTCTTGGGTGAAAAACTGCTTTTTCTTGGTGGGCGCGGCCTCCTTGGCCTTCGGCGCCGGCTGGCTGCGCTGCTGCCGCGGTCTTGAAGGCGAGCCTGAGCACCATCACGGCCTACTTAGCGTCCCCTTGGATGGTGAGGACGCCCTTGCTGCCTGGCATCTTCATGAGGTTGTAGGCCGGGTGAGTTTCCACCATGAACTAAGCGAGGGCCGGGTACCCAAGGATGGCATTGTACGGGAGACCGATGCGGGTGATGTCGAAGTCCACCAGCTCGGTGCGATAGTTATCTCGCGTGCCAAAGGTGACAGGGAGGCGGATCTGCCCCAAGGGGTGAGCAGCTCCACCGCCCACCCCTGTGAAGGGCTTGCTGAGGCCCAGCCGTTCGAGCGGCACATGAAGAAGGCTGAAAGCTTCCAAGGAGAGCAGGTTGAGACCAGCGCCGCCGTCGATGAGGGTCTTGGTGACGGCCACATTGTAGATGGTGGGCATGCAGAGCATCGGAAGCATCCCTGAGCCGGAGGTGGAGCCGGGGTGGTCTTCCGAGTCGAAGGTGAGGTCGGCTTCCAGCGCGGCCCAACCCGGCGGAGCCCCCGGGCGCTTGCAGGCGGCCCCATTCTGGCGGAAGAAAGGCTTGACATGGCGATCTGAAGGAGGTGCTTGGGAGCCGCCCAGCAGTGCCGCGACTGCGTGGTGTGCCGGTGCCGCGTAGCACGCAGTGAAGAGGCCACGGAGTTCCGCCAGGACGTCACCATGGATCCCGGGAGGCCGAGCAGCCAGGCGTGCGGCTCGCCGGCGAGGGCCAGGGGGAACAAGTTTGCCATGATCTTGTCGTCACCACCAGCTTCGAGGATGGCCTCCTCGTACGCTAGCAGGAAGAGCGTCGAGTCTGCCGCGCCGGCGTAATGCGGCGGCATCTCCAGCCTGAACTTGACTGGCCACTGCACCCGTCGAAGAGCGGGGGCCAGGGCTCGGTACCCAGACTCCCTACTGCTGGCGTCGGCCGAGGAGGTCGGTGGCGAGGTACCTGCCATGGGAGCGCGGTGCGACAGTATGGGGCGCTGGTTGATGGAGAAAAGCTCCGGCGCACCCCTACCTGGCGCGCCAAATGTCGGAGTATGGGGTCCCAGCAAACCCTTAAGGTTCGAACACTAGGGTGCGTGCGAAGTCTGTCCCTCCAACCGATCTACGCCCTACCTCGATGGGATCTCGCGGACGAACTCAGTGAACTCACAACACAGAAGGACACGGGGTTTATACTGGTTCGGGCCACCGTTGTGGTGTAATACCCTACTCCAGTGTGGTGGTGGATTGCCTCTTGGGCTGATGATGAACGATACAAGGGAATAACGGCCTCCTGGCGTTGAGGCGTTCTTGTGCTCGGTGAGCTTGTGTGCGTGGGGTGGTTTCTCTAGCCCAGATCAGATGCCTCCTCTCTCTCTTCCCCCTTTTCCACTATGGTGGCTAGTCCTATTTATAGAGGCCCTGGTCCTCTTCCCAAATATCGAGCGCGAAGGGAGCCAACAATGGCGGGCTAATTTGAAGGGGCACAGCTAGTACAAGCTATCCTGACAAAAGTAGTCTTCGCCTGCACAAAGTTCTGGTGGTGACGTTGTTCTGGGCTCCACGGTGACCTCCGTCTTGCAGTCCATGGTCTTGGTCTTGTTGCACCGAAATGACAACCTTTGCCTGAGGCCTCGGTACTCCGCGACTGCGCTTGCCCCCTTTGCACCAAAGAGGAAACAAGGACGATGTGCGCGCTGGCACCCGCCTGGTGTCGATCGTCACGGCTCACGTCACGAGAACCTTGTGAGGTTCGCCTCGCCTTGATATCTCCGCTCTTCGTGAGCCTGCCTAGCTAGGCCACTCCAGAGGAGGTCTTGCGTCATCCGCCTCGCGAGGCTTGGCCCCTCAAGAGGGTCTTGGGTGCTTTGTTGGTGAAGATGGGCCATACGGCCTGCTGGCTTAGCCACGCCGCAGGCCGCAGGCAGGCAAGTCTGGGGACCCCTGTTCCCAGAACGCCGACACCACCGTAATACTTATGCTCTTGAGAGAAGCAACTAGTGAAACATATGGCCGCCGAGTCTATCTTTCATCATATTAATCTTTCAATACTTAGTTATTTCTATTGTCGTTTAGTTTACTTTGCATCTTTATTTCTCTTTATCACAAAAATACCAAAAATATTATCTTATCATATCTATCAGATCTCACTCTCGTAAGTGACCGTGAAGGGATTGACAACCCCTTTATCGTGTTGGTTGCGAGGTTCTTATTTGTTTGTGTAGGTGCGTGGGACTTGAGCGTGATCTCCTATTGGATTGATACCTTGGTTCTCAAAAACTGAGGGAAATACTTACGCTACTTTACTGCATCACTCTTTCCTCTTCAAGGGAAAATTAATGCAGTGCTCAAGAGGTAGGAAACCCGAGCGAGGCGTTGCAGGCTACGCGTTACTGAACCCGAGCGATTGATCAATCTCTTGTTGTTAACTGAATACAAGTGATTCCTTCGCTACTCCAGCTAACTAAAGCCAATCGATGATGCCTCTGGATGAATAGTTAGAGTTGTTGGGAGGGTTTGGATGAACAGTTCCCGGTGGGAGGTTGGATGAACAGGACCCCATGGTAGTAGAGGCCGTTGCCGCTGGATGAACAGGACCCCGTGGAGGGCTGGATGAACAGGACCCCGTGGAGGGCTGGATGAACAAGACCCCGTGGAGGGCTGGATGAACAGGATGACCCCATGGAGGGTTGGTTGAACAGTAACCGGTGGAGGGGTGGATGAATAGTAGCCCGTGGAGGGTGGTTGAACAGGACCCCGTGGAGAGGGCTGGTTGAACAGTAGTCGGTGGAGGAGCACGCGGTGTAGGCTGGATGAACTGGAGCCCATGGATGAACAGTCGCAAGTGGAGGCTGGAGGAGGTCGACGGTGGATGAACAGTAGCCCGTGGAGGCAGTCGATGGTGGAGATGAACAGTATCTCGTGGAGTCCCGTTTTGCGGTATGCAACACCCCTCCCGATGAACACGACCCCCGTTTCGACCGTAGCGCTCAAACACAAGTCCATTTCCTCCGTTTTGCGGTACGCCATACCACTCCCGATCAACAGGACCCCATTTCCACCGTAGGAAGTCCAAGAGAAGTCTGTTTCCTTTGTTTTGCGGTATGCCATACCCCTCCCGATTAACAGGATCCTGTTTCGACTGTGGCCGTTCGAACATAAGGTCGTTTCCTCCGTTCTACGGTACGCCAGGCCTCGTTTCCATCGGCTGTTCTGTCCAAGCCGGTTGGCTCCCGATGGATAGCATGCGTTCCGTTGCCTCCTGATGAACACGACGCTTTTTGTTGCCTCCCAATGAACACAATGATGACGCATTTTCTCAGTTCCGACCCAGCCATGTACACGAGCCCTGGCCATACGTATGCGTGAGTAGGCGTTTGAGACCCCGCCCGCCCGTACGTATGTGGCTATATTTACTTTCTTGCACCCTGGCCGCTGTACGTGCGTGTACATGCTACGTGCGCGCCTCTACTACGACACGTGCGCACCTCTACTACGACACGTTCCCTTCGTTACACGGCCATGGTTTATCGCTACACCCTGCAGACAGACCGATCGTATGTACGTACACGTTCGCGACTAGAATGACAACACTACGTACGCTTCGACTAGGTGGGTCCTGACTGTCACACACTTCCTTGCATGAGAAGATGTAGCTGGTGGCTCCTAGCAGTCAGGGGGCGAATCATTTTTATTGCCCGTAATATGGATGCACTTCCTTGCAAGCGAAGATGTAGCTGGTGGGTCCCAGCAGTCAGGGGGAAAAGTTTTTTCGTGAAATACGGTGGCCCATCTGGTGGGTCCCTGCTGTCAGGTGGATGAATCATTATTTTGCGCGTAATAAGGAGGCATTTCCTTATGTGCGGCCGTGGACCTAGCTGCCAGCCTCTCCATGTACAGTACACTTCCGATGGAAGTCGGTAGTTGACCACATTGACCACGCTGCACCAAGAGCACCAAGGCGGTGGACGACGGCGAGGCCTAGGCAGGGGACAACGGGGAGCTGGGGAAGATGTGGTTGTCGGTGTTCTGGGAAAGGGGGTCCCCAGACATGCCTGCCTGCGGCCCATGGCGTGGCTCCACCAGCGGCCCTGTGCGGCCCATCTTCACCAGCAAGCACTCAAGACCCCTGCAAGGGGCCAAGCCTCGCGAGGCGGATGATGCAAGACCTCCTCTAGGGCAGCCTCACCAGGCTGGCTTGCGAGGGGCAGAGAGATGAAGGCAAGGGAGACCTCGCAAGGTCCCCGTGACGTAAGCCATGACGACCAAGGCGCGCAGTGTCCTTTTTTCCACTTTGGTGCTAAAGAGGAAAGCTCAGGCGCGGAGTCCCGAGGCATCAAGCAAAGGTTTCTATATCGGCGCAACAAGACCAAGACTAGCAGGACGACAGGACGGAGGTCACCGTGGAGCCCAAGACGGCGTCAGCACCAGAGCCTTTGGCAAGCGAAGACTACTTTTGTCAGGATAACTTGTACTAGCTGCCCCCTTCAAACTTGGCAGTTGTGGGATCCCTTCCCGCTCAATATTTGGGAAGAGGACCAGGGCATCTATAAATAGTACTAGCCACCACCTTGGCAAAGGGGAGAGGATCATTCAGACCACCAGACACCACACAAGCTCGCCAAGCACAAGAACACCTCTCCTCGGGAGGCCGTTCTTCCCCTTGTAACTGTTCATTCTCAGCCCACGAGGCAATCCACCACACCACACTGGAGTAGGGTATTACACCGCAATGGTGGCCCGAACCAGTATAAATCTTGTGTCCCTTTGTTCTGCGAGTTCGACGCGCTAAGACATGAGATTGTGGTGAGGGTGAGAGCTAGAGGGGGAGAGATCTTCGTGCGCACATCAGTGTTCAAACCTCAAGGGTTTTGCCGGAACCCGAAATCCGACATTTGGCGTGCCAGGTAGGGGTGTGACGGAGCCTTCCTTCTGCTAGTTGATCTGCCAACACTCCGCGGCTCCGATGTCCGGCGACCTGAGGATTGACACCGACCACTGGGAAGCTAGGCCAGCTCGGGCGCCATCGTCAGCCCAAGAAGACCCCAACCGCGCGCTCTAGGAGACACGCGCACCGCCAAACGCTGTGGGGTCCATGCAGCACGGTCAAATGCCATCCATCCTTACACCACGGCAAGCATGGGCCACTGCAAGAGCCTCCAGCTACGCTGCGTCAATGGCGCCGCACACCTGGCGGGAATAAGTAAACATGAGGGCCGCGCTCATGGTGGCGCGAGAGCTGCTGCGATGCCGACTGATTGAGAGCGGCTGAGATGCATTGCTGGAGCGTGTGGCCGAGCTACTAGACGCCGCAGCCATGGGTGCATCGCCTTTCTGCTCCTTGCTTACGCCTCAGGCTGCGGCCGGGCCACACAGTGGTCCTCGTCACGCCTGCACGCCCCCAGGCACACTAGGAGGTTTTATCGGCACCGGCGCAACCAGCGGCGCCGGACACCGAACCACACCTGTGCCTCCCCCAATGGCTGCAGGCGTAAGCATCGCCCTCCACAGTTCTGGCAGGATGCCACCCTACTTCCCTGGAGCGCCGGGCCAGGCGGCGTGGAGCGTGGGGTACTTCAGCGAGGTTTCCGAGGTGACGGCTCGGAGGCCTATGTGTGCCGCATGATGGGCCAAGAGTACACGCCGGAAGTTGACCTCGGCTCGTTCCTCGAGCCAGGTTGGGGAGAGGAGACGCTGGAAGTTGAGGCCTTCCAAGAGCCACCCGAAGGCTTCACCAACCATGCCGGCGATAGCAGCTATAGGGTACCACTAATCACTCAGGAGCAGGCTTACGCTAACCATGGGTCACAAGTGAATCAGGTCACAGCGGTGGATGACGGCCCCAGCACGGCAGCCCCCATCTCGCCCGGGAAGGCGCATTGTGGGCTGTGGGGGAGGAGCCGAGAGGAAGGCGCCTCCCCGGGTCGCACGGAGCAAGGCGTCGCCCGGAGGTAGGTCCTCTGACAGGGAGGCGCTGGCGAGACTTGCCCCCGGCAGAGGGCCCGTGGTCGCCGAGGGCGCCGCTGGCGTCCCCTTTGCCCCTTGGCGTCGTCCTGGTTTCTGGACGCCCCAACGGCGGTCAAGGGCGGCGCAAGGCGGGGCCCTCGTCTGGCAATATGAAGCAAGGCTCGCGCCTGTGAAGGTCTCCGCTCGTGACCAGGAGACTACACTAGGCGCCGGACGCAGACACTTGCTTTTAACCTCCTTTCTGTAGCCCTGTTTTCTAGCCTTGGATTTAAGTTTGAAGTTGAATTTTCATTGGTATGTGCGGGGGGTGTCTTTTCTCATTCATGCGATTTGGTTCCTTGCCTTGATTCGGAGCTCGCGCCTGCTGCCCCCCCCCCCCCCCCCCCCCCCCCCCCCCCCGTGAGCCCCTCGTGAGAGGGGGCTGGGCATGGCGCGCGCGCTGCACGCACGTCCTTCTATGGCCGGCGCTTGCTTCTCACAAGGCCCTCTCGGACGGATCGGCAGTCCCCTCAGAAGCTCATGACCTCATGATCCGGTTTGGAACTGGCCCTGACTAAGGTAAACTGTAGTAGTAAGCTCGCGGCGGGACTCGCGGGCTCATGAAAACACATCTCCATCTTGGCCTAGGGTATAGAAGTAGTAATCTATTTACATGAGGGGATTCCCCTCCCAAAATGCTCTTACAACTTCCAGGGCCGTGCCCGAGCTTTCTCATGCAGGGTCAACGAGGAGGAAGCACGGGCTCAATCGGACATGTCGCTCACTCCATCATCCGGGTCGCCCTCAGACGTGTCACTGGCATCACCACCATCATTGCTGGCGCCGCCCTCACCATTGTCGACCATGTCACCTTCATCTGCCACGACCACCACCGCGTCATCCTCGGAGGCGAAGGACCTAACTAGAGCATCCACATTATCCTCCACCCATCGCGCCAGGTCGCCCCGGATGGCCCCGGGTACAGGGGCAATGGCGGCGTCAAAATCGAAGTTGGGGTTGATGTTTTGGAGGTGGCTAAAGACGCGGGAGAATGCGCGCCCGAGCAGGCCACGGCTCCTCTCTTCAACAAGGTCGCGAGCCCTCTCAGATCGGTTCTCCAGGCGTGTCACCACATTGGTGAAAAAGCGAAGATGGCTGGCATAATCGTCCTAGTGGGGATGAGGGGCATATTTGTCGCAGATGGCGCCCAGCGCCGCATTGGCTCTGGTCCTGAGGCCTTGGAGCATGGGGGCGTGCACGCGCTCCAGCGTCCACGGACGGAGCGCTTCCTCCCGGCTCTGTTGTGCGAGGGACTCGGCGGCGGTGACTCGCTACTGGAGTGGGAGCAGTTTAGCACAGGCAGAGGCCAGTTCGGCCTGCATAGAGATCAGGGCGGTAGCGGCACCTTTCTCGCGCTGCTCTGCCTCTGCCAACCTCAACCTCAAGACAGAGCTCCGGCCATAAGCTTCGGCTCTCGCAAGCTCCAGCTTCGTGCCATACCTGTTGTCGAGGTCTGCACGAGCCTCCGCCACCCTGCTGTCGACCTCCTCCTGGATCCTTGCCTCGCACACATTTGTGGCATCCTCTACTTGGGCAACTTGGCACTCCCTCATCTCCAACCTCTCGAGTTCAAGGCTGCGCTCTGTGGCTCCCAGCGCCAGCGTCTCCTCGCGCTTATGGATCTCTTCCTCCTCGGCAGGCGTCCCCTTCATCGATGCTAGGGCGGCCCTGCGCGCCTCCGCCTGCTGCTCCAAAGAGGCGTTCAAGACCAGGAGCTCCCGCCTGCGCTCCTCAGAGACCGCGCGACGACGGTTGGCCTCCCTGGCCTCTTCCAAGGCTCGGGCGCTGGCCTCGTGCGAGGTTGCCAGGGATGCATCGGCCTCCGCGTTGGCATGCTCACACTGGAGGCGCCCGAAGTTGATGGCTACCTTCAGTTGATGCCACTCCTCCGCCAACCGGAGGCCCTCGGTTTCAAGGCGCGTGTCAACATCCGCGAGTTGTCCACCGAGTCGGCTCATCGCGCCCATTGCCTCCTGAAAGAGCTTGTGGCAGATGACGCTCTAATCGCGCGCAAGCTTGAGTGTGCGACCTGGCCCATCTCCCGCAACAGGGGTCGCTGAAGGGGCCTGAAGCGGCTCGCTCCCCCCCAGCATGGGGCTGGGGGTTGGCGCTTCCCCAATCACCGTCTGGGCCACGGCGGAGGCCTAGATGGGCGATGGCCCAATGCTCGAAGTAGAATCCAGTATCCAAGCCATCCAACCGCCGTCCACAACCAGAGGGGGAGCGCTTGGCACGCTTGCCACGCCCTAGGCGAGGCCACGAAGGAGAGATAGAAAAGGCGCGGGCTCGAGGCGCCAGGCTAGCGCGCTTGCCACCCCGGCCGACCTCGCGCTGGGCGCGGCACGCCGACTTGGGATGCTCAAGTCCAGTGGGGGATTCGAGGCAGGAGGAGGTTGCTTCTCGGGAGACTTCGTGGCCCTAACAGAAGGGACCCTGACGAGTCACAGTCAGGAGAAGAAGCAGCACTCAAGAAATCACAAAGATAAGGTACTCACTCGTCTATGGCGATATACTTCCTATGCTTCAACGGCAGGAAGACACCACCGCTGCAGCTTGGAGACCCTTTGCTCTTGCGGAGCGCGTCCAAGTCCAGACAGAGCCGGCCGAACCGTTGGACATGGCAACCAGCATGGGGCACTATTGGTGAGGCTCCCGAGGGGACGGCCTCGGGAGTGCTGGGGTGAGGACAGCCCCCAGGCACCGCCTCATGGTGGCCGGCCAAGACCTCAGGAGCAGCGGATTGCGTCACCCCCTCAGCTGTCGCCCCTAGGCAAGAGTCACAGGCTCCCAAAGATGGCACCTCGGGAGCCTCGAGCGGTGCCCACGCCTCAGCAGCTTGGGGTAAGCTCGGCGCTGGCAGCATGGAGGGGAGCCACGGAGACAGGGTTCTCGCGGGGCCCTTCAAGGCCAGCCGGGCGTGGCACCCATTCATCGAAGGGGGGCATCTGCCCCGCGAACTCCACCATGTTTGAGCAGCAGTACAAGAGATAGCCCTCCTGCAGCTTGTCGGCTAGTGAGGGGTCGCCCGTCAAGACCTCGAGCACCATTCTTCTTGTTTCGAGCGGAAGCCCCGCTTCCTGAAGCCTCATGCATTCCTGGCCGCAGGACAAGGCCCACATCGGCTGGGAATGGCGCTGGAATGGGGCTACGCAGCGTCGGAGGAACTCCTTCACCACCATGGGCCTAGTCACGTCGAGCTCCTTCAGCCTCTTCAACCGGAGCCAGAACAAGATGAGGCGGGAGTCCACGAGCTTCTTGTGGCCCCCGCCGGAGATGGTAATGGCGGGGCCGACGGCGTCGAAAGCAGGGGGCTGAGCACGCCAACATCCACGTACCCCCATCATGTCCGAAACCCGCTCGTGGACGGTAGGAGCTCAAAGTCGATTCCTGAGCCGGCCATCACGGCCATGGCCTAGAAGCTTAGGCATCCTGAGCTTTGCTGAGGATCAGTCAGGTGCAGCGAGAAGAAATGGCGTAGTAGGGCCACGGAAGGAGCAATGCCTACGATGGCCTTGCAGACGAACATGAAGACAATAAGAAGGGCGACTAATTGGGGATCCAGGTGCAACATATTGATTTGATAGTGGGAGAGCACGACGTTGAAGGAGGCGGAGAAGGGAGGAATAAGGCCAGCCCACAGGGTGTCAATGAAGAATTGGACCTCAGTGGCTGTCCTATCGACAGAGGCGTGGGACGCGGGCCAAGCCGTTGTCTCCCCCCATTCGTTGAAGGTGGTGGCGAGCGTTGGGCGGACCTTGTCCATGGCCTCCTGGTTGAGCACCAATGACCGGCCCACAGTTGGTTCAATGGCCGGGGTGGCCCGGTTGAAGACTGAGCCTTCTCCGTTCGCCGGGGCACCATGGCGGCAAGGATGGCCGAGCTCGGGACAGATTGGAAGAGGAGGTTACTGATTCGGAAGGTCAGGAGACTAGGAGGGGCGCATCGCCAAGCATTGAGGGATAACAGTGTAAATCATGATGGCCGCCTAACTAGGTGGATATCAAGGCGGATATCACGTCCCATCAGCCGCCAGGCATCAGCCAAAGCCGCGGGCTGTTAGGGCCAATCCGAGCGTGCCTTGGGCCCGGGGGCTACTATCGGTGTTCTGGGAACGGGGGTCCCTAGACTTGCATGCCTATGGCCCACGACGTGGCTCCATCAGCGACCCTATGCGGCCCATCTTCACCAGCAAGCACTCAAGACCCTCGCGAGGGGCCAAGCCTCGCGAGGTGGACAACGCGATACCTCCTCGGGGGCAGCCTCACCAAGCTGGCTCACGAGGGGCGGAGAAATCAAGGCAAGGGAGACCTCGCGAGGTCCCCGTGACGTAAGCTATGATGACCAATGCTAGGCGGGCACCAGGCGGGCTCCAGCATGAAGTGTCCTCGTTTCCTATTTGGTGCTAAAGAGGCAAGCTCAAGCGAGGAGTCCCGAGGCATCAAGCAAAGGTTTCCATATTGGTGCAACAAGACCAAGACCAGCAGGACGACAGGATGGAGGTCACCGTGGAGCCCAAGACGGCGTCACCGCCAGAGCGTTTGGCAGGCAAAGACTACTTTTATCAGGATAACTTGTACTAGTTGTCCCCTTCAAACTTGGCTGTTGTGGGATCCCTTCCCGCTCAATATTCGGGAAGAGGACCAGGGCCTCTATAAATAGGACTAGCCACCAGCTTAGCAAAGGGGAGAGGATCATTCAGACCACCAGACACCACACAAGCTCGCCAAGCACAAGAACACCTCTCCTCAGGAGGCCGTTCTTCCCCTTGTAACTGTTCATCCTCAGCCCACGAGGCAATCCACCACACCACACTGGAGTAGGGTATTACACCGCAACAGTGTCCCGAACCAGTATAAATCTTGTGTCCCTTTGTTCTGCGAGTTCGACGCGCTAAAACTTGAGATTGTGGTGAGGGCGAGAGCTAGAGGGGGAGAGATCTTCGTGCGCACCCCAGTGTTCGAACCTCAAGGGTTTTGCCGGAACCCGAAATCTGACAGCGGTAGTGGATGCCCACGCCGAGAGGAGTACGAGGGTTCACTAGTTCGGCTGCGGTGTGAGGCTGCCATCACGGCAGGGCCTGGCCAGCGGTGGGGGTAGTAGGGGGCGGTGAGGCCCTGCAGCAGCATAGCCGGCCACAGGAGGCAGGAGCAGGCGGCACGACCAGCGCTGCTTTGGGCGGCTGGAGCAAGAAGACCAGAGGTTGAAGAAGCACTACGACCGTTGGATGGACATCATACGATCACTGGAGCTAGAATCGTTCATATTGACTAATTTGACAAAGCCCTCCGTTCCCGTCAACTTACTAGGCCCACATGTCAGCCCCCCACTATGCTGGGTCCCAACTAGCAGGGAGAGTATTCATTTTTTTTGTGCGTAATAAGGAGGCACTTCCTTGCGTGCGAAGATATAGCTGGTGGGTCCGACCTGTCAGCGGGGGGGACATTTTTTCGTGAAATACAGAGGCCCTGCCGGTGTGTCCCAGATGTCAGGTGGAGGAATCATTATTTTGCACATAATAAGGAGGCATTTCCTTGTGTGCGGCCAAGGACCCAGCTGTCAGCCACTCCACGTACAGTCCACGTCCGATGCATGTCGTTCGTTGACCACGGCGCGCCGAGAGCACCAGGGCGGTGGACGACGGCGAGGCCTAGGAAGGGAATGACACGAAGATGGGAAGACGTGGGAGTGGAGTCGCAGACGGAGAGGTGTACGAGGGTTAACTAGTTCTGGTGCGGTATGGTTCGGTAGTCGGTGGAGAAGAACATGAGGTGTGGAGGGGTGGAGGGATGGCCTGGCCAGCGGTGGGGTAGCGCTTCACAGCGAAGCCTGCTAAGCAGAGCTGCTATCAGCAGGAGGCAGGAGCAGGTGGTCCCGGCGGCGCTGGAGGAAGAAGACGAGAGATTGAAGATGGATGCCGGTCGTTGGACGTAAATAAAACGGCTAACAATGTCAGAATCATTTGTTGACTAAGTTGACAACGACTTGCGTTGGCTTCAATGTATTGGCCCACATTTCAGCCTCCAAAAATGTGGCACGTATTCAACCCATTTTTCATAATTTGCAGTCAATTTGATCTTTTTTTAGAATTACAGTCCATTTGTTGCGCTGGGTGAACAAATAATGTAGCGTCCATGCAGCCAATTTAATTTTTTTCCTAAAAAATTACATGCCATTTGCCCTTTCTCGAAATACACGATTTTGCTGTGTTGATTCTATTTATAATGTTGGGTTGGGCGCAACAATGTTATCAAAAAAGAAACAGGGGCTGAGCATTTTGTTATAAATATATTTAAATAATAAGTGATTTATTATTACATTGGTTCTTAAATCTTACCAAGCTTTTGTACACAATCACCAGGATTTTCGTTGCCAAAAAAATCCAGGATTTTATTGTTAAGAAATTATTTTATTAGGTTAATAAGATGTGGGATATTGTTTTCGTACATATGTAAGTATCTGTTAAATATATGATGACAATAAAAATAATATATAATAAAATATAAAATAATTTAAATATATATAATATAGTTAGAAGGGAAACATAAGTTGGACCATGCGTTCCTATTCTTATATAGTAAAATAGAACAGACCTGTGCGTTTTCTTCAAAAAAATACATAATTTGGGTTGCCGATGTTTCAGGAAAAATAAAACCTCGGATGGGAGGTCCACAGGCCGGTCGATACATGACGGCCCTAAAGAAAATACAAACCAGCTTGTCGTGGGCTGCGCATGTTAAAAAAGAAAGCCTAGACGGGGCAGCCCACAACCCAGCTGATACTTGCTGCCCCGGTGATAATAAATGACACATGTCAGCTCCCTGGCTTCATTGTGAATTTATCTCCTTTAGTAACTACGTTGAAGCACCTAAAAAAACTTTAACTATGTTGACCAACCCGTGGGCCCTAACATCAGTATAGCATTAGGAGGAAGTATTTTTTCAATGAGGCACTTGCTTGTGTACAGCCATAGACCTGGTGGGTCCCGACTGTCCGCCTCTCCATGTACAGTCCTCTCCAGATTCCTCTCGTTTGTTCAGCATGTTCACAAAGGCAGAAAGCGGCGCCGCGGCGAGCGCACAAAGGCACAGGAGGAGATCGGACCACCTAAGGCAGTGCCTTAGTTGTAACGAAAGTACTGAACTAGCCCAGTGGCCAAGTGACACTACCGACAGTTGTTCCGCCCGGGTTCGATTCCACCTGATGCAGGGAAAATATCTCCAATTTTTTTGCATCTGCCATTATTGACATGTGGGTCCCCATTGTCATCTACGCACACCACGTCCAACATTTACCAAAACTTCCTCCCTCCTTTTCTCTATTTTTCGCACACTCGACATTGTGTGGGCATTTTGAAAATAGCATATCTTTTTGACTGTGCATCATATTAAGATGTGCTATGCATGAATGTTGATCAGCATGATGTTAACTGGCTGGTAGTTCCATTTTCGACCATGAATAAAACTTCCAACATGATGTTATACTTGTTTGAAAAGGCCGCGTTAATATAAATGATGTGCCTCTGAAAGTTGTAGTTTTTTATGTGAAACTGAACTTACAGTTTCTTATCTGAAACTGAAACTTGTTGTTTCTTACCTGAGAATCACATTGTCTGTACTTTATTACTCCTATGAAACTACATTTTTTAAGTTCTTCGGGAGTATCGCCACCTTTTCGCTCTATTGCAAATATTTGGCCATCGATGTCGCCGTCGCCCCTAGTTGGTCCTTGTTATCAAACCAAGACTGTATGTCCAACATCCTAGCTAGCTTCACAGGGTCGCCATCTGTGATCCTCACGTATCGGTTGTACTCCTCCATCGATCTACTTATCCACAGCACCTTCACTCGCCGGCGGTGGTTTTTGAATGGAAGAGGAGAGGAGCAGTGCTGGTTTTGGATTAGAACGGGAGAGGGGCGACGCTGGTTTTGGATTGGAATCTCAGAGGAGGGCGGTGGTTTTGAAATTGAAGAGGAGAGGAGCGACGCTGGATTTAGATTGGAACATGAGAGGAATGGCGGTGGTTTAAGCGGAGAGGAGCGGCGCTAGATTTAGATTGGAACATGAGAGGAATGGCGGTGGTTTAAGCAGAGAGGAGCGGCGCTGGTCTTGGAAGTATTTTTATTGTTTTGCGTTTTTTGGGTTAAAGTTTGACCACGTACTGTATTTGACAAGCAAAATGTGAATGCATATCACCAAAAATTGTATCGCTTGGTTCGTATTTGAATGTACTTTCAAATTATATTATTTTTGCAACGTATAACATATATTTTATTTGTGAAAATCATGGTCAATTATGACCTAGAATAAAAGGGAGACTCGTTAATGTGGGGTCGCTTTCTTAATTGAAGGGTAAATTGATTTTGATTTTGATACAGTCACAGTGCGCCGGCCGTCTCGTCCAATCCTAAGTTGCTGCCACACGCTCCTCTCCCTCTTCTCCATTGCAAAACCACCTTCTCTCCTCTCCAGCATCTCCATTCCAAAACCACCATCTCGCCTCTCCCTCTTCTCCATTGCAAAACCACCTCCTCTCCTCTCCATCATCTCCATTCCAAAACCACCATCTCGCCTCTCCCTCTTCTCCATTGCAAAACCACCTTCTCTCCTCTCCATCATCTCCATTCCAAAACCACCGTGTCGCCTCTTCCTCCTTTCCATTGCAAAACCCACCCCTCTCCTCTCCATCATCTCCATTCAAAAACTACCTTCTCTCCTCCCATCTTCCAAAGCTAACACCGGCCCACTCAGAAGGACATCTATGGAGAGGATGCAGCAGCAAATTAGGCAGATCACCGACGGCGACCAGGCAAAGTTAGCCAGGTTGAATGAGATCCTTACTTGGTTTGACAATGAGTGGGAGATATCGAGGATGGTGAGGGCCATGTGGCAATGTATGCGAAAGAGCAAGACAGCGACGATGTACTCCCCGGCGGCAGTCGCGCCGCAATCCTTCGAGTTCATCGAGTATCTTCTCTGGCGATGGAGCAGACAGATTCGCCCGAGGTGAAAGTCAGGCGGAGGTGGTGGGCGTACAGGTCGAAGGTCGGGCACCCAGTGGATAACGAATCGATCGAGTACGGTGTGCCGTTCATGATGGTGTAGAGCCAGCCGGAGCCACAGGAGTATTCGTTCTCCCACAACAAGAGGAGGCCTGATGGCGCGACATCGCTTCCCCGCCGTTCTCCACGGTTCCCTCGACGCTCGCCTCATTTCAATGGGACGGTAGGGTTTAAGGTAAGCTTCACACTAGCCTAATCTTCCATCTGCTCATACTTACAATCAGTGTGACAGCTAATGAAAATCATGCTTACAATCAGTCTCCGAGTACTACGCCAATCACCCTGAAATAGCTCTGGACCTTTGGGTCAAAGTTTTGACACTATACAAATAAAGAAAAAACACATTGGTGCTTCTTTCAGAAAAGACTACACCCTAGAAAACTGCCAATATAACCTAATAGTATTTGGTTAGAGGATTTGCTGCTAAGAATGATCCGTCCACAGAGAGTGCCACACATCCCACTGGTGGTGGTGGATGCTAATGCGTGCATGGAGCATGGTTGGTGTCGGTAATATTTACTTGGCACACCTCGCACTCTGCATATATGCCGGTTCCATCCATACATTTGTGCAGTTCCACGAAAATGCAGCCGAATAACCCTATTTGCACAGATAATGAAAAAGAGTGATTACATTATAGTGGCACTAGTTGATGAAACATACACTAATACATAGAAGCAAATATTGCGATAGCATCATAGTATGCCATGCTGCGAGGGCGAGATGGGCCCTGCGATGCCTCATACTGCAAATCGACCCAAGTCATCCCGATACACCTTCTGCCAGTGATGAACATCAGTGTATAGAGGTAGTATAAGGAGGGGCCTTGAGACATTGCAATCTCTATTTCTGTGCAGATCAACTAAAATTAAGCACCCCAGTTTGCAGAAACACTTAAACATTAATAATGGGACTAGTTGATGAAACATATACTAACAAAGAGAATCACTTTCTTTATCTACATTGGAAATGAAATGATAGAGAGGACACTCGCTCTATTTTAACTGTATTATTACTTCATTTTATTAGTGGCACTACGATCGAGCACGTGGCAAACGAGGTGTACTGTGCGTCGCAAGGATGGAAGCCAGGGGTGCTTAGACTGGGATGCTGAAGCTGGCTCTATCTTCCCCCCTAATGTTTCTGTGGTAGCATTTGGGTTGTAATCCAAACTTGGTCGAGCTGGTGCTGCGTCCCCCTACCTGCCTAGCTTATGTGGCAAACTTGTCTCCTGCTAGTACTCATTCCGGTCTAGTAGTAGTTGCATAACTGCCCGTTTACACTGAGATGTTGTCAGATAATGGTTCTCTATGGTAGGGTTTCTTTAATGAAATCGAAGGAAACCCCCTCTTTCGATATATAAAAAAATCAGTGGCACTAGCGGTGCCAAAACATTGCCTCAAATTAATAGTGCCACTAGATTAAGGTGCAAAATAATAACATTACTACTTCATCATTGCTGTGGCAAAATAGTATCACAAGAGCAAACTCAACATGCAGGATCTTTGGAAAATGGTCAGACCAAAAAGGAACATACCTCATGATGGGAACCATATCTGCAGTCAACACCATCGTAGAAGGGATGACACCGGTCACCAACATGGATGATTCAATTCATGGGACCTTTTGGTGTGCAATTCACCTAAAATGAAGCAATGTCCCATGAGCTAGCAGCTTCTTCTTCAATTTTTTTAAGAAAAGGGCTCCAGGTCCGGTTCCATTTCCATCAAAAAACGAAACCCACAGAGCTTCTTCTTCATTAGTTGAAATAAAATTGAGCAACATCAAGGTTGGTTGTGAAGCTCCTAGAATGTTGAACTATATTTTGGATATCATTTGTGTAGTTCAACTAAGATCAAGGGTGAAATGTATATCTCTGTTTGCACAAAAAAGGTGGAAAGCAGGGTGACTAACAAGTGATGAAACATTGGTTTAACTTATCTTAATGGGAAATTTAGCAGGACATGAAAACAACATTGGTTTAACGTGTCCTTACTATTAACAGTGCGATTGCTACATTTTACCAGTGGCATTACATAAGAGTGGCTCATGGCAACAAGCATCAGAACAGGATATCTGGGTTGGTCCTAGTTTTGTTCGGTATAGCCACCTTATATTATGTGAGGCAAGCAAATCTAGTGCTGGACTTACTCTGTTGACTTGTCCCCCGGTCCCCACTTTCTTTCCTTTTTCAACCAATAGATCGGGTTTATATTGAGTCTGTACTGCGTTTCCCTTTATTTCCCTATTAGACCAAGAGACTAGTTGAATAGCCAGTCTCTGCTACTTTTCGCCCCCATTATTTCCTCTTTCGACCAAGTTCCGGATTCAGGTAACAGATCTTCCCCCACCCCCACCCCCTTTATTCATTGTTTAAACCAAGTAGTACTAGATTTGAGTGCATGAACTAGTTTTACCTCTTAACAGTCAAAATTTAGGTGGCTTTCGAACAGCCGATCGATCCTATCTACGAGCGGGCCTAGGAAATAGTAAAAGATACAAATGCAGCGACATCAGGAGCTCGGGAAGTAGAGCAAGGCCAGTTTCGAAGGAACTTATACCTGAGGGTTGCCAGGATGTCACTAGGTGGGCGGCGGGAGGCCGGATCTGCCCACACTACGACTGCGAGGAAGAAGGGGTCAGAGGCCCTCCCTAGCCAGCAGTGCTTGGGAGAGAACGGCAAGGCACGCTGATCGGGACGCGCCGACAGTGGGTAAGAGCGATCGCCGAGGATGACCGCATGAACGTTGCACCTTCTCACCTTCCCCGGCGGAGAGGATCCCGCTGGATCTATGACCAGTGGTGAGCAGAGAGAGAGTGTGTGGCCACCGCTATCATGTTTAGATCTAGAGAGGATGAGACAATGTGAAGAGAGCAACACTAGAAAGCAAGCGCATATGCTCCTGCCTATATAGTGGAGTACTAGTTTTCTTTTGTCAACCGGAGCCGGCTTGACCTGGCCAATGACTGTCGAGAAGTCTTCATGCACGTGCCCCGAAGGCGCAGTTGTCGTCATTCTATCTGAAGCACATGATTATAGCATAGTATAACACGAAAAAATGCCACATGACAAGAAACCATAACCTCACTGCCCAAAGGAGACAACATGAATCCCGACGAACAAACTAGACGAGGATCAAAGCTCAAATTAAAGATAAACTCGTAGAAAAGGGGTCCGTCGATAGCTGTCCTAATTAACACAGCCAGCTTGACCTAGATGGCAGCCGAGTAGTCTTCGTGCATGTGCCCCCAATGAGCAGCGCCTTGGAGGAACTCAGTTGTCGCTGTTTAACCCTCGCAGTGATCCGAAGCACATGACACCTAATATTGCGAGATGACAAGAAACCTTTTTTTAGATTTCTCATCAGAACTACAGCCCTCTACAACACAACCTGCACGATATGTAGACGATAGCCAATCTAGGGTCTTCTGGAGTCTGGTCACATGCATGGACGAACTAATCTTCCGTGTCATGCAGGGCTCGTCCAGGCACCAACGTCTGTACAACACTTCTCTAGTACTATCACTCGTCTCTCTCTTCTATTAACTCATCCAACTTGCGGGGTCGGGGAGTGTGCCTATGGTCGGTTTTCGATTGTGGTCCCACATGTGTGTGCAAATGCAATATGACATGCATTCCATTCAGAGAGTGGCATGCCAGACCGACCGACCGTCTGGGGTGCGACGCGAACACCACGGGGCGTGCTGTATACTCCGTACATGTGTACCGCCATTTTCTTGAGGCTTTGCTCCATGGTGCAATCCATGGATAAAAATTAGTATACTGTACTATTTAAAATTCGAGGGCGGGGCTTTTCCCGCATGGTAGGTAGGGCAGTTCCGCCTAGTCGGTTCTACAGAGCCGCGTGAAGATGAGGGAGTAGGCTGCTGCAAACGTAGGGTTGTGTGGTTTGACAATGAGTTACTACTGGACAGATGGGGCCCCATGATTTGACTTGCCATTTTATCATTTTAACTGCGGCGCTATGACCGGCGTGAATCTCCCGATTCCTGACCACCTTGATGATATACAGGTGCCTCTCCCAATGCTCCACCATGTAGAGGTTGGCTCCTGCATGAGAGCCCACTCCTCCACTTTTTCCTTGCCTCTTTCCTCCACATATTTAAAAATACCATGTAAGCGGGCTTATAGCCCACTATTGTACTTGCTCATACAGGTGATAAGCCTTCCACATAGGCATAAAGTCTGATGTGGCAAGTTAATTACTCCCTCTGTCTAGGTGTGCAAGTCATCTTACGAAAACCAAATAATCCCAAAACACTTCGGCGTGTGCATTAACTTCTACATCATTTCTAGTGTCTTGACATATCAACCAATAAGAGATGTGGGGTGTGCATGCTTTTAATGACTTGAGACTACCATTTCATTGGAAGAGGTCACTGTTGGAAATATGCCCTAGAGGCAATAATAAAAGGATTATTATTATATTTCCTTGTTCATGATAATTGTCTTTTATTCATGCTATAATTGTGTTATCCGAAAATCGTAATACATGTGTGAATACATAGACACCAACATGTCCCTAGTAAGCCTCTAGTTGACTAGCTCGTTGATCAACAGATAGTCATGGTTTCCTGGCTATGGACATGGGGATGTCATTGATAACAGGATCACATCATTAGGAGAATGATGTGATGGACATGACCCAATCCTAAACATAGCACAAGATCGTATAGTTCGTTTGCTAGAGTTTTTACAATGTCAAGTATCTTTTCCTTAGACCATGAGATCGTGTAACTCCCGGATACCGTAGGAGTGCTCTGGGTATACCAAACGTCACAACGTAACTGGGTGACTATAAAGGTATACTACGGGTATCTCCGAAAGTGTCTGTTGGGTTGACACGGATCAAGACTGGGATTTGTCACTCCGTATGACGGAGAGGTATCTCTGGTACCACTCGGTAATGCATCATCATAATGAGCTCAAAGTGACCAAGTGTCTGGTCACAGGATCATGCATTACGGTACGAGTAAAGTGACTTGCCGGTAACGAGATTGAACGAGGTATTGGGATACCGACGATCGAATCTCGGGCAAGTAACGTACTGATTGACAAAGGGAATTGTATACGGGGTTGCTTGAATCCTCAACATCGTGGTTCATCTGATGAGATCATCGAGGAGCATGTGGGAGCCAACATGGGTATCCATATCCCGCTGTTGGTTATTGACCGGAGAGCCGTCTCGGTCATGTCTACATGTCTCCCAAACCCGTAGGGTCTACACACTTAAGGTTCGGTGACGCTAGGGTTGTAGAGATATGAATATGCAGTAACCCGAAAGTTGTTCGGAGTCCCGGATGAGATCCTGGACGTCACGAGGAGTTTCGGAATGGTCCGGAGGTGAAGAATTATATATAGGAAGTGCAGTTTCGGCCATCGGGAGAGTTTCGGGGTCACCGGTATTATACCGGGACCACCGGAAGGGTCCCGGGGGTCCACCGGGTGGGGCCACCCATCCCGGAGGGCCCCATGGGCCAAAGTGGGGAGGGGAACCAGCCCATAGTGGGCTAGTGCGCCCCCCTAGGCCCACCCCATGCGCCGGCGCCCCACCTGGCTTGGGGGGCACTCCACCCCTTGGCCGCTGCCCCCCCCTAGGAGATCCCATCTCCTAGGGCCGGTGCCCCCCCTAGGGGAGCCTATATAAAGGGGGGAGGGAGGGGGCAGCCACACCTTGAGTCTTGGCGCCTCCCTCTCCCCTGCTTCACCTCTCCCTCTCGCAGTACTACGGCGAAGCCCTGCTGCGGTGACGCCCTGCATACACCACCACGCCGTCGTGCTGCTGGATCTTCATAAACCTCTCCTTCCCCTCTTGCTGGATCAAGAAGGAGGAGACGTCACGCTGACCGTACGTGTGTTGAACACGGAGGTGCCGTCCGTTCGGTGCTAGGATCTCCGGTGATTTGGATCACGTCGAGTACGACTTCCTCATCCCCGTCCTTGAACGCTTCCGCGTGTGATCTACAAAGGTATGTAGATGCAATCCGATCACTCGTTGCTAGATGAACTCATAGATGGATCTTGGTGAAACTGTAGGAAATTTTTTGTTTTCTGCAACGTTCCCCATCAGTGGCATCATGAGCTAGGTCTATGCGTTGTTCTCCTTGCACGAGTAGAACACAATTTGTTGTGGGCGTAGATGTTGTCAAATTTCTTGCCGCTACTAGTCTTATCTTGCTTCAGCGGTATTGTGGGATGAAGCGGCCCGGACCGACCTTACACGTATGCTTACGTGAGACTGGTTCCACCGACTGACATGCACTAGTTGCATAAGGTGGCTAGCAGGTGTCTGTCTCTCCCACTTTAGTTGGAGCGGATTCGATGAAAAGGGTCCTTATGAAGGGTAAATATAAGTTGACAAATCACGTTGTGGCTATTACGTAGGTAAGAAAACGTTCTTGCTAGAACCCTTTTGCAGCCACGTAAAACTTGCAACAACAATTAGAGGACGTCTAACTTGTTTTTGCAGCAAGTGATTTGTGATGTGATATGGCCAAAGTTGTGATGAATGATGAATGATATATATGTGATGTATGAGATCATGTTCTTGTAATAGGAATCACGACTTGCATGTCGATGAGTATGACAACCGGCAGGAGCCATAGGAGTTGTCTTTATTTTTTTGTATGACCTGCGTGTCATTGAGAAACGCCATGTAAATTACTTTACTTTATTGCTAAACGCGTTAGCCATAGTAGTAGAAGTAATAGTTGGCGAGCAACTTCATGGAGACACGATGATGGAGATCATGATGATGGAGATCATGGTGTCATGCCGGTGACAAGATGATCATGGAGCCCCAAGATGGAGATCAAAGGAGCTATGTGATATTGGCCATATCATGTCACTATTATTATTTGATTGCATGTGATGTTTATCATGTTTTTGCATCTTGTTTACTTAGAACGGCAGTAGTAAATAAGATGATCCCTCATAATAATTTCAAGAAAGTGTTCCCCCTAACTGTGCACCATTGCGACAGTTCGTTGTTTCGAAGCACCACGTGATGATCGGGTGTGATAGATTCCAATGTTCACATACAACGGGTGTAAGACAGATTTACACATGCAAACACTTAGGTTGACTTGACGAGCCTAGCATGTACAGACATGGCCTCGGAACACGGAAGACCGAAAGGTCGAGCATGAGTCGTATAGAAGATACGATCAACATGAAGATGTTCACCGATGTTGACTAGTCTGTCTCACGTGATGATCGGACACGGCCTAGTTAACTCGGATCATGTTATACTTAGATGACTGGAGGGATGTCTATCTAAGTGGGAGTTCATTATATAATTTGATTATATGAACTTAATTATCATGAACTTAGTCTAAAATCTTTACAATATGTCTTGTAGATCAAATGGCCAATGTTGTCCTCAACTTCAACGCGTTCCTAGAGAAAACCAAGCTGAAAGACGATGGCAGCAACTATACGGACTGGGTCCGGAACCTGAGGATCATCCTCATAGCTGCCAAGAAAGATTATGTCCTACTAGCACCGCTAGGTGACGCACCCGTCCCACAGAACCAAGACGTTATGAACACTTGGCAGGCACGAGCTGATGATTACTCCCTCGTTCAGTGCGGCATGCTTTACAGCTTAGAACCGGGGCTCCAAAAGCGTTTTGAGCAACACGGAGCATATGAGATGTTCGAAGAGCTGAATATGGTTTTCCAAGCTCATGCCCGGGTCGAGACATATGAAGTCTCCAACAAATTCTTCAGCTGTAAGATGGAGGAAAATAGTTCTGTCAGTGAGCACATACTCACAATGTCTGGGTTACATAACCGCTTGACTCAGCTGGGAGTTAATCTCCCGGATGACGCAGTCATTGACAGAATCCTCCAGTCGCTTCCACCAAGCTACAAGAGCTTTGTGATGAACTTCAATATGCAGGGGATGGAAAAGACCATTCCTGAAGTATTTGCAATGCTGAAATCAGCAGAGGTAGAAGTCAAAAAGGACCATCAAGTGTTGATGGTGAATAAAACCGCTAAGTTCAAGAAAGGCAAGGGTAAGAAGAACTTCAAGAAGGACGGCAAGGGAGTTGCCGCGCCCGGTAAGCAAGCTGCCGGAAGAAGCCAAAGAATGGACCCAAGCCCGAGACTGAGTGTTTTTATTGCAAGGGAAGTGGTCACTGGAAGCGGAACTGCCCCAAATACTTAGCGGACAAGAAGGCCGGCAAAACGAAAGGTATATGTGATATACATGTAATTGATGTGTACCTTACCAGTACTCGTAGTAGCTCCTGGGTATTTGATACCGGTGCGGTTGCTCACATTTGTAACTCAAAGCAGGAGCTGCGGAATAAGCGGAGACGGATGAGGTGACGATGCGCGTCGGGAATGGTTCCAAGGTCGATGTGATCACCGTCGGCACGCTGCCTCTACATTTACCCACGGGATTAGTTTTAAACCTCAATAATTGTTATTTAGTACCAGCTTTGAGCACGAACATTGTATCAGGATCTCGTTTAATTCGAGATGGCTACTCATTTAAATCCGAGAATAATGGTTGTTCTATTTATATGAGAGATATGTTTTATGGTCATGCTCCTATGGTGAATGGTTTATTCTTAATGAATCTCGAGCGTAATGCTACACATATTCATAGTGTGAATACCAAAAGATGTAAGGTTGATAATGATAGTCCCACATACTTGTGGCACTGCCGTCTTGGTCACATAGGTGTCAAACGCATGAAGAAGCTCCATACAGATGGACTTTTAGAGTCTCTTGATTACGAATCATTTGACACGTGCGAACCATGCCTCATGGGTAAGATGACCAAGACTCCGTTCTCAGGAACAATGGAGCGAGCAACCAACCTATTGGAAATCATACATACTGATGTGTGCGGTCCAATGAGTGTTGAGGCTCGTGGTGGCTATCGTTATGTTCTCACCCTCACTGATGACTTGAGTAGATATGGGTATATCTACTTAATGAAACACAAGTCTGAAACCTTTGAAAAGTTCAAGGAATTTCAGAGTGAGGTTGAGAATCAACGTGACAGAAAAATCAAGTTTTTGCGATCAGATCGTGGAGGAGAATACTTGAGTCACGAATTTGGTACACACTTAAGAAAATGTGGAATAGTTTCACAACTCACGCCGCCTGGAACACCTCAGCGTAATGGTGTGTCCGAACGTCATAATCGCACTCTATTAGATATGGTGCGATCTATGATGTCTCTTACCGATTTACCGCTGTCATTTTGGGGCTATGCTTTAGAGACTGATGCATTCACTTTAAATAGGGCTCCATCAAAATCCGTTGAGACGACACCGTATGAATTATGGTTTGGGAAGAAGCCTAAGCTGTCGTTTCTAAAAGTTTGGGGATGCGATGCTTATGTCAAGAAACTTCAACCTGAAAAGCTCGAACCCAAGTCAGAAAAATGCGTCTTCATAGGATACCCTAAAGAAACTATTGGGTATACCTTCTACCTCAGATCCGAAGGCAAGATCTTTGTTGCCAAGAATGGATCCTTTCTAGAGAAGGAGTTTCTCTTGAAAGAAGTAAGTGGGAGGAAAGTAGAACTTGATGAAGTATTGCCTCTTGAACCGGAAAGTGGCGCAACTCAGGAAAATGTTCCTGTGGTGCCTACACCAATTAGAGAGGAAGTTAATGATGATGATCAAGATACTTCTGATCAAGCTCCTACTGAACTTCGAAGGTCCACAAGGACACGTTCTGACCAGAGTGGTACGGCAACCCTGTCTTGGAAATCATGTTGTTAGACAACGGTGAACCTTCGAACTATGAAGAAGCGATGGCGGGCCCGGATTTCGACAAATGGCTGGAAGCCATGAAATCCGAGATAGGATCCATGTATGAAAACGAAGTATGGACTTTGACTGACTTGCCCGATGATCGGCGAGCCATAGAAAATAAATGGATCTTTAAGAAGAAGACAGACGCAGATGGTAATGTGACCATCTATAAAGCTAGGCTTGTCGCTAAGGGTTATCGACAAGTTCAAGGGGTTGACTACGATGAGACATTCTCTCCCGTAGCAAAGCTGAAGTCCGTCTGAATCATGTTAGCTATTGCCGCATGTTATGATTATGAGATATGGCAAGTGGACGTCAAAACGGCATTCCTTAATGGTCATCTTAAGGAAGAACTGTATATGATGCAGCCGGAAGGTTTTGTCGATCCTAAGAATGCTGACAAGGTGTGCAAGCTCCAACGCTTGATTTATGGGCTGGTGCAAGCATCTCGGAGTTGGAACATTCTCTTTGATGAGATGATCAAAGCGTTTGGGTTTATGCAGACTTATGGAGAAGCCTGCATTTACAAGAAAGTGAGTGGGAGCTCTGTAGCATTTCTCATATTATATGTAGATGACATACTTTTGATGGGAAATGATATAGAGCTTTTGGACAGCATTAAGGCCTACTTGAATAAGAGTTTTTCAATGAAGAACCTTGGAGAAGCTGCTTATATATTAGGCATCAAGATCTATAGAGATAGATTAAGACGCCTCATAGGTCTTTCACAAAGCACATACCTTGATAAGATATTGAAGAAGTTCAATATGGATCAGTCTAAGAAGGGGTTCTTGCCTGTGTTGCAAGGTGTGAAATTGAGCTCAGCTCAATGTCCGACCACGGTAGAAGATATAGAAGAGATGAGTGTCATCCCCTATGCCTCAGCCATAGGTTCTATTGTGTATGCCATGCTGTGTACCAGACCTGATGTAAACCTTGCCGTAAGTTTGGTAGGAAGGTACCAAAGTAATCCCGGCAAGGAACATGTAACACCCCGGATGTAACTTTCCCAATTTGTACTCCAACTCTTGCCGTTTCCGGCGTTAAGTTAATTTATTTTCTCGGGTTCGGGTCTTTGTCTCCGTGTGTTGTTATCGTTGTCATGCATCTCATATCATGTCATCATGTGCATTGCATTTGCATACGTGTTCATCTCATGCATTCGAGCATTTTCCCCGTTGTCCGTTTTGCATTCCGGCGCTTCGTTCTCCTCCAGTGGTCATTTCTACCTTCCTTTCACGTGTGGGGATTAAACATTTCCGAATTGGACCGAGACTTACCAAGCGGCCTTGGTTTACTACCGGTAGACCGCCTGTCAAGTTTCGTACCATTTGGACATCGTTTGATACTCCAACGGTTAACCGAGGGACCGAAAAGGCCTCGTGTGTGTTGCAGCCCAACACCCCTCCAATTTGGCCCAAAACCCACCTAAACCTTCTCCATCATCTAGAGCGTTCGATCATGATCGCATGGCCAAAAACCGCACCTCATTTGGACTCTCCTAGCTCCCTCTAGGCCTATAAATAGGTCCTCCTCGAAAATCTCGGATCCCCCCTCCCCGAAACCCTAAAAATTCGTCTCCGCCGCCGCCGAACGTGTCCGGACGGAGCCGGACAATGTCCGGATCCCACCGCCGCCAATCACCGCCTGCCACGTCATCCGCCGCCGCCGCCACTCCCGCCGGCCCGCCCAGGCCCGAGGCGGGCCCTCTCCCGCGCCTCACCGGGCCGCCCCACGCGCCGCCGCCCTTCGCCTCGCCCACCGCGCTGCCTGGCCGGCGACGCGCTCCGCCGCGCTCCGCCGCGCTCTGCCGCCTGCCGCCGTGCCCCGCTGCCTGTCGCGCCGCCCCGCTCCGCCGCGCGCCGCCCTGCCCCGCTCCGGTGGACGCCGCGCCGCCGCGCCCCTCGGTTCCCGCGCGAGATCCGGTCCTCCCCGCCTCTCCTTCGGCTCCGGGAGCCAACTCCGGCGAGCTCTCTTCCACCGGTGAACAGTGGATCGCGTGCCGTGAACAGTAAACCCTAGATCTGGAGGTTGTTTTTTTTTCACTAAGTCCGGAAATTCCAGATCCAAGTGCTGTTGTTCATAGCCTCGTAACTTTGCATCCGTAGCTCCGATTCATGCATATAGCATATCAAAGTGTTCATCTCAGAGAGTACATCATTTCATTCCATTGCATCATTTTCATTTGAGTTCATCTTGATTCCCGAAATGCTGTTAGAAGAGGGGTACTTAAGTTAATTGTCAGATCTGCTACTCCGTTTAGCTTTTTGTCATTTTTGCCATGGTTAATGTGTGCATGTTATGACCATGAGCTCTACTTATGTTTTGTTAAGGGTTTTGCCATCTTTCCAGAGGTGCAACCCATGTATTTTTTTGATGTGTGTGGTGACTAGCACAAGCTTGCAAAGTGAGGCACTTGGTAATTCTGATTTCAGGGACTTAGCATTTTCACTAAGTCCTTGAGCTGTTTATCTCATATGGCCATATGGTCATGTTGTTTCCTAGTGATCCGTGCCTCTTTTGAGGATGATCAGTAAGGATGTTTTGTTAATCTTGTAGTGCTCTATCCATCCATGTCTTTGTTTGCAATTATGGAGCACCCTAGCTTGAGTCAATCGAGCTCTACTTTTGCTACTTTGTGAATCTGGGCAGATTGTCAACTTGTTTGCAATTTTGCCGATGATGTTGTAGTTGATCCATGCATGCTATGCTATTGTTCTTGCCATGTCTAGCTTGCATTTTATGTGTTCTTGCTAGATGTATGCTTAGTTTGTCATGACTTGCTCCGTAGTGAGTGCATCGAGCTCGTAAACATGCCTACTTGATATCTGTTTTCAGCATGCTCCAGTTTTCACTAAGTCTGAGAACTGATTATGTTTTTGCCATGTTCACATGCTTGCAATTGTATTTTCTGTTCCCTTTTGGCTCAATGTCACTAAGGGACTTTTGTTAAGCTCTTTGAGTAGCTCCATGCCATGCTTTACTTTGTCATGTTCAGGTCTTGTAGCTTGAAGTTTCGTTGCTCTGAAGAGGGCTACCTGATCTGAAATTCCAGACAAGTGTTAATTTCACTAAGTCTGAGATCTGTTTACCATATGCATTTTTGCCATGCTTGTTTGAACCTGTTAATGTATGAATTGGCCGTAGCTCAGTGCTAGACTTTTGTTAAGCATCTTGAATGCATCCCTGCCATGTATTTTGTTGTCATGTTTGAGTGCTGTAGCATGTTCATCTCATTGCATTTAGATGGCTACTTCCTGTAAATCGCAGACCGGTGTCATATTTGACTCGCTTGCCATTTCCAAACCGTAACTCCGATTCCGGCGTTCTTTATATCGTTTTCAAGCGATTTTATCTCATATTTCCAGTGGCACACTTGGTTTTCCAAGTTGAGGCCAGGTTCATGCATCCCTTGTCAAATCTTGCATATGCATCCCGCATCGCATCCCGCATAGCATACCATCTTTGCATCATATTGTTTGAGCTTTGCACGAGGTTGATTGTGTTCCGTTTGCTTGTTTGTCTTGTTTGGGTAGAGCCGGGAGACGAGTTCGCTAACGAGGAGCCCGTTGAGTTTGCTTTCGAGGATCCAGTCAACTCTGACAACTTTGCAGGCAAGATGATCATACCCTCGAAATCACTACTATCTTTGCTATGCTAGTTTGCTCGCTCTTTTGCTATGCCAATGCTACGATGCCTACCTTTTGCTTTCAAGCCTCCCAATTGCCATGTCAAACCTCTAACCCACCATGTCCTAGCAAACCGTTGATTGGCTATGTTACCGCTTTGCTCAGCCCCTCTTATAGCGTTGCTAGTTGCAGGTGAAGATTGGAGGCCGCTCCTTGTTGGAACATTTATTTACTGATTGGGATATCATTATATTATCTTGTTATTTTAATGCATCTATATACTTGGTAGAGGGTGGAAGGCTCGGCCTCTCGCCTAGTGTTTTGTTCCACTCTTGCCGCCCTAGTTTTCCGTCATATCGGTGTTATGTTCCCGGATTTTGCGTTCCTTACGCGGTTGGGTTATAATGGGAACCCCTTGATAGTTCGCCTTGATTAAAGCTTTTCCAGCAATGCCCAACCTTGGTTTTACCATTTGCCACCTAGCCTCTTTTTCCCTTGGGTTTCCGGAGCCCGAGGGTCATCTTATTTAAACCCCCCCCCCCCCGGGGCCAGTGCTCCTCTGAGTGTTGGTCCAACTCGTCAGCCGCCGGTGGCTACCAGGGGCAACTCTGGGCTGGCCTACCGGAAGTTTAGACAATCTGAGTGTGCCCTGAGAAAGAGATATGTGCAGCTCCTATCGGGATTTCTCGGCACATTCGGGCGGTGTTGCTGGATTAGTTTTAGCCTGTCGAAGTGTCTTGAAGAACCGAGGTACCGAGTCTAATCGGAACGTCTCGAGAGGAGGTCTATTCCTTCGTTGACCGTGAGAGCTTGTCATAGGCTAATTTGGGACTCCCCTGCAGGGGTTTGAACTTTCTAAAGCCATGCCCGCGGTTATGGGCAGATGGGAATTTGTTAATGTCCGGTTGTAGATAACTTGAACCTTAACTTAATTAAAATGAATCAACTGAGTGTGTTACCGTGATGGCCTCTTCTCGGCGGAGTCCGGGAAGTGGACACGGTGTTGGAGTAATGTTTACGCAGGTTGCTCTCTAGTTTCTCGCTCGCGCTTTGCCTCCTCTTCTCGCTCTCTTTTGCGAATAAGTTAGCCACCATATATGCTAGTCGCTTGCTGCAGCTCCACTTATATTTACCTTGCCTTACCTATAAGCTTAAATAGTCTTGATCGCGAGGGTGCGAGATTGTTGAGTCCCTGTGGCTCATAGATTACTATTACACCAGATGCAGGGCCTGATGATTCCGCTCCAGGTGACGCGCTCGAGCTCAAGTGGGAGTTTGACGAGGACTCTCAACGTTACTATGTTTCCTTTCCTGATGATCAGTAGTGGTGCCCTGTTGGGGGTGATCGGGACCGTGTCGCATGTTGGGTTATCTTTTATTTTGGTGCCGTAGTCGGGCCATGAGTGTTTGGATGATGTAATGTTATTTATGTACCTTGATTGACGTGGCGAGTGTAAGGCAACTATGTTATCCCTTTTTATTATCTATATTACATGGGATGTTTGTGATGATTGCCTGACTTGCGACATATGCCTTCAATGCGATTATGACTCTAACTCGTGCCTCGACACGTGGGAGATATAGTCGCATCGAGGGTGTTACAGAACACTGCACAGCGGTCAAGAATATCCTGAAGTACCTGAAAAGGACTAAGGAAATGTTTCTCGTTTATGGAGGTGACGAAGAGCTCGTCATAAAGGGTTACGTCGATGCTAGCTTCGACACAGATCTAGATGACTCTAAGTCACAAACCGGATACGTGTATATTTTGAATGGTGGGGCAGTAAGCTGGTGCAGTTGCAAGCAGAGCGTCGTGGCGGGATCTACATGTGAAGCGGAGTACATGGCAGCCTCGGAGGCAGCGCATGAAGCAATTTGGGTGAAGGAGTTCATCACCGACCTAGGAGTCATACCCAATGCGTCGGGGCCGATCAAACTCTTCTGTGACAACACTGGAGCTATTGCACTTGCCAAGGAGCCCAGGTTTCACAAGAAGACCAGGCACATCAAGCGTCGCTTCAACTCCATTCGTGAAAATGTTCAAGATGGAGACATAGATATTTGTAAAGTACATACGGACCTGAATGTAGCAGATCCGTTGACTAAACCTCTCCCTAGAGCAAAACATGATCAACACCAGAATTCCATGGGTGTTCGATTCATCACAATGTAACTATATTATTGACTCTAGTGCAAGTGGGAGACTGTTGGAAATATGCCCTAGAGGCAATAATAAAAGGATTATTATTATATTTCCTTGTTCATGATAATTGTCTTTTGTTCATGCTATAATTGTGTTATCCGGAAATCGTAATACATGTGTGAATACATAGACACCAACATGTCCCTAGTAAGCCTCTAGTTGACTAGCTCGTTGATCAACAGATAGTCATGGTTTCCTGGCTATGGACATGGGGATGTCATTGATAACGGGATCACATCATTAGGAGAATGATGTGATGGACATGACCCAATCCTAAACATAGCACAAGATCGTATAGTTCGTTTGCTAGAGTTTTTACAATGTCAAGTATCTTTTCCTTAGACCATGAGATCGTGTAACTCCCGGATACCGTAGGAGTGCTCTAGGTATACCAAACGTCACAACGTAACTGGGTGACTATAAAGGTATACTACGGGTATCTCCGAAAGTGTCTGTTGGGTTGACACAGATCAAGACTGGGATTTGTCACTCCGTATGATGGAGAGGTATCTCTGGGCCCACTCGGTAATGCATCATCATAATGAGCTCAAAGTGACCAAGTGTCTGGTCACAGGATCATGCATTACGGTACGAGTAAAGTGACTTGCCGGTAACGAGATTGAACGAGGTATTGGGATACCGACGATCGAATCTCGGGCAAGTAACGTACCGATTGACAAAGGAAATTGTATACGGGGTTGCTTGAATCCTCGACATCGTGGTTCATCCGATGAGATCATCGAGGAGCATGTGGGAGCCAACATGGGTATCCAGATCCCGCTGTTGGTTATTGACCGGAGAGCCATCTCGGTCATGTCTACATGTCTCCCGAACCCATAGGGTCTACACACTTAAGGTTCGGTGACGCTAGGGTTGTAGAGATATGAATATGCAGTAACCCGAAAGTTGTTCGGAGTCCCGGATGAGATCCTGGATGTCACGAGGAGTTCCGGAATGGTCCGGAGGTGAAGAATTATATATAGGAAGTGCAGTTTCGGCCATCGGGAGAGTTTCGGGGTCACCGGTATTGTACCGGGACCACCGGAAGGGTCCCGGGGGTCCACCGGGTGGGGCCACCCATCCCGGAGGGCCCCATGGGCCAAAGTGGGGAGGGGAACCAGCCCATAGTGGGCTAGTGCACCCCCCTAGGCCCACCCCATGCGCCTAGGGTTGAAACCCTAGGGGTGGGGGGGGCGCCCCACCTGGCTTGGGGGGCACTCCACCCCTTGGCCGCTGCCCCCCCCAGGAGATCCCATCTCCTAGGGCCGGCACCCCCCCTAGGGGAGCCTATATAAAGGGGGAGGGAGGGGGCAGCCACACCCTGAGTCTTGGCGCCTCCCTCTCCCCTGCTTCACCTCTCCCTCTCGCAGTACTACGGCGAAGCCCTGCTGCGGTGACGCCCTGCATCCACCACCACGCCGTCGTGCTGCTGGATCTTCATCAACCTCTCCTTCCCCCCTTGCTGGATCAAGAAGGAGGAGACGTCACGCTGACCGTACGTGTGTTGAACATGGAGGTGCCGTCCGTTCGGCGCTAGGATCTCCGGTGATTTGGATCACGTCGAGTACGACTTCCTCATCCCCGTCCTTGAACGCTTCCGCGCGTGATCTACAAAGGTATGTAGATGCAATCCGATCACTCGTTGCTAGATGAACTCATAGATGGATCTTGGTGAAACCATAGGAAAATTTTTGTTTTCTACAACGTTCCCCATCAGTCACTCCTTCGCAAATGCAATAAATACTACGAAGAAAGAGATAGAGAGAGAAGTAAAAAATACTCTTATAGCCAACCTTATAGCTAACCTTGTTGTATGAGTGACTAAGTGATGACTATGTATGACATGACAACATCAGATAACCTAACACACCATGTTAAATCTCCAAGGGCGCGACGGTCGTGGTAGGCGCGACCATGATACGGGCTACTAGCAGCCCTTGGATCTAAGATCGAACAGTTGCATGCTAAGTTGCTGAAAATTAGCAGAATAACCATCCAGGATAGGATATTCACCCATAGGTCTAGAATCACGCCATGCAACCATTCGATCTCAGATCCAAGGGCTCCCGGAAGCCCGATCATGGGAGAATGGAAAGCTTTATATCACCTGTAATTTTCTCAATGCTTGACATGACATCAAAAGCCATTTAATTGGGCGTCGAGTAGACATGACATCTAATTGGGCCCCCATAGTATTGTGCATGAATCCATTTATCCACCAGGAAAGCCACTACCCTACTGTTCGCACGCCCCACTCAGCATTTTTATAATTGAAAAACCGTTGGCAGTTCGCTCCTACTCGTCCCCGGACGTCCTTTAACATTACGGCAGTTTGCTCCTAGTCGTCTTGTCCTTTCACATTACGTCAGTTCCACTAATCCTAACCCTCCTCCCAAATCCATGGCATCCCAAATCTCTATGATCGGCGGTGAGTACAAGGATAGAACCATCACCGGCGATGAGTTCGACATCATCTACACCCCGTTCTTCTACGACGGTGAAAGGATGCCTTGCTCGCTTCAGACGCATGTTCAAAAACTCAAAGGATGAGTGGTTCGCTGGGCTAGATGTTGAGTACACCATAGTCCTGCAAAGCGAGAAGACTCTAAAGGAGGCAGAGAAGAAGAAGTTCACCATGATCCAGGTTTGCGTGCATGACTTATGCTTGGTCTACCACATATACAATGCCGACGTTGAGTGCCAGGATTTTAAGAACTTCCTCATGGACGGTTGAGTCAAATTCGTTACTATAGACTTTAGAAAGGACAAGGATATCCTAGATCGGATAGGCCTCGTTGTAGGAAACCCCTTCGACCTCCAGAAGAAAGGGATGGTGCCCTCCCGTGATCAGCCTTCAATGCTGACCCTGGCAGGAGCCATGGTTCATTCTTCGTACAGTACACTGAAGAAACCTCCATTCAAGTTTTCATCATGCATGGGAGTGGAATGTACTAGATATAGACCACATCAACTACGCTGCAATGCATGGCTACCTTTGTTTCAATATCTATAAGGGTTGGATGAAGAGCAAGAGCCAAGTGTGCGATTCAAGCGAAGAAGTATCGGCCAAGAGGAAGAGGGATAAGGACGAAGTCGAGGACGTGGACGAGGAGTCCAAGTAAGGTGGCAGTGTCGTTGCTCATGGTGGTTCTAATGCAGTGTCTACCGGATTAGTTGCTTAGTTTAATTTCAGGTGTGCTTAGTTTTATTTGAGGGGTGTGTTGTGCTGAGCCCCCAGCAGAACTATGTTATGTTCCTTCTCGTTACTTTAACTCTTTAGTACGTATATACTAGTATTTCTAGCAGTCTTCTTTTAGTTGGTATAGTGCTACCACTCGTTTCTTCACATTATATACGTACAATATATATGGCCAACATCATATAGCTAGCAATTTAGTTGTCAAAGAATTTCAGGGTGCTTAGTTTTATTTGAGGGGTGTGTTGTGCTGGACACCATTATTGTGATTCAAATCTCTTTGGCAATGTTATAATGACATAAATACCGATGGACCAACATGCTAGCTCTCCCTCTATCTCACTATAGTAAAATAAAGTGTGGGGCCTACTTGATCCCAACAACGTTCTTATTTTCCTGTAAAATAGTTCGCTTGGTTACTCCTGACATATTTATCATATAACATGGTCAACGAGTTTGACGTGAAAATAACAATGTCTAATAGCATTTTTGAGCAAACATCTAACTTAACGATGGCATTTTCAAGATATCTAATTGCATTTTTGAGGAGGCATCTCACGGATCGATGGCATTTTTGAGTAGTTGTAACTTCTAATGGCAAAACTGAGTAGTGATACACAACTAGTGGCATAAATAATAATAACCCAAGAATTAAATAGGTATGCTAATTTCTTTAATATAATTTAGCACCCCATTTAAGCACGTACTAGCTTTTTTAATAGTACTATATGCATAATTTGGTGATGAGCGCTCTCTATATGTATCACCTTTTTTATTTAATTTCATCTTGTTAGTTTTTCTCCATGGCGCAATCCATCGATACTACTACTGTACAAAAGTATACATTTTTAAAAGGCTAGAGGGCGGGGCTGTCTAGCGTGGTCAGTTTCAAGAGAGGCGCGGGCCTTTGGGATTTGACGGCTCATTACTGCTGGAAGGCCGGGCCTTGTGATTTGACTGCTTGTATAAATGTGCCGACGACCTGAGGAGGAGTAAAGAACCGTGCGGTATACTCAAGTTTTCCACTAGTAGTACGACGGAGGAGCACGAAACACGGCAGCCCAGTGCCATATGGCGATAAAAGATGATCTAATTTTCTAGTCATCTCATTGTTAGCATTGTTCTATTCATGCCTCGCAGAGAACATGACACGTGCGGGAAAACATCCGAAGCAAAAGAAGAAACATAGGAGCAAAAGAAGAAGGAAGATTATCACCCCCCAAAAAGAAGGAAGACGCACAGACAAGTCTAGGGTGTTGCTCTCTACTACATGAAGGGTTGCTGGCCGCGAAATCGTAACTACTTCTTCATCGCCTCCATGACCTCCATCTCCTTGCGCGTCTCCTCCACCATCTTCTTCATTATGTCCATGACGCGGGATTTCTCGATGTGAGCCTTCATCATCTGTTCCACGCCCGCATTACGTACCTTGACACAGCCGGGTGCTCGATGCGGAGCTTCGATACGTCTCCGTCATATCTACTTTTCCAAACACTTTTGCCCTTGTTTTGGACTCTAACTTGCATGATTTGAATGGAACTAACCCGGACTAACGCTGTTTTCAGTAGAATTGCCATGGTGTTATTTTTGTGCAGAAATAAAAGTTCTTGGAATGACCTGAAAATCAATGGAGAATTATTTTGGAATATATAAAAAACACTGGAAGAAAGATCCACGTCAGGAGGGCCACCACCTGTCCATGAGGGTGGGGCGCGCCCTACCCCCCTGGGCGCGACCCTGCATCGTGGGCCCCCTAACACTCCACTGACCTCAACCTTGACACAATATATTCACTCTCGGGGAGAAAAAAACAGAGAGAAGGATTCATCGCGTTTTATGATACGGAGCCACTGCCAAGCCCTAAACTCTCTCGGGAGGGCTGATCTAGAGTCAGTTCGGGGCTCCGAAGAGGGGAATCCGTCGCCATCGTCATCATCAACCATCCTCCATCACCAATTTCATGATGCTCACCACCGTGCGTGAGTAATTCCATCGTAGGCTTGCCGGACGGTGATGGGTTGGATGAGATTTATCATGTAATCGAGTTAGTTTTGTTAGGGTTTGATCCCTAGTATCCACTATGTTCTGAGATTGATGTTGCTATGACTTTGCTAAGCTTAAAGCTTGTCACTAGGGCCCGAGTGCCATGATTTCAGATCTGAACCTATTATGTTTTCATCAATATATGAGAGTTCTTGATCCTATCTTGCAAGTCTATAGTCACCTACTATGTGTTATGATCCGGCAACCCCGAAGTGACAATAGCCGGGACCACTCCCGGTGATGACCGTAGTTTGAGGAGTTCATGTATTCACTATGTGTTAATGCTTTGGTCTGGTACTCTATTAAAAGGAGGCCTTAACATCCCTTAGTTTCCAATAGGACCCCGTTGCCACGGGAGGGTAGGACAAAAGATGCCATGCAAGTTCTTTTCCATAAGCATGTATGACTATATTCGTAATACATGCCTACATTACATTGATGAATTGGAGCTAGTTCTGTGTCACCCTATGTTATGACTATTACATGATGAACCGCATCCAGCATAATTCTCCATCACCGATCCAATGCCTACGAGCTTTCCATATATTGTTCTTCGCTTATTTACTTTTCCGTTGCTATTGTTATCATCACTATAAAACACCCAAAATATTACTTTTGCTGCCGTTACCTCTTACCACCGTTACCACTACTATCATATTACTTTACTAAATACTTTGCTGCAGATATTAAGTTTCCAGGTGTGGTTGAATTGACAACTCAGCTGCTAATACTTGAGAATATTCTTTGGCTCCCCTTGTGTCGAATCAATAAATTTGGGTTGAATAATCTACCCTCAAAAACTGTTGCGATCCCCTGTACTTGTGGGTTATCAAGACTATTTTCTGGCGCCGTTGCCGGGGAGCATAGTTGTATTCTTTGAGTCACTTGAGATTTATATCTTCTTATCATTATGAAGAACTTGAAAGATCCAAGAAATAGTATTTATCCCTCAACTACGAGGGCAGGTAAGGAACTGCCATGTAGCTCTGTACTTGATTCACCTTCTGTTTTGAGTAAGCTTCCGACACGTAAACCTGCTTCTGCTATTAATTCTAATATGTCGCATGTTATTGATGATGCCACTTCTGTTATGCACCATACTTATGATGAAACTACTTCTATGCCAGATACTATTGTGCCACTTGGTGAATTTCTTGATGAACAACTTGCTAGGGCTAGGGAGAATGAAATTATTGAAACTGATAATATTGATGAAAGTGATGATGAAGATTCTCCCCCTAGATATGATTTACCTGTTGTTCCTGAGGGTTATGTTATGGATGAAGAAACTCCTAGAGACTTTCTTGCTTGCAATGATAGGAGTGATCTTAAGAAATTATTAGCTAAGTTGAAACAAAAAACTCTAAATGCTAGAATGAAATATGATCTTGCTTATGCTAGTTCACCTATCTTTGTTACTGATAAGGATTATGAATTCTCGGTCGACCCTGAGATAATTACTTTAGTTGAATCTGATCCTTTCTATGGCTATGACTCTGAAATTGTTTTGGCACAACTTACTAAATTAAATGATATAGCCACCCTGTTTACTAGTGATGAGAAAACTCGCTACTATTATATCCTTAAGATATTTCCATTCTCATTAAAGGGTGATGCTAAGATATGGTTTAACTCTCTTGATCCTGGTTGTGTGCGTAGTCCCCAGGATATGATTTATTACTTCTCTGCTAAATATTTCCCTGCTCATAAGAAACAAGCTGCTTTAAGGGAAATATATAATTTTGTGCAAATTGAAGAAGAGAGTCTCCCACAAGCTTTGGGGAGGCTTATCCAATTACTTAATGCTTTGCCTGATCATCCTCTCAAGAAAAATGAAATACTTGATATCTTTTATAATGGACTAACCGATGCTTCCAAAGACCACCTGGATAGTTGTGCTGGTTGTGTTTTCAGGGAAAGAACACCAGATGAAGCTGAAATTTTATTGAATAATATGTTGACTAATGAAAATAATTGGGCACTTCCTGATCCAATTCCTGAACCAATTCCTGAACCAACTCCGAAGAAAAGGGGTATTCTATTTCTTAGTCCTGAAGATATGCAAGAGGCAAAGAAATCTATGAAAGAAAAAGGTATAAAAGCCGAAGATGTTAAGAATTTACCTCCTGTTGAAGAAATACATGGTCTTAATTTACCGCGTGTTGAAGAAATACATGGTTTTAATCCATCACCTATTGGAGAAATACATGGTCTTGATAACCCGACACAGGTAGTAAAGGTAAATTCTCAATATAGATATTATAAAGCTGAAATCCCTCCTACTAAGTTTGCTAGCCAATGTTTGGATGAGTTTGATAACTTTATGGTTAAGCAAGAAGACTTCAATGCTTATTTTGGCAGAGAATTAAAACGCAATGCTTATATGATTGAACACTTGAGTGATTATATGTCTAATGTTAAAGGTGAACTTAAACTTATTAGTAAACATGCTTCCATGGTTACCATTCAAGTAGAACAAGTACTTAAAGCTCAGAATGATCTGCTCAATGAATTAAATAGTAAGAAAAATGATAATGTTGTTAGAGTGGCTACTAGAACTGGTAAAATGACTCAGGAACCTTTGTATCCTGAAGGCCATCCTAAGAGAATTGAGCAGGATTCTCAGAGAAATAATGTAGATGCACCTAGTCCTTCTAAGAAGAAGAAAAAGAAAAATGATAGGACTTTGCATGCTTCTAGTGAACCTGTTGTAGACACACCTGAGAATCCCAATGATATTTCTATTTCTGATGTTGAAACACAATCTGGTAATGAACATAAACCTAGTGATAATGTTAACGATGATGTTCATATTGATGCTCAACCTAGCAATGATAATGATGTAGAAATTGAACCTGTTGTTGATCTTGATAACCCACAATCAAAGAATCAACGTTATGATAAGAGAGACTTTGTTGCTAGGAAGGACGGTAAAGAAAGAGAACCATGGGTTTAGAAACCCATGCCTTTTCCTCCTAAACCATCCAAGAAAAAGGATGATGAATATTTTGAGCACTTTGCTAAAATGATTAGACCTATCTTTTTGCATACGCGATTAACTAATATGCTCAAAATGAATCCTTATGCTAAGTATATCAAAGAAATTGTTACAAATTAAAGATACCGGAAGCTGAAATTTCCATCATGCTTGCAAATTATACTTTTAAGGGTGGAATACCAAAGAAACTATGTTAAAACTGCTTTATGTGATCTTGGAGCCGGTGTTAGTGTTATGCCTCTCTCTTTATACCGTAGACTTGATTTGAATAGGTTGACATCTACTGAAATATCTTTGCAAATGGCTGACAAATCAATTGCTATACCTGTTGGTATTTGTGAGGATGTGCCTGTTGTGGTTGCAAACATTACTATTTTAACAGACTTTGTTATTCTTGATATTCCCGGGGACGATAGTATGTCTATTATTCTGGGAAGACCCTTTTTGAATACTACAGGGGCTATTATAGATTGCAACAAAGGCAATGTCACTTTTTATGTTAATGGCAATGGGCATACGGTACACATTCCGAGGAAATAACCTCAAGTTCATAGTATACTCTATTGGAAAAATTCCATCGATTATTTTGGAGGTTTTGAATTTCCTCTACCTACTATCAAGAAGAAATATGATATTCTTATTATTGGGGACATGCGTATCCTCGTTGAGATAACCTAGTGTTATTCGAAAATTCTCCGGTTCCATGTTATTCCGAATGAGTTTGTTAACAAGACCTGATCAACCTTGTTAGTGGATTCCTTTTGATGAGCATGAGATGGATGAATTTAGAAAACACAAATCTCTGTACCCTCGTTTTACTTTCTGTTATTTATATTAAATAAAGCAAAAAATAGTATTTTCTGTCTGTTTCCCGAATTATCCATGCAATAAAAAATACCCCGAAAATAAAAGTACTCCAAATGCCCTGAAATTTAAATATGATTTTTTCTGGAATATTTGAGAATATCTGCCACTCAGAAGACGGCAGGGGGAGCAAGCACCTGGCCACGAGGGTCCAGGGCACGCCCCTGCCTCATGGGCCCACGGTGGCTCCCCTCCACTTATTCCAGCTACCACACACTCCTTCCTCCTCTCAAAAACACCACTAGCCAGCTCAAACCCGAGTCCAAGCTCATCTTGCTGCCATTTTCGATCTCTTTGCTCAAAGCACCTCTCACAAAACTGCTTTGGGGGATTGTTCCTTGGTATGTGACTCCTCCAATGGTCCAATTAGTTTATGTTCTAGTGCTTTATTCATTGCAAATTTTTGCTGCTTATGTGACCCTGTTCTTGAGCTTGCATGTCAAATTTATATGGTCAAAAGTAGTTTTAATGCATGATATATCCTCTAGGCACTTATAGGAGTAGCTGTTATCAATTTTGTTGAGTTTGGTTCACTTTTATTTTGAGTTACTAAAAATTTCAGAGGAAGAAATATATTTAGGAAAATGTACCAAGGTGGTTCTTCAAGGAAGCAAGGACCCAGACCCGCAATACGTGATGCGGATGAGGAACCACCAAGAGAAGCTCAAGTGCGACCTTGTGAGTGGCCGTCAGAGGACTTCATGATTCGAGCAGGAATCAAGGGGGAATTTGAAGCATATGTGCGTAATGCTGATCTTGAGAGCTTTGAGGCAGATAAGTGCCGCTAATACTATCACCTAACTGATTCCTTTGTGAGAAGGTTCAAATTTTCATCTTCACGTAATTCTCACACTGTCCTGTTTGATCTTCATGATAAATCTTATACAATGGACGTGGAAGATTTTACCACTGCTTGTAAACTTCCACAGTGGGGTGATGTTAGTGAACCTCGCAAATCTGAATTTAGAGATTTTCTTGCTAGTATAACTGTGGGGGAATCTAGAGATGTAACACAAGCCACCATAGGGAGCATTCATTTTCCTGCTATACATTATTTTGCTCTCTTCATAGGAAGATGCATAAACTGTAAAGATGAAACATGCCACATGTGTGTACCTGATCTCAATGTTCTCATGAGCGTTGTTTTAGGAGATAAACAATATAACTTGGGGGCTATTGTTGCACATAGGTTGCATAATAATCGTATTCATGGAGATTTCTTTGGTGGAATTTATGCAACTCGTATAGCTAACTTTCTTGAGATACCCATACGTGGATATGATATTGAGTTGCCTCCTACTTATTTAGATTATGATGCTATGGTTCATCATCAGTTTGTTGAGAGGAACGATCAGTTCCTCCAGTACCGACTAATCTTTGATAGACGACGCACCTATCACGTCACTCTCCCTGCTCCTACCTTCTTTGACTTTCAGACAAATGGGAGATATGTTATAACCAGGGAGGAGGCGACCGAGTACGAGAGGAGGGCGGAGACAGCTCGCCTCCAAGATGCAACTCATCAGGCAATTGCCGCTGCATCTCAGTATGACCCCAACTATTACTTTGGATATCCGTCAGGCTAGCCGTGGCCATAGACCAACTTAGGCCAAAAGCCTGAGCTTGGGGGAGTACGTATTTCTCACCGACATTACATTCATGTTCACACACTCATGCTAGTTGTCGGTGCTCATACTTTTTCATTGTAATATCCATGCTAGTTTATTTCCCTTTTTATGCTTTCTTCTTGTGTGTTTAATAAACCTTAAGAAAAAACAAAAAAAATTAGTTGTAGCTTTCAACTAGTTTACTTTCCATGCCTGTAGTAGTAGTAATTAAAAAGAAAACCCATAAAGATTTCTCGTTCTTCTTTTGCTTGTTGGGAGCTTTCCCGTGTAAATAATTTTATTTCTTTTATGGTTCTTTGGGGGTCGAGAGGAGAAGACCATAATGAAAATGTTAAAGTGGCTCTTATATGCATTATTGTTGATCTGACAAAGAGCCCATATTACCTTGTCTTCTCTCTTGAATTGAATGCTTGCAGATTCCAGCTTAGTCCAATGCACGTGCACTATTATTATTATCCACACTATTCGGTCGTGCAAGTGAAAGGAAATAATGATGATTATATGATGAACTTATTGAGATAAGAAAAACTGGTATGAACTCGACCTCTCTTGTTTTTGTAAATATGATTAGTTCATCGTTCCTGATTCAGCCTATTATGAATAAACATGTTTGCAATGACAATTAGAGATTATAGTTGCTTATGCCATGCTTAATTATCTAGGAGTTTATAATGGTTTACCTTGCGTGCCAACATGCTATTAAATGGTTGTGATGTGGTATGATAGGGTGGTATCCTCTATTGAACGATTCGAGTGGCTTGACTTGGCACATGTTCACGCATGTAGTTGAAACAAAATCAACATAGCCTCTATGATATTTATGTTCATGGTGCATTATATCCTACTCATGCTTGCATTCGGTGTTGATTAATTTTAATGCATGTTCATGACTGTTGTCGCTCTCTAGCTGGTCGCTTCCCTGTCTTTTGCTAGCCTTCACTTGTACTAAGCGGGAATACTGCTTGTGCATCCAATTCCATAAACCCCAAAGTTATTCCATATGAGTCCACCATACCTACCTATATATGGTATCTACCTGCCGTTCCAAGTAATTTTGTATGTGCTAAACTCTAAACCTTCAAATAAACATTCTGTTTTGTATGCTCGAATAGCTCATGTATCAACTAGGGTTGTCCGTATCTTCCATGTTAGGCGGGTTATTCTCAGGAGGAGTGGACTCCGCTCCTCACTCACGAGAAAATGGCTGGTCACCGGGATGCCCAGTCCCATGCTTTATGCAAATCAAATCAAAATAATTGCAAACAAAACTCCCCCGGGACTGTTGTTAGTTGGAGGCACTCGTTGTTTTGAGCAAGCCATGGATTGATGCTTGTTGGTGGAGGGGGAGTATAAACTTTACCATTCTGTTTGGGAACCGCCTATCATGTGTGTAGCATGGAAGATATCGCCATCTCTTGGTTGTTATGTTGTCAATGAAAGTATTCCGCTCAAAATATTATTCATATCTATTTCAAAACCGAGCTCTGGCACCTCTACAAATCCTTACTTCCCTCTGCGAAGGGCCCATCCATTTACTTTTATGTTGAGTCATCATCCTCTTATTAAAACGCACCAGTTGGAGAGCACCGCTGTCATTTGCATCCATTACTGTTAGTTTACATTGAGTATGACTTGACTGGATCTCTTTTACCATGAATTACAATGTCTAGTCAGTCCTTGATCTTTAAAGGTGATCTGCATTTATGTTTTATGGTCTTAGAAAGGGCTAGAGAGATACCATCTTGTTATATCATATCATGATTGTTTTGAGAAAGTGTTGCCATCCGAGATTTATTATTATTGCTCGCTAGTTGATTATGCCATTGATATGAGTAAACAGACCTAAATGTTATTGTGACTACAGTTAGTTCATAATCTTCGCTGTAAACTTGAATGCTGGCTTTACATATTTACAACAACAAGAGCAAACAAAGTTTGTAAAAAAAAATTCTTTATCACTTTCAGTTTGTCAACTGAATTGCTTGAGGACAAGCAAAGGCTTAAGCTTGGGGGAGTTGATATGTCTCCGTCGTATCTACTTTTTCAAACACTTTTGCCCTTGTTTTGGACTCTAACTTGCATGATTTGAATGAAACTAACCCAGAATGACGATGTTTTCAGCAGAATTCCATGGTGTTATTTTTGTGCAGAAATAAAAGTTCTCGGAATGACCTGAAAATCAACGGAGAATTATTTTGGAATATATAAAAAATACTGGAAGAAAGATCCATGTCAAGGGGGCCACCACCTGTCGACGAGGGTGGGGGCACGCCCTACTCCCCTGGGTGCGCCCCCTGCCTCGTGGGCCCCCTGACGCTCCACCGACCTCAACCTTGACTGCATATATTCACTCTCATGGAGAAAAAAACCAGAGAGAAGGATTCATCATGTTTTACGATACGGAGTCGCTGCCAAGCCCTAAACTCTCTCGGGAGGGCTGATCTGGAGTCCGTTCGGGGCTCCGGAGAGGGGAATCCGTCGCCATCGTCATCATCAACCATCCTCCATCACCTATTTCATGATGCACACCGTTGTGCGTGAGTAATTCCATCGTAGCCTTGCTGGACGGTGATGGGTTGGATGAGATTTATCATGTAATCGAGTTAGTTTTGTTAGGGTTTGATCCCTAGTATCCACTATGTTCTGAGATTGATGTTGCTATGACTTTGCTATGCTTAATGCTTGTCACTAGGGCCCGAGTGCTATGATTTCAGATCTGAACCTATTATGTTTTCATCAATATATGAGAGTTCTTGATCCTATCTTGCAAGTCTATAGTCACCTACTATGTGTTATGATCCGGCAACCCCGAAGTGACAATAGTCAGGACCACTCCCGGTGATGACAGTAGTTTGAGGAGTTCATGTATTCACTATGTGTTAATGCTTTGGTCCGGTACTCTATTAAAAGGAGGCCTTAATACCCCTTAGTTTCCAATAGGACCCCGCTTCCATGGGAGGGTAGGACAAAAGATGTCATGCAAGTTCTTTTCCATAAGCACGTATGACTATATTCGGAATACATGCCTACGTTACATTGATGAATTGGAGCTAGTTCCGTGTCACCCTATGTTATGACTGTTACATGATGAACCGCATCTGACATAATTCTCCATCACCGATCCAATGCCTACGAGCTTTCCATATATCGTTCTTCGCTTATTTACTTTCTCGTTGCTATTGTTATCATCACTATAAAACACCAAAAGTATTACTTTTGCTACCGTTACCTCTTACCACCGTTACCACTACTATCATATTACTTTGCTACTAAATACTTTGCTGCAGATATTAAGTTTCCATCTTTGGTTGAATTGACAACTCAGCTGCTAATACATGATAATATTCTTTGGCTCCCCTTGTGTCGAATCAATAAATTTGGTTTGAATACTCTACCCTCAAAAACTGTTGCGATCCCGTATACTTGTGGGTTAAGCTTCGCCAACTCCTCCTTCTGTTCCATGACGAGGGCCAACAGCATCTTCATCGAGGAACTACTATTATCATGCAACTTCTTCCAGCCGGTGTTCTCGTCCTTCAGCAGGTCGAGCTCGTAGCAGAACTTCGCCTTGTCCTCCTGAAGTTACAGGATTTTGCCATTCGCCTTCTTCTCCAAGGCAATGCTCTTCTTCAGCAGCTCCACCAAGCCGTGGATGAACTCCTTCTGCTTATTGAGGTGCTTGTTGAGCTGATCGGGCAAGCCGGCATGTTCTCCTCCGTAGCTAGGGCGCTCCTGGGAACTATCGCCTTCCCGTGAGAGATCTTTCGAGGTCTCTCCGAGGCGGCGAGTCCTCTTTTTTTCGCGGCCTTGGTGGCCACTTCCTTGTTGCGAGAAGTTCGCATAGTTCTCAACCTAGAGCTCTGCACACCGGCCATGGCAAGGATAGACGAATAAGAAAGACTTATGAGGAGGAAGAGGTAGAGTGATTTTCGTCTAGGTACTAGTTCCCCTTTTTTATAACCTAGTACTAGCACTAGTACTAAAACATGCATAGTGGGAACACGTTCAGATTTGATACGTACTACTAGGTGTGAGCAGATTTGCACAAAATACGAAGGATACCAATGGAAGTAGCAACCCATGATTTAACTACTCGCATGCACGCAGTGAAGTAGTAACATCTTTCTTCCTCCCTCACGTCCACTCAATTTGCATGCGCTGTATTAATTGACCGTCAATGAAGTGAAGGACTTTATACGCATCAAAGTATCACATGGGGTGGATCTTTGTACAAAAATGCATCCCCCCGTGTACCCGTGTGTGCGTGGGAGGGAATGAGTGCGTGCGTGGTGTGCATGCACATATTCGCTTCATGCATGTACCGCCAGTGTGCCTCGGAGAGGACGAGTACATTCTTCTGGAACCAGCAGCACGTCACTGTGATCAATCCACACAAGAAGGTCGCGACAATGCCTCCACATGTGCCACGTGGCTTCATGAACTGTAAGAGAGACACTGTGTAGCATGCCATTGGAATTCTAATTTACGTGTTTTTCACATACTCGAAGTACTCGTAAGGTACACGTGCATTGCACGCATTAGATTTGGCAACCTAATTATGAATAAATACCACACTATAACATGTAAGCTTTGAGTCATGTATGCCTGATGTAGACGTTTGTTTAATTCTTATAGTTCAACTCATTCAAATTCAATTAGTTTATATAAAAAAGCTAGGGCCTCTTTGATCCGTAGGATTTCCAAAACACGGGAATAGGAAAACACATGGGATTATAGTGGAATGTCGTCTTGAATCCTATAGGATTGTATGAGTGTTTGATTATGCATAGAAAAAACGGAGGATTCTTTCAGACAGGTTTGAGTGGATGGGATGTTTCGTATGGAATATAGTGCAAATGAATCCTATGGAAAAATCCCTATGGTTTACAATTCTTCGAACCAAACAACCAAGATAGGAAAAATTCCTAAGGATTAGAATCCTCCGAAATTCTCTTGAGAATCCTTTGAATCAAAGAAGCCCTTAATGTATTTTATGATTCATGGAATTGAGCGTTGTAAAGCATAAAGTAGAAAACAAGTAATGGCAATTCAACTACTCCCTCCGTTCACTTTTTAAGTCATTTCAGACAGCTCAAAATGGGTTGTTTTGTACATTGTCTGAAATGTCTTCAAGGTCTTATAAAAGTGAACAGAGGGAGTAGAAAAAAAGTTTGGGCAGTTATGCTATGGAAGATTCTAGAACAAAAGAGAAGCACTTGTGTTTTGAGGTTTGTGCATTATGCTTAAGTTCAACCATGGAGTCTGCTAGATTGTACATGTGGCAAAATGCGGTGGGGGCTATAAGATGGTGCGAGGGGCCAAGTGGAGGGAGACTATGAAGGAGTGCACAAGTGCGAGATCGATATTTAAAGAGAGGGGGTGAGAACGTGCGCTGTTGCGCACAGTGGAGGAGCCATGAAAAATCAATGAGCTATGGGGCTGAGCATTGCTAATCCTTTACGAGAGGGCCAATTCATCAACTTAAACCAATTTACCAGCAATTGTCTAATGATCACATTTATATTCCCCTCGATATATAATGATGTTAGGGGGCAGGGCCCTTGCTGCCCCCTGTCTTCGCCATTGTGCGCGCATCTGAGAGATGAAGCGGAAGGCATGGATGATGAGAGGGTGACGTTGGATATATAATTAATGTGGGTGTATTAGCTATGTAATCCTATATAGAGAGGTATAGATTGATCAATGTGGACGTGGGAAAGAGGGTGAGACCTCACTAGATGTGTAGATTGATCAGTTTGTGTGGAAAACGGTGAAAGACATAGCTATATACACACACATAGAGGAATATCGACCGTTGCACATGCACGTCAGAGATAAAGAATGCCCGGTATGATAGAGAGGGGGAAGTGTGTGTGTGCGCATGCATGGCAGACCGACCTAAAGAAAAAGATTACATGTGTGCGATGAATAATACTGACTGGTAGTGTGTGTGCATGCATAAACGAAAGAAAGTTAGTGGTACACTTATAAAGAGAAGACGACTATGTGGGTGGAAAATACTAGGTGAGGTCATAATCAATGTAAAGTTGAATTTAAATATTTAAATTAATAAAGAGGCTAGCCAACTCGCTTCCAGGAGGCTCCCCTGATTGGACCTTCGTCAGCTGTCGGATCTGGCTTTCTAGCGTGTCTGGGCCGTTAGATCTTCACCTCGCGGTGAAACCTGTTTTTCACCTCGCAGTCGTTTTACTTTTCCAATGACAAGTGGGCTCACGCAAGGCGCTCATTGGCTGGGGAGAGAATTCCTTATTTAACACCGTGTTTAAATATTATGCCCTATTTGACATCGACAAATAATTTCTTCCCTATCTAACAACAATTCTAAATATTATGCCTTTTATAACACTTTTGTCTATTTTAAGCCTAAATGACACTTGAAAAGACACTTTTACCCTCATGTGATATGTTTGTGTGTGTGTGATGTTGCACGTGTGTGTGCGCGCGTACCCGTGTGCTACTGCTGTGTGTGTGCGTGTGCGTGTGCTGCTGCATGTGTGTTTGCTAGTGCATTTATATGTACGTATGTGTGTGTCTGCTGTTGCGTGCCAATGTGCTGTGTGTGCTGCTGCGTGTGTGCGCTACGTGAGTGTGTGCTGCTACCTGTGAGTGTGTTTGTTGGTTTTAGTGCGCTAGATGTATCCTCCCAAAAGCAGCACGTACAAGTACAAAGCTATGCAAGCAAGCAAGCTGCTTGATTGGTGAACAGCAGTGCACGTTGGCCATGTATGTATACGCCCTGGGATGGCTAGCTTCTCTTCGGATTGGATCGGATCGATCTCAACGGAACACAGCGACTTGGCTCTCTCTCGCCGGGAACTCACGACGCAAAAAGCTGAATCAATTTGATGGCCACATGTGCCTGTCACACCTGTTGAATACTTCTTTATTACTTTTTCGTTGATGTATCTGGTCTGATCTGGTTTAATTACAAGGGGGTATGCACGTATATATCCTGATCCAGCTACCCTACAGCTAAACCTAGTCGGTTCTGAACTTCAGTACTACACGGACACGTACACAAATGTGTAACCGGACGTCGAGTTTAATCCTAACAGTGTTGCATGCGTGTGTGCTGCTGTATGTGCGCGTACATGTGTTGCTGCGTGTTTATGTGTTGATGTGTGTGTGCTACTACCCTCACACTAATGTTGCGTGTGTGTGCCACTGGCCTCCACACACATATATCAGATGAGGGGCAAAAGGGGCTTTGCAGGTATCATTTAAGCTTAAAATGGACGAAAGTGTTATAAAAGGCATAAAATTTAGATTCGTTGTTAGATAGAAAAGAAAAAGTTTTTTAATGTCAAATAAGGAACGAAATTTAAGATAGTGTTAAATAAAGAATTCTCTCTTGGCTGGGTCGGTTGTTTTCGCGTGCCGGAGGTTCCTTGCCCAGTCAGCTCGGCGTGCCCGCACCAAATCACCCGCGAGTCTCGCCCCACTCCACCCCAGCCGCCAAACGAACCCTAACCCCTTTCTCTTTCCCCTCGATCACCACGAGCTCCCTCTCCACCTCCCAATGCATACTTTCCTCGCCCGCAGCCATCGGCTTTGTCTCTCCACCCGCCTCCTCCTCTCCTCTACACGGTGGTCGATCTCATCCCTGGCCTTCTTCTCTGCTTGCCTCCTCCTGTCCTCTTCCATGTCGCCGTCGATCCAGATCGGACGTACATCGTCGTGGGAGAGCAGCGGCGGCTGGGTCTTCATGGTGCGGGTGAGGATGTAGGGGAGGGGTAGGATGCAGACGACAAGGAGAAGGAGGAGGCCGGCGAGGAAGGGAAGCAGCAGCGGGGAAGGAGCAGGAGCGCGATCCTAGCAGGGGGAAGGGGCAGGGTGAGGCCTCGCCGGCAGGTTGACTTGTCGCGCCACCACGTCGTCGCCTCCTCTGCGCCATGAGAGGCGCCACCTCTGCCTCCACCCCCACTGGGAAAGGAGCTCGAGGTGAACAGGAGGTGTGGAAAGGCGAGAGGAAGCAGGAGCTCGTCCCTCCTCCCATGGCTGCCTCGTGGATCTGGAGTACAAGGAGGACAACACGTGCCTGTTGCAGGCGGCTTGAGCGACGCGAACCAGGTGCTCCACTCTTTCTCTCCCTCTCTTACTTTCTTCCTCGCTCAAATTTTACTTTGCTAATATATGGATTTTTAAACTTGACGTGTTGTTTAACTTTGCTGATATAATGGTATCTGGCATAGAAGAGAGGAAGAATAATTTTAGCAAAACTGTTTTAGCTAAGAGTAGAAGAAGACCAAGGTTTACCTACAGATCTTGAATGCACGATTGATGATTTTGTTTGATAGGTTCAAATCTAAATAATAAACATTTTAAATTGTGTAGTTGGTAAACATGGAAAGCCAAGAAAATTATATAGCTTACTTACATTGTTGTTTGATCAATTGCTTTGCGTCAGGCTCACTGATGGAGCATGCCTAATCTTGGACTGCATTTATTGCCTGGTGTTGGTATGTTTCTTTTATTCTATTTAGGAGGGTTCTAAGCTATTAAGGGAAACATACAATTTATCAGTTTGAGACCTGCTTCACTATGTGTGCTGCTGCAGGGTGCTTTGGATGGTGGTCTTGATATTCCGCACAGTGACAAGAGATTTGGTGGCTTCAAGAAGGATGAGAAGCAGCTGGACACTAAGATTCACCTCAAATTCATTTATGAAGATCATGTTGTTGACTGCATGAAGGTGAGTTGGATCCATTGTCCTTGTGGTATTATTATAATGTCGTTTCTTCATTCCTCTGGGCTATCGTTGTTTTACACACGAGTTCTTTATGAAAGATATCTGAGCCTGATTCATCCATATAAAGTATCCTAAAACAGTGTACTTTGTTTTATTTCCGAAGCAGGTTACTGAATCTTGCTCTAACTTCTGCCCTACCTTTATTTCCGTTAATAGCTGATGAGGAGCCTGAGAAATGCCAATTTCACTTTAGTGGGTACATCAAGAAGGGGATTGCGGCTGATGACATGGAAGCACTGTACAAGAAGGTTCATGCTGCCATTTGTGCTGATCCTACCATGGCAAAATCAACCAAGGAACCTCCGAAGAAGCACAAGAGGTAAATATATCTTGCTGTTTATTAAAGCCAGACAGCTTAATTCAGCACTTTCATGGGATTGCAAGTTAACGGGACTGTTCGCTGCAGGTATAATCTCAAGAAGCGTTGAGGTAGGTGACACAACTTGCCATGTATGTGATGTTGCAACTCAAAATTAAGATGTTGTCAATCCAATAAGAGAAGCCAAGGAGCTATTGGCGATCGTGTGGTGCGCGACCTTATACTGGATCATGAAGTTTACCAGTATGTAGTAATGGGTATCAATGTTTTCTCATACTCATGTAGTCCATTCATTCCTAAACTATATGTTCTTCTTTTGTTAAAACCTTGAAGTATTAAGATGTTAGGGTAAATAAATTCCTTTAGAATCAATAATAGAAAAGTTTTGCTATGCAATAAGATACAGTTGCATGGAAAAAATAATATTGTCTTATATAGTTATATATCAAAACTATGGATTTGCTATGCACTTCATGTGATATTTATTGTTCACTGTTTTTTCTTCGGACTTTGTTGGACACCTGCGGCATCGTTGTGTCGGACGTGACGGACGCTGCCAGGTCCGTGCTGACATCGTGCTCAGGGAGCCTAGCCTCTTTGTCGTGTTCTCCATCTTGCAGTGCATGATGAACTACATTGTAGAGTTCAGTTGTGTTTCCCCTATTTTCTTCTACTATAAGAGTTCTAACGATTTGTACTGTTTGGCTGCAAATTTATGCCGTTTGCATCACCATATGGATAGTCGTAACAAATGAAGAGATTTCAGAGAGTTTCACAATCTGACTTGAGTCACAAGCTATAGGTTAACTTTAATTGAATGGTAGTATGGGAGTAATAATTTCCGAAATCTAGAAATGATCTTGTTGATCATATCAATCTTCCTGGTAATCTGATCCACCTATGTTGCATTAGTGGTGTTGGGTTAAAAATCAACAGTGATATTTAAAAAAGGTAAAGGTTTTTGTTGTAGTTACTGGGATCCTCCAAGTGAATCATAATAATGATGAGAAAACATACCCAAAAAACATAAGATGGATTAAAAGGAAACCCACTTTCCAGGGTTGTGGTTTGAAGAGAGAATGGTTGCAGGCTTTGTCTCAAAGAGATTATCTGACAAGAATGATTAGTCATCAACAGTTGAGACGCAGCGAACCTTCTTACTTGCTCCACCTCCGGACTATGTTATTCTCTCCTTTTTTCTCCTTCGTTGTTGTGTCGCTCGACTGCATCTTTATTAGTTCAAACTCATGCTTGTTTCAGCTAGGATGAATTAAGGAATGGTTGCCATTTCATGGTACAGCTGAGCTGACGTTGAGTATATGTGTGTCTGTAGCGGTTCATTTCCTCCCTTTTCTTTCTGCAACATTTATCACTTGCTTATAGAAAGATTCATCACATAGGCCTTTAGCTTGATTTTTCCGCATACCATGAGAACCAGCATGACGTTGGATATATGTTTCTGCAGGTTTCAAAATGTATCCAAGATTGCAGGAAGTTAATTACACCATCAGTGGAAGATGGACATAGCCCCTCAGGTAATTTCACTTTGTCCTGGATTAATAACAGATTACTGCATCTATTTGTTTAAATGAGGCAGGTTATTTACGGAAGTATTTTCTATGCAGAATTGGTTAGCATTAACTATATACCATTTACTATTGGCTGGGTAATTTACATGTTGGCAAGGACTTATTGCTGCTTGGCCAATTTCCCAACCCAAATCCAGAACCGCTTCATCTTTAGATCCTTACGTGCTTTGATGAAATGCCTGAGTTACTAAGCTCTGCACTTTGTTTTTCTTTGTTTTGCTCACGGATTAACCGATGGCTGCAGGACCCATGGAAGCATGAGGAACTGGTCCGCAACGTCTTCCAGTGTACGCGTACACACAATTCGCTTTCCTTTTCTTTTCAAACTTTTTATAGATGATGTGGTTGAGTTACTAAGCCTCTTCTTGCTGTGTCGTCTGCGAGGCCGAAGGGTGTGAGCAATTTAACTGAGGCTGATGCAATCTTTGGACCAGTAGTGACGCCAGTGCCTGTATATCCCATGACTGGTTCTTTCAGCTCAATATCCATACACTACTTGTTTGTATTCTGTATTCCAGTGCAAATTATGATTGTTGCTAAACACTTCTGCATGTAAGTGCACTACTCTCTGTACTAAAAAAATGTCACTTCACTACCACAATGCTAGCATGCATTCTTTTTTACAATTGTTCATCTTCTTTCTCCTCTGTTCGTCACTAAGATTCATCTATGACCTCCTCTTTGAGGAGATCAACTAATCTTGTTGCAGTTTTTGTTGAAACATTGATTAGGTGCTCCAAGAATGTATGTGAGCTTGACATTGTATTTAACTTCATCAAGGTACAATGATACATTATCCACTGATTGTTGTAGTGAAATGTCGCTGTAGCTATTAATTTGCAGAATCTTGCATGACAAACTATAGGCATGTGATCTCTATGGTGTTCCAGTAAATAAAGAAAACTGGAATATGTGCCTTCAATTTTTTTTATTTATATACAAAAACCATGCATTGGTACATATGAACCATATGAATAGGACTGAAGATCTATTTTTTTGTCATGTTTGTGAGTTTTCTGTTATTTCCTCTCAGTGTGAATAGGACTGAAGAAGATGGACATAGCCCTTTAGGTAATTTCACTTTTTTTGAACAGCAAACCATAGAACAATAGTTCTATGGTATATTTTCATTAAAAACAGTATGTTACAAAGGGAAAGGAGAAAATAGAAACAAAAGAAAAAAGATCTAAGCTAATGGGGCAGTGCCCTTATCCAATTTATGTTTTGGGCAACATGAGAATCATTTAAAAATTGATCTGGCAGCCTGCTTGAACAAGGTGGAATGCTCGTCTTTGATCTTGTGTTGAAGTAGTTGAAGATCCTTTTTTAATTCAAGCCTCTAATTTGAGACTGTCGGCTGGATGTTTCTGAAGACCTTGCCATCTCACTTTGTCCTGGATTAATAAAAGATTGCAAATTTATTTGTCTAAATAGGACAGGTTATTTACGAAGGTATACCATTTCTATTGACTGGATAATTTACATGTTGGCAAGGACTTATTGGTGCAGCCTGGTCATAATTGCTTGGCCAATTTCCCGACCCAAATCCAGAACCGCTTCATCTTTAGATCTTTACATGATTGATGAAATGCCTTAGAGACTAAGATCTGCACTTTGTTTTTCTCCGTTCTCCTACTCACGGATTAACCGATGGCTGTAAGACCTAGAGAAGCATTAGGAACTGGTCTGTAGTGTCTTCCAGTGTATGCGTACACACAATTCACTTTCCTTTTCTTTTTGCCCTTTGTATAGATGATGTGGTTGAGTTACGAAGCCTCTTATTGCAGTGTTGTCTGCAAGGCCGAAGGGAAGTTATTAATGCATTTGAGCTGCTCTATCTGATTGCTCATCTCCTGAACCTGTTTTAGTTGATATAAAAGTGTTCTCTATTTCAGAAAGCCAGAACACGAGATTGTGCCCCCTCTTGCTCCAGGTGCATGTTCCTGCCCTCCTTTCCCCTCTGATTTGACTTGCTTTACCTTGTGTGAAGTTTTATACTTTCAACTTTACAAAGCTATATCAAGTTTGCTTTCAACTGTACTTGGCTACACCTGTAACATGATGCATTTCTCTTTCAGTTTATTGAATACATTTTGAAGAAGTGAATGATGTATCTGGTACTGTCCTTTGACTCATTTAACAGTCCGTCAATTTGCTCACAAACCTCCTCATGTACAGCATACAATGAGTATTCTGTCACATATCACACAACATCTTGATCTTTCAGCTAATAATATGCTGTAATTTTTTAGGCTATCACTGTTTGCAGCTTTTGGGTTCCTTCTATGTGTTGGGAGATAATTCTCTTAATAAACTTTAGCTTTCTGCAATGCTAGGCCGGACAAATTCAGTACTGAAAATCTAGCCTGTTCTTTCCACTCTGTAACAACTTCTATGCTTGCGCCACCATGATATCACTACAACATTTCCCTGGAAAATTTTATTAGTTGCATGTAAACTGAATTGATTTACCAGTAAAAACCTGGACAACTCATTTCAGTCGCTAACAACAATTGTGGCATTACCAGGATATGTCATGTATGTGCTCTGAATCGTAGTAGGATGCAAAAAGTACAATAAGAGATAGAATGTATGCACTATGGGCTAGCAGTAACATTTTATTGACTTGTGCAGTATTTGATACTATCTATTTCTGTAGGCTATTCCTCATGTTGCAACCTTTTCCCATAGAATTGAAAGGAAGATGGAAGAAATTGCAGGAGGTATACTTTGTGTTCCATTAGTCTTACTGTCAGATTTCCATGTTCAGTTATTCACACTATATTATTGCTCGATATCTATAGCTTGCTATTATTTGAGCAGGAATGGTGTTTCCAGCATGACATTCAAAACCAGTCAAGACTATAAAGGGGCTGTGAAGGACGAAATGCTATGGATCCAGAGTGGGAGGGGAGAGTTACCAACAATGTATCAAGGATAAACCGTGACATGGATTCCTAAGTTCCAACTTACATAGCAAAATTATATAGGGAGAATGCCTACATTTTGAAAACTCTATTACATAGTTTGAAGCTATGTTTCTTTCAATTTTCATTATTAAAAGGATCCTTCTTATTGCTAATTTGTCAAGCATCTATTGTCGAATAACTCTTTGCTTCAAATGAGACCTGTGGCGTTTATTATACATCTTATTGTACACAGCAAGCGTCTTCTTTTTTTATTAAGAGGGGTTAAATTTGTTACCATATGTGCTTGCTCACAACTAAACCAACTAAACCATGAATTTTCTTTTCGATATGTTTTTTTTCAAACTCAGATATCTAATCATTATAACCATATTTTCAACTAAAACAATGCTTCCTTAGCTGGTTTGTACATGTTACACAATTTTTTTTCAAACTCGGATTTCGCACTGTGATAACCACATTTTCAATATAACATCATTTAACACATGAGCTTTGTACTACCAATATTGAATAGGTTCTTGCAAAATGAAACTATTTTCATCGACAACATGGCTTTAGCGGGTCTTTGCGTCATTTGGCGCAACGGGTCAACTAGTTTGAATAAGAGATCATGACGTTGGAAACCCGAACATAACTGAGATATGTGCGGTATGATTTGGAAACGAGCATGTTGTACTGTATATACATTGAACAAGGTCAGACTGATTTGAATTTGAGATACCGATGGCAGACATCGTTTGGACACATTGCATCCGTGCATGGACACACTATTCTAATTGGAGATGATGGGTGGCTTTCGCATTACATATCTATATCTATACCCCTATATATTATATTTTTTATTTTTTATATAGTGTGCGGATAACTATAACTTTGAAAGATGATTGTTGGATGAAGATAATCCGATGGTGCAGAGATGGCAAATTCGAGCACTACTGGCCATTTGATATCATCTAGATTCCACTAGATTTTGCCACATGTACAATCTAGAAGACTCCATGGTTGAACTTAAGCATAATGCACAAATCTCAAAACACAAGCACTTTTTCTTTGTTCTAGAATCTTCCGTATCAGAATTGCCCAAATGTTTTTCTACATGATTTGCATTATTTGTTTTTACTTTATGCTTTACAACGCATAATCCATGAATCTTAAAATAGATTAGTTTTCTTATAAAAAACTAGATGATTTTGAATAAAATGAACTATAAGAATTAAACGAACATCTACATCATGCATATATGAATTCTTTTATGTATGATTGGTTTGGCCTAGATTGGTTTTTCTTGCCATGGAAGAAGTGTTTAGGTTTGGGTTCGATCTTGTGGTGTCCTTTTCCAGTGACAGAAGGGGCAGCAAGGCACGTATTGCATCGTTGCCATAGAGGATAACAAGATGGGGTTTATTTCATATTGCATGAATTTATCTCTCTACATCATGTCATCTTGCTTAAAGCGTTACTCTGTTTTTAACTTAATACTCTAGATGCATGCTGGATAGCGATCGATGAATGGAGTAATAGTAGTAGATGCAGAATCGTTTCGGTCTACTTGTCATGGACGTGATGCCTATATACATGATCATGCCTAGATATTCTCATAACTATGCTCAATTCTGTCAATTGCTCAACAGTAATTTGTTCACCCACCGTAGAATACTTATGCTCTTGAGAGAAGCCACTAGTGAAACCTATGGCCCCCGGGTCTATTCTCATCATATCAATCTCCATCACTTTAATCTTGCTTTGCTTTTTTTACTTTGCCTTTTACTTTTCACTTTGCATATCTATACCAAAAATACCAAAAATATTATATCTATCAGATGTCACTCTCGTAAGTGACCGTGAAGGGATTAACAACCCCTAATCGCGTTGGTTGCGAGTAGCTATCGTTTTGTGCAGGTACGAGGGACTTGAGCGTGGCCTCCTACTAGATTGATACCTTGGTTCTCAAAAACTGAGGGAAATACTTACGCTACTCTGCTGCATCATCCTTTCCTCTTCGGGGAAATCCAACACAAGCTCAAGAGGTAGCAAGGCCAGGTTCCACGCCGTTCTGGAGGAGATGGCGACGACCTTCAGGGAACCTCCTGAGCCCCCAGAGCCTCCCGAGGCTCAGGGTCCTGATGGCTCATGAGGAGTCATTCCTTCGACGCGTGGCTTCAGCTGCACCAGATCTACTTCATCTACAGACCTAGGTGACATCTTCCAAGTTCATTTAAGCTGGGAGCGCCCCTCGGGCTGCGCTATTCCTAGGCCGCGTGGGTCCGTCCCTGTGGCATGTATCCCTTTTACTTATGTCTTTAGCTTACCTTGCTGGGGGCGCCCCTCGGGCTGCATCATCCCCGCGCCGCTCGGGCCGGACCCGGTGGCATGTATCTTCCTGCATTTATCCACGTCAATCTGCTCTTCGTGCTTAACATGTCGACTGCTATCACCTGTTTTATCACCGCCCGCCACGGGTCCTTTCACCCCATGCAATTTGCTTGCACGTTAAAAGGGGGGCTCCTGAGCATTGCGACTCAGAAACTCTTACTGGCTCTCCAGTCCTCACCCCATGGCCTTGACCACGACATCGTGACCTGGCATACCAGCGGCGGCGGCTGAGCTCGCTCGAGGGCCGGGACCTGAGGACGTAGAGTGCTTGCATCTAACCGCCTCGCAGGGACATACAGTCATCAAGACTCAAGACCAGGCGCAACCCGCCTTGAGGTAGGGCCTTGTGAGTCCCGCGCTGGCTCACGAGTGCCCAGATACACCTCGCAGCCCTGCCGTGCAAGCCACCTGTCAGGGCGGGGTTGTACACGCCCCGGGGGCTCCTCCCGGAGGGGAGCCCCCATCCCATGCCCAAGTGGAAGCTCCATGCTCCGCACTGGCCGTCGACACTGTCGAGGAGCGGCTATGCCCGTGCACAAGCGGAAGCACTACGCTCTGCGCTGGTGATAAACAACTAAGGGCGACCCCACGGTCGTACCAACCTCAGGGAGCCTAGAGCTCAACGCCCAGCCTCATCACGACGCCTCCCCTCGGGAGAGTCGTGCGAGGGGCCTGGGCATGGGGGCTGCGCTCGGGTCACGCCCAAGCGCACGCCACCCAACCAGGTCTCCCGGACCTGGGCATCGCGCGCCCCTCCGGAGGCCTCGGCGAGGGCAGGTATGGAAATTGTTTGAACGTCAAGGGGGACTCCTGAGCATCGCGAGTCAGGAGCCTAACTGGTCACATAGTCCCTCACTCCTTGGTCCGTCCTGGTCTCCGGTCGGCCCAACGGCGGTTGAGGTATGCGCGGGGCCGGGCTCTGCCGACGTAGAACATTAATCTATCCTCACGAACTCTCCCTATATGTTGTTCGCACGTCAAGGGGGACTCCTGAGCATCGCGACTCAGGAGCCTAACTGGTCACGTAGCCCCTCACTCCTTGGACCGTCCTGGTCTCCGGTCGGCCCAATGGCGGTTGAGGTATGCGCGGGGCCGGGCTCTGCCGACGCAGAACAAGGCAAATAAGGAAGGAAATCATAGAATCTCAAAGCAAATATTACAAGCATACTGTTCTCACAATATCAAATGAAAAGTCTAAACGCCTCCACGAGGCCTGATGTATGTCCCAGGAATAAAACAAGGAGAATAGCCGCGGGTCACCCCTGGATGTCACTGTCACCCGCGGAAAGAGCTCCCCTGTGGGCGACGATGTCTTCACCTTCGCCACCAGCCGTAGGATCCGCGGCATCACCAGACAGAGGATCGGAGACAAAGCCGCGGAACTTCCCTAGCAAAGCCTCCACTTGACCTTGAACGTCTGCGGCGGCGGTCTCGTAGAGGTCTTCAGCCACAGGCTCCAGCAGCTCGTCAAACTGGACATTGGGGTCGCGGAGGTGCAGATGGCTGAGGACGCGGGTAAGAGCGGCTGAAGACAGAACGCAAGCTTCCGCCTCCACCATGGGACCGAGGCTTTCAATGACCTCCTCAAGCGCCTTCACCGCGAGAGGAAGCAGCTGGGCGGGGCCGTCCTCGTCGGTATCCAGCGGCTTCTCCATGCCACGCTCGTAGAGCATCTTCAGCGCCTTTCGAGATCTCTTCTCGAGATCGGCGAAGGCCACACGGTCTTCGGCCAAGACCCGTGCCCTGGCATTGAGATCGGCATCCTTCGCACCCATCTTCTGCTCCAGCTCTTCCAACCGGTTGCGCTCGGCAACCTGCCTCTTCCCCAGCTCCGCCAGCTCAGCATCGTGATTCTTGAAGGCTTCCTCCCGGGCCTTCATCTCCTTCTCCTCTGCTTCGCGGCGGCGCACCTCTTCGGCGTGCTTATCGCGGAGGATCTGCAACTCGCCCTCCAGCGCCTGGCAGTGGTCTCGGGCGGCCTTGGTTTCTTTCAGCGCCGCCTCACGATCGGCTGCAGCAACGATGGCTCCTTGCTTCTCTCTCTCAGAAGCCGCAACAGCCTGGCTTAGCGCTGCGCTTACTGCCAGGTCAGAGTGAAGCCAGCCGGAGGCCAACTCCAGACGCCCGGCCACGAGGCGCGGGTCAGCACTCAGGAGATCCGCCTGCAGTTGGGTCATCTCTGAAAAGGCACACTCCAAGACGGCAGCAAGAGCAGAGGAACCAAGGAGTGGAGGCGCAGCAGTAGGAGGAAGTGGCGCCGTCACCAGGGCTTGGGAGACCGCGGGCTCCGGAGCAGCTGGGACCTCATCAGCCACACCAAGTACCGGCACCTCCGGAGCCAGCGGGGCCATGGGGGCTGACTCCATGCGATGGGGCTCCTCTTGGCCCCGCGTAGATGGCCGGGCTGGGGAGGCACGGGCGGTGTTGCCTCCTTGCTCTGCGGAGGGAGGCACAACTGCCTTACCATCCTTCCTCTTCATCGCCGAAGATGTCGGTCTGATCAACCAAAGGTGAGCGTCAGGAAAAAACAGGCACCTACACGGACCAAGCGAAGTTCGAAACACATACCGGTCAACCGCAAGGTACTCCACCCTTCGCTTGTGAAGCTTGAGGCCCGATAGCATCAGGACCTGAGGAGCAGGCGCTCGGGCTCCAATGGCGCCGTGCGGAGGCAGAACCGGATCCAGCCCCAGGAGGTGTTGGAGTGGAGGCGGCACCGCGATCCACCAGCGATGATCTGCCCTTCGTCGGGACGAGGGGTCACTCCTTCCCTCCTTGGTAGGCGTCGGCCTTAGCATCATCAGGAAGGGCGCGGAGAATCTCGGCCTTGCTCGGAAGAGAGGTCTCCTCCACCTCTTCTGGGGTCTCCTCAGAATCCTCCTCCTCCTCCCCCTCTCCGCGGGACTCGCCAGAAGACACCTCCACCGGCTTTGGTGCCGGAGGAGCTCTCGAAAGCACTAGCGGCACCAGCCCGCGCACATCAAAAGTTGGCCTGGAGGCGACGAATTCCTCCCGGTCCCTGCGTTGGAACAGGGGAATGAAGGCGCTAGGCGGGTACTCCTGGTTGTCTCCAACTATGAGGCGCAGGACGACGTCCAGTTCGTCGTCAGGCAGGTCCCCCAGCCTCAGGCGGGCCTTGTTTTCCCCTCCTTCATGCTGCCAGAAGGGGCGCATGCCTGCCTGGAGTGGGGTGACCCACGGCGTCAAGAACTCCCTCAGGAGCATCGCTCCCGTTATTTTGGCCGCCCTCGCATTGCCCGGCTTCAGGTCAGCCATCATCTGCTCCAACACTGATGATGCCCGCTCATCGACAAGCTCCGCCCTAGGCCACTCCTTGCCTTGCCGAGGCGCCTCCGTCGGCAACATCAGGCGCGGATGGCCGAGCTTGGCGTCCACCATGACCCACTTGGATCGAATATTGTCGGCCCTCTTCCCGGTGCTCGAGATTGAGTTGGGCTTGCCGGATGTGACAAAGTTAGCGCATCCAGAGATGTGGCCCTCGCTGACGTGGAGGAAGAAGAAATGGCGCAGGAGCGCCACGGACGGCATCACGCCCTAGTACGCCTCACAGTAGTAGGCAAAGATGGAAAGGAGGAGGACAGAGTTGGGATGGAGGTGCAACGCTTGCAACCCATAGTGGTCGAGGACTTCATAAAAGAAATCAGAGAAGGGAGGAACCAACCCGACAGCAACGCCGCTCGAAAAGAAGGGGAAGAAGGATCCCCTCAGGATCCGGCTCGTCGGAGGCAAGCCGGAGCTCCGTCTTCCCCCACTCGTTGCTCTCTCTCGCCGTCAGCAGGTGCACCGAGGCAAGGCTCTTCTCCGTGACAGTGGGCGCCTCAAGAGCGGGCTCATACCAAGCCGGGGACGAGGAAGCCTTGACCTTGCGCGGCGCCATGAGCGGCAGATGCAGAACGAGGCCGGAGCAGATCTGTAGGTAGCGGCGGCAAAGAGCAAGAAAGGGTATCTGGAGCGAGGCAACGAAGAAGCAATGAAGGCAAGTGCCCCCTGCGCTAGCCTTTTGTCAGGTCAAGCAGTTGCCAAAACAGTGTGGGGAAGCGGAGACGCCCACGTCCAATCAACCGTCGCGCGTCAACCAAGGCCGCATGCTTTGGGGGCCCGCGGCGCTTCGAGCTTGACCCTTGGCTTCGCAGTGAAACCAAGCCCGCGTGCACCTTGGGCCCGGGGGCTACTGTCGGCGTTCTGGGAACGGGGGTCCCCAGACTTGCCTGCCTGCGGCCCGCTGCGTGGCTAAGCCAGCAGGCCGCACGACCCATCCTCACCAATGAAGCGCCCAAGACCCTCGCGAGGGGCCAAGCCTCGCGAGGCGGACGACGCAAGACCTCCTCTGGAGTGGCCTAGTCAGGCAGGCTCACGAGGAGCGGAGATATCAAGGCAAGGCGAACCTCATGAGGTTCTCGTGACGTGAGCCGCGACGATCGACACCAGGCGAGCGCCAGCGCGCACAACGTCCTTGTTTCCGCTTTGGTGCAAAGGGGGCAAGCGCAGCCGTGGAGTACCGAGGCATCAGGCAAAGGTTGCCATTTCAGTGCAACAAGACCAAGACCAAGTACTGCAAGACGGAGGTCATCGTGGAGCCCAGAACAGCGTCACCTCCAGAACTTTGTGCAGGCGAAGACTACTTTTGTCAGGATAGCTTGTACTAGCTGTCCCCCTTCAAATTAGCCCGCCATTGTTGGCTCCCTTCCCGCTCGATATTTAGCAAGAGGACTAGGGCCTCTATAAATAGGACTAGCCACCACAGTGGAGGGCGGGATCTCAGCTCGAGAGAGACCACCTCACACACAAGTTCATACGCACAAGAACACCTCAACCTCAGGAGGCAGTTCTTCCCTTGTACTGTTCATCATCAGCCCAAGAGGCAATCCACCACCACCACACTAGAGTTGGGTATTACACCACAACGGTGGCCCAAACCAGTATAAACCCTGTGTCCTTCTGTGTTGTGGGTTCGTCGAGTTCGTTCGCAAGATCCTAGCAAGCTAGAGCGTAGATCGGTTGGAGGGGAAGACTTCGCGCGCACCCTAGTGTTCGAACCTTAAGGGTTTGCCGGGACCCCAAACCCCGACAGTAGACATCTTGATCTATTATAGCCGGTTGTGGCTTTTTTATTTTTGGCCGCGTGTGGCATTTGTTTCTTCATGATCTTTTGAGACCAGTTGAGGAGACTTTTGGACCTCTTTTCTTAATAAAATGGTTGTGTGCATCGAATGATGCAGAGGCCGGGGGTTAACCTCCTTTTCTGAAAAAATACTTCTGTTACAGATATGTGTCAAACAAAACCTTGTGTGGTTTGTCCTACTCCCGATGAGCTGTGTTCCACCCTAGCTCAGCTGCTCCAACGATGGTAGGGTTCACCACAGCAGGGATCCGCTCTCCAGACTGTCTTTCGCCGCATCAGTTCTTCTTCCCCACTGCCGGCAGCCACGAGAACTGCATTACCATCATCAACTGAGAAGATGACCTTGAGGACTACACAGGTCCGCAAGAGAGTTCGCACTCTTCCGTGTCTGCTTACGTTATGCATCACTTAATATGATGACATGCTACTTTATCGTCATGTTCACCTATTAGACTCCAAGTCAGGTCCAATCTAATGCTGAAACTTGAGTTTTTAAATGGTTGTGGGCTACATATTGGGGCGGCAATCAGTACTATCTGTCTACTATCTGGTTAATCTCGGGTGTCTACTATGAGTTTCATGTTGGGTGCAAACAAACATTAAAGGAGCCATTATCTATATTTTTAACTAAAGCTATTATCTGCCTGCTATCATTGATTTTGGGTCTATCCACAGTTTGCTACCATCACTCTGGATTTGTGCATGCACTCCTTACATAATCTCACTATGTTTTACTCATATGCATGTCAGTTATTGTACACAATGGAACTGAACATGTAGAGCAAAAGAGACGAGCCTTGCATGGCAATAAAATTTCATGCAGACGTCGCTCCATGGTGGGCGCAAAGGCAAACCCCTCCACCCATTTCGGATTGTAATCAAGAAGAAGATAACTGTTTTGAGTGGGATTCAGAAGGAGAAGACCACTCATATTTACCCCCTGAGGTCTTCTCTCTAACTTGGCACGCTGATGTTGGTAATATCATGCATATGGTGCCTTGCATTGCTTACTTTATACATAAAATATGTCATCTGCTTAGTTTAGACATGCTTTGTGTGAATGCCATTTGTTTAGTTTATTTATCATATATGTGAATCATGTAATGCCATCTTATTTAGCCAGGCATCACATATGTGAATTTTGCAATGCCACCCTGGTTAGCCAGTCATCTTATATATGAATTATATCATGTCATCTTTTATATTATGTGTTAAATTTGTCAATAGTTTTAGTACATTCAATTACTCTTCATGTGCATCAGCCATTCGACATGGATATGGAAAAATCTGGAGTGGAAACAAGGTCTTCAGAGCGGACAATGCTGCCTGATGAAGCGCATGTCTTGTTGGTTACGGATAGCTCCTCAAAGGAGGATTCAGAGACAGATGACCAGTCCTACCCCCCCCCCCCCCCACGAGGTGCATGCTCCAACTTGGCAGGGTTATGTTGCTCATTTCGTGTGTATGGTGTCTTGCATTGCTATGTCATTTGCTTAGTTTATACATGCTTTGTGTGAATGCCACCTATTTAGTGTCTAATTACTATATATGTGAATTATGCAATGCCATCTTGTTGCAAGACATTATATATGTGAATTATGCAACGCCATGCTGTTTAGCTAATCGTCATATATGTGAATTATATCATGCCGTCCTTTTTTTGTATTTCTCATTGCATTTGTCGACAATTTTTGTATATTCAACTGCTCTTCCTATGCATCAGCCATTTGAATTGGTGATGAAGAAATCTGGAGTGAAAACAATGTCTTCAGAGAAGATATCTTGCTGGTTACAGATAGCTCTTCAAAGCAGTATTCAGAGGTAGATGACCAGTCCTATCATCCCCCTAAGGTGTATGCTCAAACTTGGCAGGGTTATATTACTCATATCATGCATATGTTGTATTGCAATGCTTAGTTTTTACATCATATACACAATATTGAATGCCATCTCCTTAGTTGACACATCATATATGCGATTGCTCTCTGCTCACTTGATTAGTATATAAATCATATATTTGAATTATATCATGCCATGATGTTTACATAGACAGCATGTATCTGAATCATGGCAGGCCAACCCATTTTCTTAAGACATAATATAGTAATATCATCTCATCCTATTTACATAGTCATCATATTTTGAATTATATCATTCTATCCGTGAATTATCATGCCATCATGTTTCCATCGACGGTATGTTTGTGATTTGTGGCATGCCAACCACTTTAATAGACACATCGTATAGTTACATCATGTCATCCTGTTTACATAGTCATCATATTTTGAAGTATGTCATTCTATCATGTTTAGTTAGCCATCATACATGTGAAATTGTGTCATGCTATCTTGTTTAATTAGCCAACATATATGAGAAATTATGTCCTGATATTCTATTTGGTTAGACAACATAAATGTGAATTCTTTCATGCCCCGTTTTCTTCCCTACTATCAGTGCACCTGTCTATCTTACAATGTATGTACATTCAATTATATTTCTTGTTTATCAGCCATTTCAATTGGAGGGGGTGATGACAGTATCCATGGGAGTAAAAACACGGTCTTCAGAAAAAAATCATGCTACCTGTCGATGCAGATAGAACCATGGTTTTACTTTCCCAAGAACCAGCCCGGCCCACCACAGATAACCCAGACTCACGCAGATTATACCCCAACCCAGTTGGACAGAGAACCAGCTACACCCCTTCTAACCCCAACCCCAGCAGATAGTAACCCAGTTCCAGTTGACACAACACCGTCTCCCCCATAGAGCACCCAAACACGAGCAATTAGTAAGGCAACTGCAGTTCCCAAAGCACGAGGACCACCACTCTGAACCCCGAGTCAACGCTTAATGCAAAAGAAGAATTGTTCTCAAGTCAGGTTTATGTAGCTATGGTTCATACTACTTTGCTCTTGCATCACTGTATTTACTCATACCAACTAATTTCAAATTTGAAGGATGCAATTGAAACTTCAATGGAGCAACAGGTATGTTTTAAACTTGTTTCTTTAACGTGTTTGCTGTTGTAACTTGCTCCATATTGATTTCAGTTTCAATTGAATAAATAGTTATGTTCTCATGCCATGCACATTACAAGTGTTATTATTGCTGCGTAGCTTCCCACACTTATACTATGTCTATGCTGCTTTGTCTTAAATAGATATGATTCGAATTGTCTCTATCTTGATTTGGCAACATAAACTAGAATGATATAGACCATACACTGACCATACTACATAGATATATGTTTGTTTCATGCTATTATCCTGTCCACCTTACTACTGAACTGGTTTACCAAAATGAGTTTCATATACAACATGGTAAACATGTGATGTCTTTGTTTGTTTCTCTTTTAGAATGCGGATAAAATATTGGAGAAGAGTAACCTATTATGCCATGGTAAAATAAGTAATGCAGATAAGGTTCAAGATAGTGAGACATCCCCGTTGGTCTCCAAGAAAGCTGATAAAAACTATATTGAAGACACTGAGACAACCCCAAAGTCCTGTCTTGATGTAGTGCTCGAGTTACTGGCTACTACTGCTGGCACCAGCTCTTCAAACTTGCTGCTTGAATCAGTTCGGCTTCTTGAGTCTCAACTTCAAGTTGAAAGACATCGATCAGATATTATGCGACAGGAAGCCTAAGGACTAAGGAAGTCCCTGCAGAATTCAGATGCATACTTTCTAGTGCAACATCAAGTGCTGGAGGATTTAAGTGCCAAACAAGAGAAAGCTAATAAGCTTGCTAAGCATCTTGCCAGCATTATGGGTACCCAGGATATTGTTTCTTGAGCTCTTCTGAAGTGGTTCAATTCTGTACTTGTTTTGCTGCGGTGTTTATTTGCACTGGTTGCCAACTTTGACAATAAGTGTATATGATATGTGGCTTTGTTCCCGATATTTGCACTAGTGGTGAACTTTGATGCCCAGTGGATGTAATATGTGTAATAGTCGTGATAGCCTAGCATAAGTTGCTTGCTTATTTATTTCCTTGATGTCTTGTTAATTTGTTTGCTTGTAGTCAGTGCAGTTCTTTTTCCGCGGTTTGCTCATGGCTGCAATAACCTAATTTTTAAAACTAGGCCACAATAACCATGGGCTACATATTTACTGTAGTTACCATGGGCCTCCTACGGGCCGTAGAAACAATGGGCCTTCTAAGGGTCGTAGAAACAATGGGCCTTCTACGGGCCGTAGCATCAATGGGCCTTCTACGGGAAGTATGATCGATCGGCCAAACATGGGCCAATAACAGACCGCATTATGGGCCATAAACGGGCTAGATTTGGAATCGTTCGTTCATGGGCCGACCATAATGGGTCGTCGTTAATTGGCCGTATTTGATGACGCTACAAAAATGGCCCAAAGGATTAATGGGCCGCAAACAGGCCAACTGTAACCATGGGCTGAATTTGGCCCACAAGGAGAAAAGGCTAGTAACGGGTCATAAGTAACCGAATGCTGGAAATAAGCCCAAGAATAAATGGGCCCTCAGAAGGCCGAAAGATAACACGGGTTGGAAATGGCCCAATGGAATAATGGGCCGCTAATGGGTATAAAGCGGTACACTATTCATTGCGGGCCAGATTCACCACGGGCCGTTAATGGGCCAAGAGTTACAAATGGCCTCATATGGGCCGAAAGACATCGTGGGCCTTACATGGGCCGGAAGTTACAATGGGGTGGAATCATATTGGACGGCCTAGATGAAGCTACTAGGCTTAATTTTGATAAGCCATAATGGGCCGTGAGTTAGCGGGCCATAAATGGGCTATATACAAACAAGCCGTTAATAGGCTTTCCGTGGGCCAGCCCGTTACCTTTTGACCAAGTCAAACGGGCCAGCCTTTTCACCGGAGTGGGCCTTTGTTGGGCTGTGCCACATGTCGACGTATCATAGGCATCTCTTGTCCAATGAATGGATGACATCTGTCCCAACGGTGAGGCAACACGTGTTTCCTCCAACCAATGACAATTTTACACGTGGAAAATCCTCATTGGTCGGGGCTGTAAACGGGTTATCAAATCCAAAACCGGACCCGATAGCTTAACGGCGACCCGTTACGGTGGATGCCACGTGTCGGTCACCCTTGATGAAAGCACTTCTATGATGCGCGATTTATCGTCATGGAAGTGGACACTTCCATGATGATAATTTTGGTAATGTCATGGAACACTTCTCCGACAACACAGGTATGACTATCTTGATTCTGTCATAAAATCATCATGGATGTACATGCATCATAGAAAATATGACCTACTGTGACAAACACGTATCATCACGGAAGTGTCTTTTTTTGTAGTGTATGTGTCGTCGTGGGTGTGCTTACTATGTCGTGTGACGCGAGAGATGAAGGTAAATGTCCGCAGGAATAAATGGGGGCCACGCGGCCTGGATTCTCCGCGCGTCCGCATGGCGGGTAACTCCATTGTCGCGTCGCGCCCGGCGCAACCGCATGCACACGAACGTGCGTGATCATGTGCTGGCCCCAAACACTAGCAGCGCGCGTGGAGGGACGAGGGTAGAGAACTCGGGGGGACGCAAGGGCAGAGCGCACGCAGCGGGACGCGAGCAGAGCGCGCCGCGGCCGCCTGAACCGCAAGCAACCACACACATAGAGCAGTTGAACACGCAGGAAATGGTCGCCTACAAGCCGGCCGACAGTTGCATCGCTGCGTAGAGAGCGGCAGTCTGCTACTACCTCCGTCTAGTCTATAGTCCCCTTTATATTTTGTGCCATACTTTCCCCACAAATTTAACCAACAAAATGTTAATGCATGTTATAAAAATTATATAATTGGAAACTATGTTCAAATACGAATCCAACTATATAATCTTTGGTGACATGCATTCATATTTTATTAGTTAAATCATACTTATAAACCAGGATGAGGTTATAGTAGGTAATTAAATCACAAACATTTTTTAATAAACCGTATGTGTATGTGGCCTTTCGTCCTCCTCTCGCACGTCTTGTCACCCCGCTGCCGCAGACGGCTTAGAACGCAAGCTTGCACAACGTGTGGGGTGCTACCTCTTGAGCATGCGTTGGTTTTCCCTAGAAGAGGAAAGGGTGATGCACCAAAGCAGTGTAAGTATTTCCCTCAGTTTTTGAGAACCAAGGTATACATCCAGTAGGAGACCACACGCGAGTTACCTCGTACCTACACAAACAAATAAGAACCTCGCAACCAACGCGATAAAGGGGTTACCAATCCCTTCACGACCACTTGCAAGAATGAGATCTGATAGAGATGATAATAATAAAATAAATAGTTTTGGTATTTTTATGATATAAACTAAAAGTAAAGATTGCAAAATAAAGTAGATTGGAAACTTATATGATGGAGAATAGACCCTGGGGCCATAGGTTTCACTAGTGGCTTGTCTCAAGATAGCATAAGTATTACGGTGGGTGAACAAATTACTGTCGAGCAATTGATAGAATTGAGCATAGTTATGATAATATCTAGGTATGATCATGTATATAGGCATCACGTCCGTGACAAGTAGACCGACTCCTGCCTGCATCTACTACTATTACACCACACATCGACCGCTATCTAGCATGCATGTAGAGTATTAAGTTCATAAGAACGGAGTAACGCTTTAAGCAAGATGACATGATGTAGAGGGATAAACTCATGCAATATGATATAAACCTCATCTTTTTATCCTCGATGGCAACAAAACAATACGTGTTGTTTCCCCTACTGTCACTGGGATCGAGCACCGCAAGATTGAACCCAAAGCTAAGCACTTCTCCCATTGCAAGAAAGATCAATCTAGTAGGCCAAACCAAACTGAAAATTCGAAGAGACTTGCAAAGATAACCAATCATACATAAAATAATTAATAGAAGGTTCAAATATTGTTCATAGATAATCTTGATCATAAGCCCACAATTCATCGGATCTCGACAAACACACCGCAAAAGAAGATTACATCGAATAGATCTCCAAGAGAATCGAGGAGAACTTTGTATTGAGATCCAAAGAGAGAGAAGAATCCATGTAGCTAATAACTATGGACCCGAAGTTCTGAGGTAAACTACTCACACATCATTGGAGATGCCATGGAGTTGATGTAGAGGCCCTTCGTGATCAATGCCCCCTCCGGCGGAGCTCCGGAAAAGGCCCCAAGATGGGATCTCTTGGGTACAGAAGGTTGCGGCGGTGGAATTAGGTTTTCGTGGTGCTCTTCGATGTTTTCAGGGTACGTAGGTATAAATAGGAGGAAGAAATAGGTTGGTGGAGCCACGAGAGGCCCACGAGGGTGGAGGGCGCACCCCCTGCCTCGTGGCCTCCTCGTTGGTTGCTTGACATCCACTCCAAGTCCTCTGGATCACGTTTGTTCCAAAAATCATGCTCCCGAAGGTTTCATTCCGTTTGGACTCCGTTTGATATTCTTTTTCTGCGAAACACTGAAATAGGCAAAAAAATAGCAATTTGGGCTAGGCCTCCGGTTAATAGGTTAGTCCCAAAAATAATATAAAAGTCTATAAATAAACCCGTTAAACCTCCAAAACAAAATATATAATAGCATGGAGCAATAAAAAATTATAGATACGTTGGAGACGTATCAAGCATCCCCAAGCTGTAACATCCCAAAAATCTAAATTTTGGAATGTTATATTAAATAGATAGATTTGATTGTTTGTTTGATTGTTGTGTGATTGATTGACTGAAAGCGAGTGAATTCAGAACTTTTTGAAAGTTAAATGAGAGGGAATAAAAGGACCTTCCCAAACTTTCATTTTTCATTTTATGATCTCCGTGAATTCAAATTCTTTTCACCACAAAACCCAGGAGAGAAGATGACATGACTTCTTCCATTTATTTAAATGAAAAGGGGTGTTGAAAATATTTCCAATTCTGAAACTTTATGCAACTCAATGATTTTCACGAGAGAAGATAAAATGACTTCTTCAAATTATATGAAATATGAGTTGGGAGTTTGAAAGAATCAAATTCAAAGACCTTTTGGAAACTATTTTTGAATTTGGAGTTATTTTGGTTTTATTCAAATTATTTTTCTCCAAAAATAAAATGTATGGAAAATAAGGTAACATGATTCCCTACAATAGAAAATTGGAGAGAAATAAAATTGAAATCATTTTTGTATTTTGAAATGATTTTTATTGGATTTTAGTAGGGCAGTAGCACTCTTTGAATTATTTGAAATTTTCTTGATTTTATTTGACTTTACAAAAATGTTTAGCTTGTAGGAAATCTTTTTCTGAAAATTTTGATATATAATATGCCTATGTTACATATTTTATTTTATTTGCATTTATTCTATTTCTGCTGTCTAAATTTTTTTTATAAAAAAACTCCCTTCCGCCGAACTGGGCCGGCCCAGCTCCTCTGCCACGCCCAGCCCAGCTCGCCCGTCACCCCGTCCTCGAGCGGACTCCGCTCGGGAGTCCGGCCGACGCACGCCATCGCCGCCGTGGCCGACTTCGTTCACCGCCCGCGCCTTGCCCCTTCTGCAAGTCACCGCCTCTCCCCTCCCTCCTATAAATCCGGAGCCCCGGGCCCCGCCTCCTCTCCTCCCTCATGCCTCATCTCGCCGGAGCCCACCGCGCCGCCGCGGATCTTTACCGCCGCCGCCACGCCGCTAGCTACCGTTGCCGCTGCCGCAAGCCGCCGCTCCCCGCCGCTCGCTGCCGCACCGCGCGCCGCACGCCGCCACCGCCCGCACCGCCTTGCCCCGCCTTGCCGGAGAGCCACCGCCACCGATTCCGCCGCCGATCTAGCCGCCGTCGCCTTCGAGGTCAAACCGATGCGAACCGGTACTAAATCGAACCTAAGACCGGTTTATTTTCGATTTCTCTGGTTTTCTATAAAACCCGTTTTTATATATAATCCGGTTAATTTGCGAACGGTCACTGTTTAACTCATCGCAGTGAACGGATTTGTTCGTTAGCGTTCTGTAACGAACGTTCATTATTTAGTATTTTTCTTTTTCTTTCTAATTTTAGCCAGGGACCCGTATGTAATTAGTTTCTTCACAGTTTAGTCCCTGATCTTCAATTTATCACATCTTTTTAACCGTTTATCCAAATCCGACGAAACCAACGCCCACTTCTTCATTATGATCTCCTCTATCCAGTAAAACAACTTGAACATTCTTTTGAAAATTTAAAATATGATTTCAAATATATTTGAATTTGAATCTTATTTTGATCGTAACTTGAGTTTTATAACTCTGATTTAGTTGTTTCTTTTTGCAAATCGAAGCTCTTGAACTACACTTTCTGATAACGCCAAATTCACATAATTTTTGGTAATGTTAGAAATTGTTTTATGTTGCAAGAGTTATTTGTTTGGTTTTGATGTTTTCCGAATTGTCTTCTTCGTTCTTTTCAATCTTTTGAGTGATTGCTTATGTGTGGTTACCATTGCTTGCTTACGCTAGATTGACTGTAGTGTGACGAGTAGATCTATCAAGAGTTTTGAGTGTGAATCATCTTCATCAACAATACATGCAAGTAACACTTTGATCATACCTCTTTACTACCCAGTTTTATTGCATTAGATCAAGCCTCAAACAATTGCATGGTTAGGACCTGAATAAATTGTGGTTTGGGAAGTAGATGAGGTAATACCTATTCACCTGTTTTATTATCAAACCTTGGGAGTTACTTCTACGTTATGCTTATATTGCCATGCTATGCTCGTAGATTGGGTTTGAGAGTGTCCATGATAGATGTGAGTTGTTAATTAATGGTTAACTTAAGGTGGCAACTTTAATACACATCTGGGTGGATTGAGGCACCCGGGGAAACCAATGATTGCCTGTATTTTTGGAAATCCTGGGGTACCGTGTGATTTTCCTATGGACCGCCACCCATGATCAAAGGGATCATAAGATTATTCATGCTGGAAACTTCCGTGTGCAGCCACATGCCATTATGGGCTCTAGCATAGTTGAGTAAGTTGTGGGAAACCTTTCCATGATGGGCTAGCAGATGTAGGGGATTGTAGGTGTACCGACCTATCTATTGGTTAAGGGTACCTCTTCGGAAAGACTGTTTCTCGGTCATCCGTTTCTGAAACACCATGTAGTGCGAGAAATCCAATGGAGGAGATCGAGTCTTGTGGGGAAAAGTGCGCAAACCTCTGTAGAGTGTACAAACTAATCATGGTTAGCCGTGTCCCCGGTTATGGACATCTTGAGTATCTGGTTCTTGGATTATCATGTTGATCTCATCACTCTAAATTAATTTTGTTGGGTTATTAATTACCTTTTAATTGGGATTGAGATGGGGTTTACCATTCCCAATGTTTTCAACCAACTTTGTAGTTAAATAAAATGTATTCCTTTGTAGTAGGGAAAAATTGGCTTTTCGCAAAAACATTATAACCATAAAGCTTTTCCACCAGCCAAATATGCATGTAGTGATAGTTATTATTCATCATTCTCCTATGGTGTGAATTTGCCAGTACATTCAATGTACTGACCCTTTGTGGCTCCAACGTCTCATGTTGCAGGATTTTCTTACAACGAGTAAGTGATACGTTAGGGTTACGATTTCTACACTCAACTTTGCCGTTGGTGTTGATGGGAATCCACAACCTTGTTACTTCCGCTATTTGGATTGAGGTAATAGTATTTACATTACTTTATACATGTGGCTTACCTCTGTTATAAATCCTCGGGTACTGTGTGTGTCAGCATACCGATCCAGGGATGACACTTAAGCATAGAGATTTGACCGTCTAAGGTCGGGTCGCTACAAGATGGTATCAGAGCACATGTTGACTGTACGACGTGAGCCCTAGAAACTAGCAAACCCATAGGAAAGATTTTCTCTATAACTTTGTTTTCAAAAAAGATCTTTTACCTCTCCTCTCTTCTGAGCTTATTCAAATATTCCCTTTAGTGAGACCATACCCCTTTCCCCTTTTGACCACACAAATATTCGACTGATGAGACCACTCCAAGAAGTACAAGATATTGGACAACTGAGACGATTCGAAATGAAGAGGATTTTACCATACATTATGATAATGGAAACTACAACTGTTGAAGACTCTGAAGACTAGGAGAATTGGAGGCTCCGAAGAACTCCCAGGTTTTTTTATGACCTAGGAAGGTTACACTTATGGAACTTGGCAGACTATGGAAGTTGTCAATACCCGAGATCTAGGTGTATCGGAGAAAGATCGGAGCATGGAGAGTTAAAAAAACTCAAAGATTTTGTCAAGAAAACCCCAAGGTAGGAGATGGCAATTATGGAATGATAGCTCATGGCAATGACAAGAGCAGAACCACGGCTATCCATGATGTTATCGCCCGCTTATGCTATTGTCACCGTGCTGAGTTAAGCAAGCATATGCATGGAAGGATTGGATGGTAGAAGGCTGATGGAGCACCTATCAGCAAAAGATGAAGTTTTAACCTTAGATGGTGTATCACCAGGATCTGGAGTACTACCTGAAGAATTTTTAGATGGATCTTCTGGAAGCCGTATTTGACAAGGAAGCATTTCGTGAAGAACTCAAGATTCAGAAGCTGGAAGTAGCCTAGCTAGTGGAGCAAAACCTTAAGATACCTGAGATTTGCCAGGAACTGAAGGACAGTATGACATGGTTCATGCAAGGATGTTGAAACCCAGAAGTTTGGAACACAACTCCAAAAATATTAAAGGACGTCACGAGAGACTTCGCGTTAACAGAGTTGATCTGGCAAAATAACTTGAGAAGGACAAGCACGAATGGAAGTAGTCATCAGAGACATGAACAAGACTTGAAGAGTTTGAACACTTTGAAGATTTATTAACCTTTAGAAGACCAAACCCCTGTTATATACCTACGTTAGATGCGACGTTTGTGAGCCATCATTTGTTTGATGTTTTTTTGACAGCCACAAATAAAATCTGTCTTTTCAAAACTATTGTTTGTATTGTGTGCATCCCCCTCTATCTCTCTTATCTCACCCCAAACCCATGGACCCAATAGAGGATGAATGGAGATGAGCTTATATTTTCTGGATCGATGAGTAAATTGGAGACGGACCGATGGATTCAGAACATGGAGGATCACATGAAGAATAACCCTATAGTCGGAAAGGATATGACCCGGCATGTTCTTCAGTGCTTTGAAAGAGGTGTTGCTACTTGGTGGAGGATGTACCAAACCATGAATGGATGGCAAGGAGTAACCACTTGGAAATAATTTAAGTTGACTCTGCAAAGATCTCATCTTGTGTCCCAGAAGTTGAAGCCTTATGGAAAGGATATGAAGAAACCTTGTGCATGCAAGATTTGTGGAGAAATAGGACACACCCATAAAGAACACAAGGATGAATGACATAATTGTGAAGGATGTCACCAAGCTGAAGAATGCCCAACTAGGCAGATTACTTGTTTCTTATGTGAAGGGACTACCCACTACACTGCCCAGTGTCACATTTACCCCATGGTACAAAGAACCATCCAGCAGAAGAAAGAAGCAATGAAAGGAGCCCTCATGGAAATTTTAGAGGAATCTGTGATGAATGATGAGGTGGAGGACACACCCGAAGAAGACCCAATTAAACCAAGCACTAAGTCATGTTATTCACGTGGAGAAGATGGACACATCTCTCAGAATTGCTTGAATGGGGATCTAGTAGAATTCCCAACAGAGGAAATAGAGTATGACCCAGAGGAAATAGAAGCCCTGATTGGAACGGAAAAGTCCAGAAAGAGAAGTAGATTTCCCAAAAAGGAGAAGTAGATACCAGGAAGGACCTGAGCCATATCACCTGTTATAGGTGCTAGCCTCTCCGAATCTCGAGGACGAGAATCATTTTAAGGGTGGTAGGTTTGTAACATCCCAAAATTCTAAATTTTGGAATGTTATATTAAATAGATAGATTTGATTGTTTGTTTGATTGTTGTGTGATTGATTAATTGAAAGTGAGTGAATTCAAAACTTTTTGAAAGTTAAATGAGAGGGAATAAAAGGACTTTCCCAAACTTTCATTTTTCATTTTATGATCTCCATGAATTCAAATTCTTTTCACCACAAAAACCTGGAGGGAAGATGACATGCCTTCTTCCATTTATTTAAATGAAAAGGGGTGTTGAAAATATTTGAATTTCATTTGAAAATATTTCCAATTCTGAAACTTTATGCAACTCAATGATTTTCACGAGAGAAGATAAAATGACTTCTTCAAATTATTGAAATATGAGTTGGGAGTTTAAAAGGATCAAATTCAAAGTCCTTTTGGAAATTATTTTCAATTTGGAGTTATTTGGGTTTTATTCAAATTATTTTTCTACAAAAATAAAATATACGAAAAATTGGGTAACATGATTCCCTACAATAGAAAATTGCAGAGAAATAAAATTGAAATCATTTTTGTATTTTTAAAATGATTTTTATTGGATTTTAGTAGGGCAGTAGCACTCTTTGAATTATTTGAATTTTTCTCGATTTTATTTGACTTTACAAAAATGTTCAGCATGTACGAAATCTTTTTCTGAAAATTTTGATATATAATATGCCTATGTTATATATTTTACTTTATTTGCATTTATTCTATTTCTGCTGTCTGCAAAATTATTATAAAAAAACTCCCTTCCGCCGAACTGGGCCGGCCCAGCTCCTTAGCCAGGTCTAGCCCAGCTCGCCCGTCGCCCCGTCCTCAAGCGGACTCCGATCGGGAGTCCGGCCGGCGCACGCCATCACCGCCGTGGATGACTCGGTCGCCGCCCGCGCCTTGCCCCTTCTGCAAGTTGCCGCCTCTCCCCTTCGTCCTATAAATCCGGAGCCCCGGGCCCAGCCTCCTCTCCTCCCCTCACGCCGCATCTCGCCGCCGCCCGCCGCGCCGCCGCCCCGCTAGCTGCCGTTGCTGCTGCCGCACCGCGCGCCGCACGCCACCACCGCCCACGCCGCCTTGCCCCGCCTTGCCGGAGAGCCGCCGCCGCCGATCTAGCCACCGTCATCGTCGAGGTCAAACCGATGCGAACCGGTACTAAACCAAACCTAAGACCGGTTTATTTTTCGGTTTCTTTGGTTTTCTGCAAAACCCTTTTTTATATATAATCCAGTTAATTTGCGAACGGTCACTGTTTAACTCATCGGAGTGAACGGATTCGTTCGTTAGCATTCTGTAATGAACGTTCATTATTTAGTCTTTTTATTTTTCTTTTTAATTTTATCCAGGGACCCGTATGTAATTAGTTTCTTCACAGTTTAGTCCCCGATCTTCAATCTATCACATCTTTTTACCCGTTTATCCAAATCCGACCAAACCAATGCCCACTTCTTCGTTATGATCTTCTCTATCCAGTAAAACAACTTGAACATGCTTTTGAAAATTGAAAATATGATTTCAAATAGATTTGAATCTGAATCTTCTTTTGATCATAACTTGAGTTTTATAATTCCGATTTAGTTGATTCTTTTCGCAAATCGAAGCTCTTGACCTAAACTTTCTGATAAGGACAAATTCACATAATTTTGGTACTGTTAGAAATTGTTTTATGTTGCAAGAGTTATTTTTTTGGTTTTGATGTTTTCTGAATTGTCTTCTTCGTTCTTTCCGATCTTTTGAGTGATTGCTTATGTGTGGTTACCATTGCTTGCTTACGCTAGATTGCCCGGAGTGTGACGAGTAGATCTATCAAGAGTTTTGAGTGTGAATCATCTTCATCAACAGCATAGGCAAGTAACACTTTGATCATACCTCTTTACTACCCAGTTTTATTGCATTAGATCAACCCTCAAACAATTGCATGGTTAGGATCTGAATAAATTGTGGGTTGGGAAGTAGCTGAGGTAGTACCTATTCACCTATTTTATCATCAAACCTTGGGAGTTACTTCTACGTTATGCTTATATTGCCATGCTATGCTCATAGACGTGGATTGGGTTTGAGAGTGTCCATGACAATGTGAGTTGTTCATTAATGGTTAACTCAAGGTGGCAACTTTAATACACATCTGGGTGGATTGAGGCACCTGTGGAAACCAGTGATTGCATGTATTTTTGGAAATCCTGGGGTACCGTGTGATTTTCCTATGGACCGCCACCCAGGCTGAAAGGGATCATAAGATTATTCATGCTGGAAACTTCCGTGTGCAGCCACATGCCATTATGGGCTCTTGCATAGTTGAGTAAGTTGTGGGAAACCTTTCCATGATGGGCTAGCAGATGTAGGGGATTGTAGGTGTACCGGCCTATCTATTGGTTAAGGGGACCTCTTCGGAAAGACTGTGTCTCGGTCATCCGTTTCTCAAACACCATGTAGTGCGAGAAATCCAACGGAGGAGATCGAGTCTTGTGGGGAAAAGTGTACAAACTAATCATGGTTAGCCATGTCCCCGGTGATGGACATCTTGAGTATCTGGTTCTTGGATTATCATGTTGATCTCATCACTCTAAATTAATTTTGTTGGTTTATTAAATACCTTTTAATTGGGATTGAGACGGGGTTTACCATTCTCAATGTTTTCAACCAACTTTGTAGTTAAACAAAATGTATTCCTTTGCAGTAGGGGAAAATTGGCTTTTCGCAAAAACATTATAACCATAGAGCTTTTCCACCAGCCAAATATGCATGTAGTGATAGTTATTATTCATCATTATCCTATGGTGTGAATTTGCCAGTACATTCAATGTACTGACCCTTTGTGGCTGCAACGTCTCATGTTGCAGGATTGTCTTACGATGAGTAAGTGATACGTTAGGGTTACGATTTCTACACTCAACTTTGCCGTTGGTGTTGATGGGAATCCACAACCTTGTTACTTCCGCTATTTGGATTGATGTAATATTATTTACATTAGTTTATACATGTGATTTACCTCTGTTATAAATCCTCGAGCACTGTGTGTGTCAGCATACCGATCCAGGGATGACACTTAAGCATAGAGACTTGACCGTCTGAGGCCGGGTCGCTACACAAGCTTAATTCCTGCTCGTCCTCGAGTAGGTAAATGATAAAAACAATTTTTTTGATGTGGAATGCTTCCTAACATATTTCTCAATGGTATTTTTCTTTATTGTGGCATGAATGTTCAGATCCGAAAGATTCAAGATAAAAGTTTAATAGTGACATAAAAATAATAATACTTGAAGCATACTAACTAAGCAATCATGTCTTCTCAAAATAACATGGCCAAAGAAAGTTCATCCCTACAAAATCATATAGTTTGGTCATGCTCCATTTTTGTCACACAAGAATGCTCTCATCATGCACAACCCCGATGACAAGCCTAGCAATTGTTTCATACTTTAGTTATCTTAAACTTTTTTCAACTTTCATGCAATACATGAGCATGGGCCATGGATATAGCACTATGGGTGGAATATAATATAATGAAGGGGGTTATGTGGAGAAGACAAAAAGGAGAAAGTCTCATAGTGACGCGGCTAATCAATGAGCTAGGGAGATGCCCATCAGTTGATGTCAATGCAAGGAGTAGGGATTGCCATGCAACGGATGCACTAGAGCTATAAATGTATGAAAGCTCAACAAAAGAAACTAAGTGGGTGTGCATCCAACTTGCTTGCTCGCAAAGATCTAGGGCACTTGAGGAGGCCCATTGTTGGAATATACAAGCCAAGTTCTATAATGAAAAATTCCCACTAGTATATGAAAATGACAAAACAAGAGACTCTCTATCATAAAGATCATGGTGCTACTTTGAAGCAAAAGTGTGGAAAAAAGGATAGTAGCATTGCCCCTTTTTATTTATATTTTTTGGGACTTATTTTTTTCTTTTTTTTAGGACAATGCTCTATTAATGATGATCATCACACTTCTATTTATTAACAACTCAATGATTACAACTCGATACTAGAACAAGATATGACTCTATATGAATGCCTCCGGCGGTGTACCGAGATGTGCAATGACTCATGAGTGACATGTATGAAAGAATTATGAATGGTGGCTTTGCCACAAATACTATGTCAACTACATGATCATGCAAGGCAATATGACAATGATGATGCGTGTCATAATAAACGGAACGGTGGAAAGTTGCATGGCAATATATCTCAGACTGACTATGGAAATGCCATAATAGGTAGGTATGGTGGCTGTTTTAAGGAAGATATAAGGAGGTTTATGTGTGATAGAGGGTATCATATCACTGGGTTTGGATGCACCGGTGACGTTTGCACCAACTCTCAAGGTGAGAAAGGGCAATGCACGGTATCGAAGATGCTAGCAATGATGGAAGGGTGAGAGCGCGTATAATCCATGGACTCAACATTAGTCATAAAGAACTCACATAATTATTGAAAAAATCTACAAGTCATCAAAAACCAAGTGTTATGCGCATGCTCCTAGGGGGATAGATTGGTAGGAAAAGACCATCACTCGTCCTCGACCGCCACTCATAAGGAAGACAATCAAATAACACCTCATGTTTCAAATTTGTTACACAATGTTTACCAAATGTGCATGCTACGGGACTTGCAAACTTCAACACAAGTATTTCTCAAATTCACAACTACTCAACTAGCATAACTTTAATATCACTATCTCCATATCTTAAAACAATCATCAAGTATCAAACTTCTCTTAGTATTCAATGCACTTATATGAATTTTTTTATTTATAATATCATAAGCAAATTACCATGCTGTTTTAAAGGACTCCCAAAATTATATAAGTGAAGCATGAGAGATCAATTATTTCTATAAAATGAAACCACCACCGTTCTCTAAAAGATATAAGGGGAGCACTAGAGCAAAAACTATTTAGCTCAAAAGATATAAGTGAAGCACATAGAGTATTCTAATAAATTCCGGTTCATGTGTGTCTCTCTCAAAAGGTGTGTACAGCAAGGATGATTGTGGTAAACTAAAAAGCAAAGACTCAAATCATACAAGACGGTCCAAGCAAAACACAGATCATGTGGCGAATAAAAATATAGCTCCAAGTAAAGTTACCGATAGACGAAGACAAAAGAGGGGATGCCTTCCGGGGCATCCCCAAGATTAGGCTTTTTGGTGTCCTTGGATTTTACCTTGGGGTGCCTCGGGCATCCCCAAGCTTAGGCTCTTGCCACTCCTTGTTCCATAATCCATCAAATCATTACCCAAAACATGAAAACTTCACAACACAAAACTTAACAGAAAATCTCATGAGCTCCGTTAGCGAAAGAAAAGAAAACACCACTTCAAGGTACTGTAATGAACTCATTCTTTATTTATATTGTGTTAAACCTACTGTATTCCAATTTCTCTATGGTTTATAAACTCCATTACTAGCCATACACTCATCAAAATAAGCAAACAACACAGCAAAAACAGAATCTTCAAAAATAGAACAGTTTGTAGTAATCTGTAAATAACGCAAACTTTTGGAACCCCAAAAATTCTAAAATAAATTGATGGAAGTGAGGAATGTATCTATTAATCATCTGCAAAAATAATCAACTAAATATCACTGTCCAATAAAACATGGCAGAAATTCTCGTGAGCGCTAAAGTTTCTGTTTTTTACAGCAAGATCAAAAAGACTTTCCCCAAGTCTTCCCAACGGTTCTACCTGGCACAAACACTAATTAAACACACAAAACACAACCAAAATAGAGGCTAGATAAATTATTTATTACTAAACAAGAACAAAAAGCAAGGAACAAATAAAATTGGGTTGACTCCCAACAAGCGCTATTGTTTAACGCCCCTAGCTAGGCATAAAAGCAAAGATAGATCTAGGTATTGCCATGATAATGATAAGGTAAATCGCGAAAACTCATCTCATACTCTCTACATTCATCAACAAGTTTTCTTTGTGGCAAGCAAAAATAATCAAAAGGGCTTAATTTAATGGGACAAAATTCCCCAAGATCAAGCTCGGGAGGTATTGGTTCCTCCTTTGGCCCCTCATATTGCACAACCAATTCATCATTATAAGCATTCTTTTGGCAAAAAGTCATGAGTCTTTGTTCAAGGGAAAAACCCAACCCATTATTCTGGATAGCAAAATTATCATTAAATTCAGGGATCCTATTAACAACAACATTAGTAGGAACCATTTTTCTAAGGTTTTCATTAAAAGCAACATGATCTAAGGATCGTAAACGCATAATGTCTTCTTGATAAAAAGGATTGCTTCTATGGGAGGACGGCCATCATCCACCCTATAATGCACAAAAATTTCATTGGCCTCTTTTATTATAAATCTGAACTCATGAGCTAAAAAGATGGTCGCTGCTAGCTTAACAGAAGAATGCTCAATATTAGAAAATTCTAGGAAAATCCTTTGTATGGAAGGATGCATATGTAAAAATTGTCTTTCAAGTTCAACTATGAGCAAAGATATAGCATCCGCGAGACTAATAGTTTTATGAAGAATAGACCCGCTCACGGTGGGCAAAGCATCGACACAAGTAAAGAAATCTTGAAGAACTCCCTTACCAATAATATTACCGCTACCAATCTAAAATCTTTTAGTATGTAAAATGGTAGGATTTTCAAGAGGATCGTCAATAACATCAAAGTTTTACATATTATTATCCTTATCAACGATAACCTCCCCAGTTTCAGACATGAAGGCAACAAATTGCAAAAATAACGAGCACACAGAAGGCAGGAAGGAAAAAGAGGCGAACTGGAAAGAGGGCGAATAAAACGGCAAGGTGAAGTGGGGGAGAGGAAAACGAGAGGCAAATGGCAAATAATGTAATGTGAAGGATAAGAGTTGTGATGGGTACTTTGTATGTCTTGACTTGGCGTAGATCTCCCTGGCAACGGCGCCAAAAATCCTTCTTGCTACCTCTTGAGCATGAGTTGGTTTTCCCTTGAAGAGGAAAGGGTGATGCAACAAAGCAGCGTAAGTATTTCCCTCAGTTTTTGAGAACCAAGGTATCAATCCAGTAGGAGACCACGGGCGAGTCACCTCATACCTACACAAACAAATAAGAACCTCGCAACCAACGCGATAAAGGGGTTCTCAATCCCTTCACGGCCACATGCAAGAGTGAGATCTGATAGAGATGATAATAATAAGATAAATATTTTTGGTATTTTTATGATATAAATTGAAAGTAAAGATTGGAAAATAAAGTATATTGGAAACTTATATGATGGAGAACAGACCGGGGGGGCATAGGTTTCACTAGTGGCTTCTCTCAAGATTGCATAAGTATTATGGTGGGTGAACAAATTACTGTCGAGCAATTGATAGAATTGAGCATAGTTATGATAATATCTAGGTATGATCATGTATATAGGCATCACGTCCGTGACAAGTAGACCGACTCCTGCCTGCATGTACTACTATTACTCCACACATCGACCGCTATCCAGCATGCATCTAGAGTATTAAGTTCATAAGAGCGGAGTAACGCTTTAAGCAAGATGACATGATGTAGAGGGATAAACTCATGCAATATGATATAAACGCCATCTTTTTATCCTCGATGGCAACAATACAATACGTGTCATTTCTCGTACTGTCACTGGAATCGAGCACTGCAAGATTGAACCCAAAGCTAAGCACTTCTCCTATTCCAAGAAAGATCAATCTAGTAGGCCAAACCAAACTGAAAAATTCGAAGAGACTTGCAAAGATAACCAATCATACATAAAAGAATTCAGAGAATATTCAAATATTGTTCATAGATAATCTCCCTGTTCAAGAATTCATCCGATTAACCAGTTAACTTGCCGATTAATCCCTACTCATAGGGTCACCGAGTAGCCGATAAACCAAAAAATCATCCGATTAATTGATTAAATGGCCAATTAACTTGCCGATTAGCCGATTAATCCTCTACTCGCTAGCCAACCGAGCAGCTACCAGTTAATGATTTCCTCAACAATGGATAATCTTGCTCATAAACCCACAATTCATCGGATCTCGACAAACACACCGCAAAATAAGATTACATCAAATAGATCTCCAAGAGAATTGAGGACAACTTTGTATTGAGATCCAAAGATAGAGAAGAAGCCATCTAGCTAATAACTATGCAACCGAAGGTCTGAGGTAAACTACTCACACATCATCGGAGAGGCCATGGAGTTGATGTAGAGGCTCTCTGTGATCAATGCCCCCTCCGGTGGAGCTCCGGAAAAGGCCCCAAGATGGGATCTCTTGGGTACAGAAGGTTGCGGTGGTGGAAATAGGTTTTCGTGGTGCTCTCCAATGTTTTCAGGGTACGTAGGTATATATAGGAGGAAGAAGTAGGTCGGTGGAGCCACAAGGGGCCCATGAGGGTGGAGGGCGTGCCCCCCTGCCTCGTGGCCTCATCGTTGGTTTCTTGAAGTACACTCCAAGTCCTCTGGATCACGTTTGTTCCAAAAATCACGCTCCCAAAGGTTTCATTCTGTTTGGACTCCGTTTGATATTGTTTTTCTCCGAAACACTGAAATAGGCAAAAAACAGCAATTTTGGCTGGGCCTCGGATAATAGGTTAGTCCCAAAAATAGTATAAAAGTGTATAAATAAGCCCGTTAAACATCCCAAACAGAATATATAATAGCATGGAGCAATCAAAAATTATAGATACATTGGAGACGTATCACGGGGGCGTTCTTTTGGCCAAACAGTGGCGCCAAAGAATCATTTGTGAGCCCGTTCCTGCGCAACCTCGCTGGTTCCCGCGCAAGCCTCCCGCCCGACTCGGTGAAATCCCCCAAAATCCCAATGCTTACTGGCCTGCAAGATATACCCTCATGGCCGGCGAGTCCTGCGTCGCATTTCCCCTCCCTCCCTATAGCTTATCTCGTCTGCTTCTCCCACAATCGCCAATGGCACCGTTCCGTCGTCATTGCTCAGCTACTCCGCAGTCATCAGAGCACAGCTCCAGCTAGGAGTCTACACTGCAGCGGTGGCGCAATCCCCGGTGTAGTGTAGTGCGCGTGGTGTCCCTGTTGGGTGTGCATAGAACACCCACCGCACGCTCCACTATTGTTACCCATCGGCAGCTGTTGCCGGCCGCCATTGCCGCCACACCACCTTCGAAATACAGGGCCATCGCTTGCTCCGGTGCCACGACCCGAAGGCGGGAGGTGGCCGCCATGGCCGCCAGCCCACCGTCGACCGCCAAGGTCATCACCCGCTCTGCCACCGCTGCCCGAAGGCGGGAGGCAGAGGTGGATGCCCGCACGTGCGTCAGTGACCTTGCACGCTACACCGAGTTCTTGTGGGAGGAGGAGGAGCGCCTAGTCGAGCACGGAAAGAGCCTTACCGCCGCCGTGGCCGCGGCACACGCCGCCTCAGAGGCGAGGAATCAGGAGATCTACAAGGAGAACCACCGCTTCGAGAGGGGTCGTCTGGAGAGGCTGAGGGCGTTTGAGGTGAGCGTTGATGAAGCTGCAGCAGAGGAAGGCACTATACTGCAGTAGTCCAGCTCGTCGGTAGGATCCTCCTCCTCTGCCTCTTACTGAGCGCGCTCGGCAGAGGAGAGGCAGCCAGAAGTAGTACAATTCCCCTCCGTAGTAGTACTAGTAGTATTTAGGGGCTATTTTGTTCAGTTCATCTGACTATAGATGTGCTGGAACTGTACAACGTACTTAAAATTAGCTAGTATATATAGCTGAACTAGCTATTTCACTACGTGGTTGGCAACAATTGGGGAAAAGTTTGGTCGGTTCAGCTATCGAGTTGAACTATTTGTAAAAATTAAGAATGATAGCTTAATCTATGAATGAAATCTATGCTTGATTACTGAATTTTCGTTGCAAATATTAGATACTGCTAGTGATTTTTAGCTTCATATTTTGACAAATCACAGTGTTACAAGGTTGAGAAATGGCAATGTTACTAGATCAACAAATGTCAATCTTTCCAGTTTGACAAATGGAAACATACCCAATATGACAGATGCAAATCTTACCAAATTGTTTGTAAGTGGTTGCACATGGGTCATCCAAAAGAACCGTTTGCGATGAAGAGATGGACAAATCCTGCTCTCACTTTGCATACAAATGTTATATCTAAAACGTCTGCGATCAAGAGTAGCAAAATCCTGCTCGGCACATTTTCACTTGGCTTCCTGGGGAAGCTGTCGGTTTGCATACGGGTGTTCTAACTAAAACGTTTGTGATGAGTGTTTTATATTTAAAAACCATTGATGTTTTTTTAAAAAGAAAATCGTTTGATAAGTCTGTACATTAAGAGAGAAAAATGCAAGTTCTCTCAAACCGTATCTTTCATTTAGTCATACCATGAATTTATATTCATATGATCGAGATACAATATTAAACCCAAGAAAAAAACTATTTCCGGCGGCGGTGGAGGCGGCGTGCTGCGCCGTCATTGTCGTGGTCATCCTCCGAGACACCGTTGTTGATGTCTTCAATGCAGCACAGAATGTTCTTCACATGTAAATCAAACATCATGTGGTCGCGCGATCGACGGGCGGGGCACGGGAGGATGGCAGCTGGCAGCGCTGAGAGGTAGCGGTTGACGGCAGCGTCCCATGCCGCTGAGGGGGGACGCGCACGGGCATGGGCGCGGCTGGTGCAGCCAAACGCATGGGGACCATCGCCACAATGGGTGGAGGGGCATGCACGGGCACGGGCACTGGCGCTGGCATGTACATGAGCTCGCGCGGGTCCGCGGAGACCTCGCTGACACCCACGGCTTCCAGCTCTGCGATAGTGCTCGGGGACCAGCCCGTCAATGCCACGGGGATGGTAACTGGCTCGGGCACGGGGATGGGAGCTAGGACGAGAGCGGGGGCAGAAACCGCCACGGCCAGCACGTTCTGGTCCATGTCCATGAGGCCCCATTCCTCCTTATTTTCTATCTCCTCCGGCTCGGAGTTGACTTCACCAAACTTGAAGACTAGTGGCAGATGATCCTTCTGCTCCTTGGTGTGGGCGGAGGTCTGCGGGATGGAGGGGAATGGGAGGCGAACAGTAAGGCCGCCCGTATTAAGAAGTGACTCAGGTGCCATTAATGGAGAGGAAGGCGGGAGGCCATGGAAGTCAAAGGGCTCGCTTCCTAGTGAGCCTACACAGCGTACAACTCGCACGATTCCCGGTGAGCCTGCACAGTGGAGGACAACTTGCACGCCTCTCGGTCATCCTACGCACCGGACTGCGCTCGCACGCCTCCCGTTCAGTCAAGGTCAAGTAGGTGTCCGCACGGCACCTCCTATAGCCATGAAAACCAAGACACGTGGTGTCACGTGAATGGTTAACAGAACACACATGGTTTGAATTATACAAATGTTTGAGATATTCAAGTGGAAGCTATTTTTAAAAATGCCTTTGTTGGCTGTTATTCGAGTGCGCCTTCTCTCCAAATGGACATGGAAAATACCACAGCATGTCGGGTGCCATTCCATGATAGCATGCCATGTTTCATGAATATCAGACGAGTTTTGGATTTACTAGAATTTAAAAACAAAGTATCTCAACATTTTGCCAGCAATCAACGGTGCCCTGTTGTTTGAAATTCATTCCCAATTCTTGCATGGGACCTAATCATGCACCCAAGGACACATATTTGATTTTTCAACCAATTTATATGCACTGGAGCATGTGCATGTACTTCAAATTTGAATTATGCACATAAATGCATTGAGAACTCAGTTAATGCATAAAAATGTCCAAACGAACCCCGAAAATCACAACAATTGACACAACACTCCTGTTGTTCTATGTTAACACGAGAATAATTTTGAAAGCAATAAGAAGCAATGGATATCTTTTCATCCCCAAAGGTGGGACGTTCCCTACCGAAACCATCATGCTTGTTGTGAGAAGCTCTGGTTCATGAAGCATATACCCAAACCTGCCCCAAATGGGACAAAAAAATTACCACGACATGTTGATGCCGTTCCATGATAGCATGTCAAGTTTCATGAATTTCAGACAAGTTTTGTATTTACAAGAATTTAAAAACCAGGTATCTCAATGTTTGCGGCCGAGTGACGGTGGTAGGGTGTTTGACATTCATTCCCATTTCTTGCGGGGGACCTAAGCATGCAACCAAGGACACATATTAGAATTTTCAACCAATTTATATGCATTAGAGTATGTGCATGTAGTTCAAATTTGAATTATGGACATAAATGCATTGAAAACTCAATTCATGCATAAAAATGTCCAAACAAACGCCCAAAAATCCCAAAATTTGACACAACACTCCTGTTATTCTATGTTGACACTAGGAAAAAATTGAAATCGAGAAGAGGCAATGGATATCATTTCGTCCAGAAAGGTTAAACGTTCCCTACTGAAACCATCATGCTTGTTGTGAGAAGCATATCCCCAAACCTGCCCCAAATGGGACAAAAAAATTACCACGACATGTTGATGCCGCTCCATGACAGGATGCCAGGTTTCATGAATTTCAGATGATTTTTGGATTTACTAGAATTTAAAAACCAGGTATCTCAATGTTTGCGGCTGAGTGACAGTGGCAGGGTGTTTGACATTCATTCCCATTTCTTGCATGGGACCTAAGAAAGCAACCAAGGACACATATTTGAATTTTGAACTAATTTATATGCATTAGAGCATGTGCCTGTAGTTCAAATTTGAATTATGCACATGAATGAATAGAAAACTCAGTTAATGTATACAAATGTCCAAGCGAACCCAAAAAAACCCCAAAAATTGACACAACACTCCTGTTGTTCTATGTTGACACTAGGAAAAAAAATTGAAATCAAAAAGAGGCAACGGATATCGTTTCATTCAGAAAGGTGAAACGTTTCCTACCGAAACCATCACACCTATTATGGTAAGCTCTGGTTTATGAGAAGCTTATACCCAAACCTGCCGCAAATGGGACAACATTTTTACCATGGCATGTTGATGCCGCTCCATGATAGCATGCCAAGTTTCATGAATTTTGGATGAATTTTGGATTTACTAGAATTACAAAAGCAAGTACGCCGACGTTTGCCGGAGAGCCACGGTGCAGTGGTGTTCGAATTTCATCCCCATTTCTTGCATGGGCCATAATCATAAACCCATGGACACATATATGATTTTACAACCCATGTTGGTGGATCGGAGCATGTGCGTGTAGTTTCATTTTGAATTTTGCACCTGAAATGGCTAGAAACCCAATTTAATGTATAAAATGTTCAAACTTACCCTGAATAATTCCAATTCTTTTACGACACACATATAGTTGCATGTTCACTGCAGATAAAAGGTCTAGCAATTCAAACACCGTCCATTGTCGTTGTGACCCCATTATGTAATTCAAATCAAGATGAAAAATCAAGTAGATCCCACACGGTTTATTATCCCCAACCGTGTGAGATGCAACACCAAATATCCTAGAGCACCGTTGGTGTACAGTACGCCAATGGCTTACGCGAGAAGGTGTGTCAGCTATAGTCCACAACCGGCGTGTCAAGCACACTAGCTCGCTCCCCAAATATCATTTCACTGTTCAATCGTCGCTGGTGAAAGATGGGCACTTGGACCCGCGTCGTGAGGGAAACTTCGGTGGCCCACACAGGTGAGAGAGCGGCCGCAGCCTCCATGCACATGCTAACAAGGTGCATGAGGGTGGTTGTAATCTGCGACCAGGCGGCCAAGGCAGCCCAAATGGCTGTTGTTTCTTCTCAGGTGGTGGCAGCAACATCTTCCTCTCGATAGCAACTGGCGAGAGCGGCACAACAGCTATTCGTTCCGCAGCGGCGGCCTTAGCCCTGATGGAGGCCGCCCACGCCCAGCTCGTGGCAGTCACTACACAAATTGAACGAAGCTTCTCCGACAACGGTCAGCAACCAACAGCCAAACAGTTGGCAATCGCCGAGAGCATTCGAGCAGCCGTTCGTTCCTCCGTCGCATACCTTGCGATGACGGAGCCCATCCAAGCCTAGATCGCGGCTGCCCATGCCCAGCTCATGGCAGCCTTTTCTAAAGAGATGGCGGACATGGATGGCGAGATGCTTGCCAAGTATGGTGCGATGGATGCCATGGAGCCCCTTCCCTAGGAGACCGTCGGGCACGAGCTGGACATGGAGGCGGCGGCGGAGATCGACGAGCGCCAGTCGTAGTAGTACTCTGTCTTTTGTTTAATAAAGAGCGTCGTCCATTAATTTGTTAGAGTAATGTTTAGGTTAGCTAGCTTTGTTTAATTGCTAAACTTGCTCGATTAAGAAGTGTGAGTGTGCTGTATTCTCCTTTGTGTACCCAAATTATGCAATGACGTGGATGACCACTGTAACCAGGGAAATTCGAACCAAAATTTTTGACGTCCAAACTCATCACACACGGGTTAAGCTATCTAAATCATTTGTGATGTTCACATATCGTACACAGTTCTGAATAAGGAACCGTGTCTGATGACACTTTGCGCTAGTTCTTTCGCTAAAGCGATTCCAATTTTTCGGCTTCCGCGGAAATATCTACCTCCCCGCCCCTCCCCCTTACCAAAAGGCACATTTCCCTTGTTTCCACCTTCCTTTCCAAGTTAAAACCTTCACTCCTTGCTTGAAGCACCCCCTCCTCGTCGGCAACCCTCCTTCATGCTGCTCCGCCTCGTCTATCCAGGCAGGTAATCCACACCCAACCCCATCCTCCTCCTCCTTCCACATCCTGCATGCCCCGACCGCCGGCGCGACATCTTCCACCCAAATCACTGACCCCTCCACCAAATAAGCGCCACCCTAAGCCATGGTGCATGCAGTATAGCCAGGATCTCAAGGAGCATTTGGCAGCGGAGAAGCAAATCGCGGCCGCACACGCGGATTAGGTCGCAATGGCTGCCATTCATGTCGTCCCCCAGATCTTGGAGGAGCACCTTGCCATTTGCTAGCTATGCCCGTTAGGCATGCTCAGTTTACCCGTTGCATGTGCTTCTCCTGACTTCCCTTCACAAATTCTAGTGAATTGTGCTATCTAATTTTACCATGCAATATGTTGCTCTACGTATTAACTATTTTGTTAATTAGTTGTCGTCTTCAGTTAACTGTTTGGTTCAATTCTACAAATGTGATGTTCAATTCTTCAGGATGCAATTTTGTATTGTCTTCCATGTGAGAAATAAATCGAATTTATCTCTACAAAATACACGAGAAACGAATACAATTGCTATATTTCCAAGTTGTCAAGCATGCTTGGTTTGGTTATACATTGTGCAATGTGGTGCTCAGTTAACATTTGGTTCATTTGTGTTGTGCTGTTTAGTTAACTGTTTGGTTCAATTTTGCAATGCGATGTTCAATAGTTGTGGGTGCATTCTGTTATTGTATACCATGTGAGGAATAAATTGTAATTTGGCTGTAGTAAATAAATGAGAAAAAAATACAATTGCTATATTTCCAAGTTGTTAAGCATGCTTCGTTTGGTTAACTGTCTGATCTTCTATTTGGAGTATGTTATATTGTGTAATGTGGTGCTCAGTTAATGTTTGGTTCATTTGTTGTGGTGTTTAGTTAACTGCTTGGTTTAATTCTGCAATGCGATGTCCAATTGTCATGGGTAGAATTTTGTATTGTTGTGCATGTGAGGAATAAATTGAATTTCACTGCACTTAATACATGAGAAACATATACAAGTGCTATATTTCCTAGTTCTTAATCATGCTTGGTTTGAATAAATGTGTTTTCTATGTAGCTTGAATTAATCTGATGAATCCGCAATGTGCTTATTTTTCATCAACATATTTTACTGATAGCATGTGAACCCTTACTTAACCTGATGACTAATTACCTTATATGTGTTGTAGGGAAAAATTGGGAAGCACTGAGGTCTACAATTGAGGTTAGCACATGCATGGTCCGTTGTCTTGTAGCACATTATTGTGCAATTGCAGGAACCATTCTAATATTTAGGTTTTTAACAATTTGGTCTTGAACATGTAGGTCCTGCTGTCAGAGGTTTTGACCCACTATTCGACCCTTTTTGCATATGGGGAAATGAGTTGTCCATGAATATCAATCAAGTCAAGAAACTCAGAAAGATTGTTAGGATAAAGAAATTAACGACAAAAAACAACAAGATCTTTGTTTGCACAATGAACAAGACGTCAGTTCACTACAAGATGGTACTAACTATTATACCTTGCCTTTTTTATTCCTTTGCCCCATTTTCAATATAGAGAAGATATTTATGCACATCCTTGTTTTCAGGCCTTTCCAAAGCAGTTCACTGATGATTACCTCTCAAACCACCTCTATGGTCAGGAGGCGAGGATGGTTTTCATACAACACCCACGGTTCAATATTGAAGTGTTCCTAAAGAGGACGAAAGATGGACGGTCGATCATCCACAGGCACTGGACTAAAGTTGCAAAGACCTTCAACATGAATGAAGGCTCAATATTCGCCTTCCGCTACAGCAGTTTTACAGATGAGATGCATCTGTCTATATACCATCTATGATGCTAATTTCGAAAGATTCTACATGTTGCATGTGAAAGTTGGTGTTGGTGGAATTGTGTAATGGGGTAGCTGAGTGCTGTAGCTATATGATGTTGTACTCTGATGTATTTCAATTATGAAATCCTGCTTCCTTAATATGGAAATGAAATATATCATGTGCTTAATATGAATGTCAATTAGATTAATAACTGGATTATTAATAATAGGGCAATTAGCATGCTAATGGATAATTAGCCCGCTAATTGGGTTTTGCTATTGCAAACGGTTATTGACAACATACCGTGGGCGATGACCTCAGGCAACACACACAGTTTCTAGGAATAAACCATGTTGGATCAATGAACAATCAAACACGACCTTCTCTTGAAAACTATTTGCGTTAGGCCACCTTATGTAAACGTTTACCACATAAAAACTGTGTGTGATGGACAGCCTTGACCACACAGTTTCTTCTATGCACCGTGTGTGATGCATTCAATAACGCAAATGATAAAATTGTTAATATCGTGTGCAATGGCAATGCTATCACAAACAAATTAACGGGGAAAATTGCATGTGATGTACCTATGAACGAAAACGTTTTCCTTGGAGCGACTATGTGGCATGTACATACGAACGGAAACGTTTAGTGGGGACTGACTGTGTGGGATGTACTTGTGACCAAAAACAATTTCGCCTGTATAATTGTATTTTTTAGCTCTACTGTACGTATTACCGTATTTGAGCACTCGCCAGTCGCACAAGACCTCATTTGGCCAAGCGTGTGTGCCAGGAGGGCATATCATTGATGGTTTCTGGGACATGTGGGAGGGACCCCCTATCGCCGTCACTCACTAGGCGACGGTTCCAAATGCCATCACGGAAAGGGGTTAAAAACCATTTGTATAGCACCGACACGTACCAGTGACAACTAGTGCACCACTGACCACTTGGATCGTCGCTGCTAAGTATAGCAGCAACGTCTCCTATGGTTTTGGTGCAACCAACGTTGGCGTAGTGGATAGGTACCTTTTCAGATCTTGTAGCGCAGCCTCCGCGTCCGGAGTCCTTTTTACTAGACCTGCCTTTTTCTATATCTTTAAAAACGTCAGGGCGCTTAGCAGATCTTGAATTGAACCTACTAAGAGCGACTACATAGCTGGCAAGACGCCGTACATCCTTGACAGTCTTGGGTCCTGGAATCTATTCGATAGCTTTAATCTTGTCGGGGTTTGCTTCTATCGCACGCTGAGATACGAAGAACCCAAGAAGCTTGCCAGATGGGACAACGAACACACACTTCTCTAGGTTGAGCTTCATGTTGATTCTGCGCAAGTGATACATTTCCAATGTATCTATAATATTTCATTGAACCATGCTATTATATTATCAATCTTGGATGTTTTATATACATTTACAAGAAAGTTTATATCATTTTTGGGACTAACTATTAACTTAGTGCCCGTGTTAGTTGTTGTTTTTTACTTTACAGAATATTAATACCAAACGAACTCCAAATGCCGCGAAACTTTTTGCAGATTTTTTCTGGTGATAATAGGGCCTAGAAGCTTCTGGAGGCCACGAGAAGAGACACATGGGGACCACTAGGCACTAGGGCATGCCAGGGGCCTCTCGCGTGCCTGGGTGGGTAGTGTGGCCCACGGGCACCGACTTGACCTACCTCTGCCTCTATAAATACTCTAAAATCACAAAAACCCTAGGGGGTGCACGAAATACTTTGCAGAGGGATGGTTTCAAACCAACCTTTCAGAAATTACCCATGTAGTCCAAGAGGAGGAAACCAAAGGCAAAACCTTTCTCTGGTATACTGTCTGAGAATATGCAGGATGCTCCAACTTTTGACCTACCACCTACAACTCCCATCAACAAGCTTGAGAAGATTGGTCAAGAGCTAGGCATTGCTGAGGATTTGATTTCGGTGGAGAAGCTTATGGCTGATCCATCTCTATACTCCCACAAACACTGGTTCTAATGATTAGTTTCCAGCTTATTTATTGGGGCTGGCATGATTTCTCTTCTGATCTACATATGACAAGGTCAATTCATATGTCTTTTGTTGTACCCTATAATAATAATAGTGTAATCTTGGTGGACATGTGGTCTTTATGTTCTAGGTGGCACTATGTGTCATCATGCTATGTTCTTCACATCTGTTTTAATGAGTAATGCATGTAAGAACTGGAATGTGCTTTGTTGGAATGTTAGGGGCCTAAATTCTGATGTTAGTCAAAGGGTTGCCAGGTAGGAACTGGATGAGAGTCAGTGTCCTGTAGCTTGCTTCCAAGAGACAAAATGATCCTCTCTTGATTTCAGGTCTATTAGATCTTTTTGTCCTAAAAGATTTAATAGCTTTGCTTATTCTCCCTCTGTGGGTGCTTCTGGGGGCATATTAATTGTTTGGAATTCTTCTATTTTCTGGGGCACCTTAATTGAGGTTCAGCAGCATGCTGTTGTGGTGCGGTTTATATCCAAGCAAAATAATGAGCAATGGACTTTATTTTCTATTTATGGGCCCTGTCAAGGTGAAGCCAGGGACACATTTGTCACTTGGTTATGTAATTTTCAAATACCTGTGGGAGAGAATTGGCTTGTTGTTGGAGATTTTAACTTCATCAGATCAATTGAAAATAGAAACCTGCCTGGGGGAGATTTGAATGATATATTTATTTTCAGTGAAATCATTGCACACCTTGTCCTATTTGGAATTGCCTATAAATGGAAGGGCATATACATGGTCTAACATGCAAGATAACCCTCTTCTAGAGCAACTGAACTAGTTTTTTAAATCTGCTAATTGGATTTCTTCTTATCCTATGACTGAAGTACTACCTATAGCTGGAACAACCTCTTATCATGTGCCTTATGTGGTCACCATCAAAACATCAATCCCTAAGTCAAATATTTTCAGATTTGAGAATTCTTGGGTAGAGCATGAGGGGTTTATGGATTGTGTTAAGCAGTCATGGCAGAAACCATCAAATAAGTCCCACATCACTGCTCAGATTGCAGACAAGTTCAAAGCTCTAAGGGGGGGCTCTTAAGAAATGGCAGCTAAATATCTCCAAACTGTAAGCATTGATCTCAAAATTTAATCAGGTAGTTTTGTATCTTGATGGTTTAGGGGATCTCAGATCATTATATAGGCTTGAATTCAATTTCAGGAAGGTTGTTAAATTGCATGTGGAAAAATTGCTACATTTTTAGTTTGTATACTGGAAAACAGGTGCATAGTTAGATACATAAAAGTTGGTGGGGAGAAAACTAAATTTTTTTATGCTATGGCTACTAAGAGGCACAGGAAAAATTCAATTGCCAGTCTGAAAGCTATGGATGGGTCTGCGGTTTCCCAACATTCACAGATGGAAGGTATCATTTGGAATTGCTTCAAGAACATAATGGGGGTATTGATAACCCACAAGTATAGGGGATCAATTGTAGCTGCTGTCGATAAGTAAGAGTGTCGAACCCAACAAGGAGCTAAAGGTACAACAAATATTCACTCAAGTTCTATCGACCACCGATACAACTCTACACACGCTTAACGTTCGCTTTACCTAGAACAAGTATGAAACAAGAAGTACTTTGTAGGTGTAACGAGATAGATTTGCAAGAATATAAAGAGCTCATAAATAAAAACTAGGGGCTGTTTTAGGTAAAGAAGCAATAAAGATAGTATATAGAGTGTGGAAAAGTGGTGGTAGGAGTTGCGAAATTGTCCCTAAGAAATTGACTACTTTACTAGACCGATAGCAAGTTTTATGTGGGAGAGGCCACTGCTAGCATGTCATCCCTGACTTGGAATTCTATGCACTTATGATTGGAACTATTAGCAAGCATCCGCAACTACTAACGTTCATTAAGGTAAAACCCAACCATAGCATTAAGATATATTGGTCCCCCTTCAATCTCGTATGCATCAATTTCTATGCTTGGTTGAAGCTTGCATGCCTGCAGGTCGACTCTAGAGGATCCCCGGGTACCGAGCTCGAATTCGCCCTATAGTGAGTCGTATTACAATTCACATATGATGGGCACCAAAGGACAACAACATAACCATGAGCAAATTAAACCAATCATAGCAATTCACCAATTACCGATAGGACAACCAAAATCTACTCAGACATCATAGGATGGCAACACATCATTGGATAATAATATGAAGCATAAAGCGGGTTGCGGGAGAGTGGACCGCTGTAGATAGATGGGGGAAGGTGATGAAGATGTTGGTGAAGATTAAAGAGGTGTTGGTGTAGATTGCGGTGACGATGATGGCCCCGGCGGCGTTCTGGCGCCATCGGGATAGAGGGGGAGAGGGCCCCCATCTTCTTCTTCATCCTTGACCTTCTCCCTAAATGGGCGAGGGTTTCCCCTCTCGTCCATGGCCTCCATGGTGGCGGAGGGGCGAGAGCCACTCCGAGATTGGATTTGTCTCTCTGTCTCTCTCTGTTTCTGCGTTCCAGATTCTGGCCTTTCACCATTTCTTATATACCCGGAAATCCGTAACTCCGATTGGGCTGACATTTTAGCACGATTTCTATCCGGATATTGGCTTTCTTGCGGCGAAAGAAGGGCACTAACTGCCTTACGGGGTAGCCACGAGGGCCTAGGGCGCGCCCCCTGCCTCGTGGCCCCCTCGGGCATCATCTCGCGTTGATTTTTCTTCCTAAAAATCACATTTATTCCAAAAAAAATCTCCGACAGTTTTTATCGCATTTAGACTCCGTTTGATATGGATTTTCTGCGAAACAGAAAACATGCAAAAAACCGGAAGTGGCACTGGGTACTGGATCAATATGTTAGTCCCAAAAATAGTATAAAAAGTTGCCAAAAGTATGTAAAAGTTGTAGAATATTGGCATGGAACAATAAAAAAGTATAGATATGGCGGAGATGTATCAGGTATTTACTGGAATTGTAATGGATTTTGACCTAAGTGCTTTGCTCACACCAATTGATGGGTTAGAGTTTCTCGCGGAACCCTTTAGCAAAGAGGAAATGGATGATACTGCGAAACACATGCCAATTGACAAAGCTCCTGGGCCAGATGGTTTTAATGGATTATTCTTCAAGAAATGCTGGCCAATTATTTGTCAGGATTTCTATGCCCTACCTGAAGCTTTTTATAATGGCACTATAACCTTAGAGAACATCTATGGATCATACGTCACTCTGATTCCAAAGAAGTTAGCTCCTGGGTAGGTTGGGGATTATAGAACAATTTCTTTGACTGGGTTGGGACTCAAGTTTCTGTCTAAGATGGATGCTAATAGGTTCCAAAGGATAATTATGAAATGGATTCATAAAAATCAGTATGGTTTCATAAAAAGCAGAAAAATTCAAGATTGTATTAGTTGGTCTCTTGAGTACTTGCATCAATGTCACCAATCAAAGAGGCCAATTGTTATTCTTAAATTGGATTTTGAGAAGACCTTTGATTCCATTGAACCTGAAGCTATTTTGCAAATCTTGAAGTATAAATGATTTAATGAGAAATGTATTTCTTGGGTCAAGTTGTTGTTCCCTAGTGGAACATCCTCAGTTCTCTTGAATGGAGTACCAGGTAGACAATTCCTTTGTAAAAGGGTGTTAGGTAGGGAGATTGCCTCTCACCCTTGCTCTTTGTTATTGCCGCTGACTTACTTCAATTAGTAGTAAGTGATATGTTCAAAAAGGGCATTCTTCAGTTTCCTATACCATGCCATGATCAAGATTATCCCATAGTGAAATATGAAGATTATACTCTCATTATTCTGCTAGCAGACAAAACCAAGTTGCTTGCTTTAAAAGATATGCTTCATGTTTTCTCCACCTCAACTGGTCTAGTGGTCAACTATCACAAAACTTCCGTGGTACCCATTAATGTTGTTGAGGATACAACCACTTGTTTGGTTGCTGCTTTTAGATGTCAAGTTGGCAAAATGCCCTTCACATATCTAGGGCTACCTGTGGGTACTACTAGGCCCAAAATGCTTGACTTCACACCTCTTGTAGATTGCATGGAGATAAGAATGACAACAAGCTCTTCCTTCATCAATTAGGGTGAAAGAGTTCATTTTTTGAATTCTGCTCTGTCATCTATGCTCATTTTTTATCTTGGCGGTCTGCTAGTTCCTCCTAGGATTTCAAAGCAATTGGAGAGAATCCAAAGGCAATATTTATGGAGAAAGCATAGAGATGAGCCCTCCCCATCTTTGGCAGTCTGGGACCTAATTTGTAGGCCCAAAAGTAAAGGGGCATTGTGCATTTTGAATCTGGGTGTACAGAATATTGCCCTATTACTCAAACTTATGCACAAATTTTTGAATAGGATGGATCTGCCATGGGTCTCTCTTATTTGGGATACATATTATCATGCTAGAGTGCCTTAGGGTACAGCTAGTTGTGGTTCTTTCTGGTGGAAGGATATATGCAAATTGCTTGATCATTTAAGGAACACAACATGGGTGCAAATTAACTCTAGGGATTCAACTCTATTCTGGTCTGATAAATGGAAGATTGGTGATTCTGTGGCCCCTCTGAAATCTAGGTTTCCAAGGTTTATTTTCTTATGTGAGAGATCCATGGATAATAGTGTCTGAAGCCTTCCAATCACAGGTAATTGCTCAGATGTTTCACCTACCCTTGTCTGAACTGGCATATCAGGAATATAAGACAATCCAGAATCTGATGACCAACTGCACTAGAGATGTGGGTGCAGATGATATCTGGTATTGGCAAGGGACATTAAATTCTTTCAAACCCAAGTTGTTTTATTCTTTCATGCATTCTAACTTGTCTTTCAACCCTCTACTGTTATGGATATGGAAATCATCCTACATAATGATAATTAAAGTGTTTTCCTGGATGTTAATCATGGATAGGCTTAACACTAAGGATATGGTTGGAAGAAGGCATTGGCATTTGGATGATGGAGTGAATTGTGTGCTTTGTCCATTGTTGACAAGAGAGACCAGGGATCACTTATTTTTCCACTGTAATTTTAGTGTGAGAGTATGGAATTGTCTTCAAGTCTCATGGTCTCATGGGGGTGATATGACCACCATTGTGATGCAGGCTAGACAAGACTTTCCAAAACATTTTTACACTGAGGTGGTCTTTGTTGCTTGCTGGAACATTTGGATAATCAGGAATGCAAAGGTGTTTAGGCATGAAAGGTGTCGCGGGAAACCACGGCCACCTATGGGACCAGAAGGCCCCTTGCTGGTTCGGCAGGGGGACATCGCGTTCCATAAAGAGCAGACGAGCGTGGGGCAGCACGTCAGAGATCACGTAGGCAATTTTACCCAGGTTCAGGCCACCATGAGGCATAAAATCCTACTCCTACTTTGGCGGATTCATGGTGGAAGAGAAGTGGTGGAGTGTACTACACTTGCCGGACAGTGGTTGCCTCAGGGCGGTAGTGGCTACGTGCGCATGGGGGTGTGACTTATCCAATCTTCTAACCCCTTCTATAGTTGCCACGGGCCTCCTTTTATATATCAAGCGGTTGCCACAATGGCAAAGTACTCATTATGCACTGATAAGATAGCAAACAGTGTTATCATATCTAACTCTGCGAGCTGACAGGACACATTAAATGCACCACTCAACGTCACATCATTGGTTGCCCGGCAAGGCTTGCTTGATCATCTTTCCAGCTCCACGCCTGCTCATTTGACACGTCGCAGGACGGGTGTCATATATGGGTTTTTCCTGTAGGGAGAGCCTCCCATGTGGCGAATGGCTGCCACTTAGTCACTTTGTGGCTTGACACCACACTGATTGACGACGTGGATCGTGGCGGAGTAGTTGGTGAGGTGGTTTTGCCTCCGTGTGTCTCGGCAAGACCTGCCGGGATGTCTTGGACATCTTCTTCGGGGATGGCCTCGCCCTTTGCCGAGCTCTCCTTCCCAGCAAAGGAGGCTCTTCTCCTGATGGTGTCTTGCTTAACTGGCTTGATCTTGGTCCCTCCGATCTGCATGTTGGTCCTTCGAATCTCTTAGTCCCTTGTACTCTGACTTGGGTTGGTGCTTCAATCTTGTCCCCGTCCCTATGCACATTCTGGGCAACAGACCCATGGTTTGTTGCACCGACAGAAGCCTCCGAGCCTGCCCCAAACGTCCTGCCAAGCGTTGTCGGGGTAGGGCCTAATAAGTGCACATGCGGGGTTGTTGAAGAGGCTTGATACGTCCATTTTGCATCATGCTTTTATATCAATATTTATTGCATTATGGGCTGTTATTACACATTATGTCACAATACTTATGCCTACTCTCTCTTATTTTACAAGGTTTACATAAAGAGGAAGAATGCCGGCAGCTGGGATTCTGGGCTGGAAAAGGAGCAAATATTAGAGACCTATTCTGCACAGCTCCAAAAGTCCTGAAACTTCACGGAAGATGTTTTCCAAATATATAAAAAATACTGAGAGCAAGAACTTCACTAGGGGGGCAACACCCTGCCCACGAGGGTGGGGGTGCGCCCTACCCCTGGGCGCGGACCCCTACCTTGTGGGCCCCCTTGTGGCCCTCCGGTGACCATCTTCTCCTATATGGAGTCTTTCGATGGGAAAGAAATCGCAAGCCATCTTCTTGGATGAAACTCCACCGCCACGAGGCGGAACCTTGGCGGAACCAATCTAGGGCTCTGGCGGAGCTATTATGCCGGGGAAACTTCCCTCCCGGAGGGGGAAATCATCGCCACCGTCATCATCAACATCTTCATCAGCACCATCTCATCTCAAAACCCTAGTTCATATCTTGTATCCAATTCTTGTCTCCAAGTCCGGGATTGGTGCTAGTAGGTTGCTAGTAGTGTTAATTACTCTTTGTAGTTGATGCTAGTTGGTTCAATTGGTGGAAGATCATCTATTCAGATCCTATATGCATATTAATACCCCTTTGATTATGAACATGTTTATGATTTGTGAGTAGTTACTTTCGCTCCTGAGGACATGGGAGAAGTCTTGCTATTAGTAGTCATGTGAATTTGGTATTCATTCGATATTTTCATGAGATGTATGTTGTCTCTCCTCTAGTGGTGTTATGTGAACATCGACTACATGACACTTCACCATTGTTTGCGCCTAGAGGAAGGCATTGGGAAGTAATAAGTCATGCTATGGTTAGGTTTACCTTAATACTTTTGTTGTAGTTGCGGATGCTTGCAATAGAGGTTAATCATAAGTGGGATGCTTGTCCAAGTAAGGACAACACCCTAGCACCGGTCCACCCACATACCAAATTACCAAAGTACCGAACGCGAATCATATGAGCGTGATGAAAACTAGCTTGACGATATTACCATGTGTCCTCGGGAGCGATTTACATCTTATAAGTTTTTGTCCAGGCTTGTCCTTTGCTACAAAAAGGATTGGGCCACCTTGCTGCACCTTATTTACTTTTGTTACTTGTTGCTCGTTACAAATTATCTTATCACAAAACTATCTGTTACCACTTATTTCAGTACTTGCAGAGAATACCTTGCTGGAAACCGCTTATCATTTCCTTTCGCTCCTCATTGGGTTCGACACTCTTACTTATAGAAAGGACTACGATAGATCCCCTATACTTGTGGGTCATCAAGACTCTTTTCTGGCACCGTTGCCGGGGAGTGAAGCGCCTTTGGTAAGGAAAAATTTATATAGTGTGCTGAAATTTACTGTCACTTGTTACCATGGAAAGTAATCCTCTGAGGGGCTTGTTTGGGGTATCTTCACCCCGACCAGTAGAGCAAAGAGTTGCTCCTCAACCTACTGAACCTACTGAAAATGAAAATGAAAATGCTTGCTTTGAAGTTCCTTCGGGTATGATAGAAAAACTGCTAGCTAATCCTTTTTTAGGAGATGGAACAAAACATACTGACGAACATCTGATATATGTGGATGAAGTTTGTGGATTATTTAAGCTTGCAGGTGTACCCAGAGATGTTGTTAAGAAGAAGGTCTTCCCTTTATCTTTGAGGGGAGATGCATCGACATGGTATAGGCTATGTGATGATATGAGGTCTTGGAATTACAAACGATTGAAATTGGAATTTCATCAGAAGTTTTATCCTATGCATCTTGTTCATCGTGATCGCAATTACATATATAATTTTTGGCCTCACGAAGGAGAAAGCATCACTCAAGCTTGGGGGAGGCTTAAGTCAATCTTATATTCATGCCCCAATCATGATCTCTCAAGAGAAATGATTATTCAAAAATTTTATGCTCGGCTTTCTGGTAACAATCGCACCATGCTTGATACTTCTTGTGTTAGCTCTTTTATGATGAAGACTATTGAATTCAAATGGGATTTATTGGAAAGAATTAAACGCAACTCTGAAGATTGGGACCTCGACAATGGTAAGGAGTCAGGTATGACACCTAGTTTTGATTGTGTTAAATCTTTTATGGATACTGATATTTTTCATAAATTTAGCACTAAATATGGACTTGACTCTGAGATAGTAGCTTCTTTCTACGAATCTTTTGCTGCCTATGTTGATCTCCCCAAGGAGAAGTGGTTTAAATATCATCCTACCATAGAAGTAAAAGTAGCTGCACCTATTAAAGTTGAAGAAAAGACTATCACTTATAATGATCCTATTGTTCCTACTTCTTATGTTGAGAAACCACCTTTCCCTGTTAGGATAAAGGATCATGCTAAAGCTTCAACTGTAGTTCGTAAAAGCAATATTAAAACATATACACCTCCTGAGCAAGTTAAAGTTGAACCTAATGTTGCTATTGTTAAAGATGTCTTGTCTGATAATATTGATGGGCATGTTATTTATTTCTATGATGAAACTGCTAGAATTGCTAAACCCCGTGATAAAGATAAACCTAGACCTGTGGTAGGCATGCCTGTTATTTCTGTTAAAATAGGAGATATTGTTATCATGGCTTATGTGATATGGGTGCTAGTGCTAGTGCAATACCTTATTCTTTATACCAAGAAGTTATGCATGATATTGCACCTGCTAAAATGGAAGATATTGATGTCACAATTAAACTTGCCAATAGAGATACTATTTCACCAATGGGAATTGTTAGAGATGTTGAAGTCTTGTGTGGGAAAACTAAATATCCTTCTGATTTTCTTGTTCTTGGTTCCCCACAAGATAGCTTTTGTCCCATTGTATTTGGTAGACCCTTCTTAAATACTGTTAATGCTACCATAGATTGCAAAAGAGATGTTGTTACTATGACTCACGAATTTAATTTTTCTAAATTTAGTAGATAACACCATGAAGAAGAATTACCTAGTAAGGATGAAATTATTCATCTTGCTTCTATTGCCGTACCTCCTAGTGATCCTTTAGAACAATACTTGCTAGACCATGAAAATGACATGTTTATGAATGAAAGAAGGGAATTAGATGAAGTATTCTTTAAACATGAACCTATTCTGAAAAACAATTTACCTATTGAAATCCTAGGGGATCCTCCTCCACCCAAGGGTGATCCCGTGTTTGAGCTTAAATCGTTACCTGATACTCTTAAATATGCTTATCTTGATGAGAAAAAGATACATCATGTTATTATTAGTGCTAACCTTTCAGAGCATGAGGAAGAGAGATTATTGAAAACTCCACGCTGCTATTGGGTATACTCTTGATGATCTTAAGGGCATTAGTCCCACTCTATGTCAACACAAATAAATTTGGAGGAAGACGCCAAACCAGTTCATGATCATCAACGCCGGCTAAATCCTAAAATGAAAGAAGTGGTAAGAAAGGAGATACTAAAGCTCCTTGAGGCAGGTATAATTTATCCCGTTGCTGATAGTCAGTGGGTAAGCCCTGTCCATTGTGTCCCTAAGAAGGAAGGTATTACTGTTGTTCCTAACGATAAATATGAATTGATTCCTCAAAGAATTATTACAGGTTATAGGATGGTAATTGATTTCCGCAAATTAAATAAGGCTACTAAAAAGGATCATTACCCCTTACCTTTTATTGATCAAATGCTAGAAAGATTGTCCAAACATACACATTTTTGCTTTCTGGACGGTTATTATGGTTTCTCTCAAATACCTGTGTCAGCCAAATCAATGACTACTTTTACATGCCCTTTTGGTACTTTTGCTTATAGACGTATGCCTTTTGGTTTATGTAATGCACGTGCTACCTTTCAAAGATGCATGATGGCTATATTCTCTGACTTCTGTGAAAAGATTTGTGAGGTTTTCATGGACGACTTTTCCGTCTATGGATCTTCTTTTGATGATTGCTTGAGCAACCTTGATCGAGTTTTGCAGAGATGTGAAGAAACTAATCTTGTCTTGAATTGGGAAAAGTGCCACTTTATGGTTAATGAAGGTATTGTCTTGGGGCATAAAGTTTCTGAAAGAGGTATTGAAGTTCATAAAGCCAAGGTTGATGCTATTGAAAAGATGCCATGTCCCAAGGACATCAAAGGTATAAGAAGTTTCCTTGGTCATGCCGGTTTTTATAGGAGGTTCATTAAGGACTTCTCGAAAATCTCTCGGCCTCTGACTAATTTATTACAAAAAGATATACCATTTGTCTTTGATGATGATTGTGTAGAAGCATTTGAAATACTTAAGAAAGCATTGATCTTTGCACCTATTGTTCAGCCACCTGATTGGAATTTACCCTTTGAAATTATGTGTGATACTAATGATTATGCTGTAGGTGTTGTTCTAGGACAAAGAGTTGAGAACAAACTAAATGTTATTCAATATGCTAGTAAAACTCTAGACAATGCTCAAAGAAATTATGCTACTACTAAAAAAGAATTCTTAGCAGTTGTATTTGCTTGTGATAAGTTTAGACCTTATATTGTTGATTCTAAAGTAACTATTCACACTTATCATGCTGCTATTAAATATCTTATGGAAAAGAAAGATGCTAAACCTAGACTTATTACATGGGTTCTCTTGCTACAAGAATTTGATTTGCACATTGTTGATAGAAAAGGAGCTGAGAACCTCGTTGCAGACAACTTGTCTTGGTTAGAAAATGTGCTTGATGACCCACTACCTATTGATGATAGCTTTCCTGATGAGCAATTAAATGTCATAAATGCTTATCATAGTGCTCCATGGTATGCTGATTATACTAATTACATTGTTGCTAAGTTTATACCACCTAGTTTCACATACCAGCAAAAGAAAAGGTTCTTTTATGATTTGAGGCATTACTTTTGGGATGACCCACATCTTTATAAAGAAGGAGTAGATGGTGTCATTAGACATTGTGTAACTGAGCATGAACAGGAACATATCCTATGCAAGTGTCACTCCGAAGCTTATGGAGGACACCATGCTGGAGATAGAACTCCACATAAGGTACTGCAATCTGGTTTTTATTGGCCTACTCTCTTCAAGGATGCCCGTAAGTTTGTCTTATCTTGTGATGACTGTCAAAGAATTGGTAATATCAGTAGACGTCAAGAAATTCCTATGAATTATTCACTTGTTATTGAACCATTTGATGTTTGGGGCTTTGACTATATGGGACCCTTTCCTTCCTCTAATGGTTATACACATATTTTAGTTGCTGTTGATTACGTTACTAAGTGGGTAAAAGCTATTCCAACTAGTAGTGCTGATCATAACACTTGTATTAAAATGCTTAAAGAAGTTATTTTTCCAAGATTTGGAGTCCCTAGATATGTAATGACTGATGGTGGTTCACATTTTATTCATTGTGCTTTCCGTAAAATGCTTGCTAAATATGATGTTAATCATAGAATTGCATCTCCTTATCACCCTCAGTCTTGTGGTCAAGTAGAATTGAGTAATAGAGAACTCAAATTAATTTTGCAAAAGACTGTTAATAGGTCTAGAAAGAATTGGTCCAAGAAACTTGATGATGCATTATGGGCCTATAGAACTGCATATAAAAATGCTATGGGTATGTCTCCGTATAAAATGGTCTATGGAAAAGCATGTCACTTACGTCTCGAACTAGAACACAAGGCTTATTGGGCTATTAAAGAACTTAATTATGATTTTAAACTTGCCGGTGAGAAGAGGTTATTTGATATTACCTCACTTGATGAATGGAGAACCCAAGCCTACGAAAATGACAAGTTGTTTAAAGAAAAAGTTAAAAGATGGCATGACAAAAGGATACAAAAAGCGTGAGTTTAATGTAGGTGATTATGTATTGCTATACAACTCTCGTTTAAGATTTTTTGCAGGAAAACTTCTCTCTATATGGGAAGGTCCTTACGTTATCGAGGAGGTCTACCATTCCGGTGCCATAAAAATCAACAACTTCGAAGGCACAAATCCGAAGGTGGTGAACGGTCAAAGAATCAAACACTATATCTCAGGTAATCACATAAATGTTGAAACCAATGTTACTGAAATCGTAACCCCGGAGGAATACATGAGCGACACTTTCCAGAACGTTTCAGACTCTGAAAAGGAATAGGTATTTGGTACGGTAAGTAAACCGACTCCAAAACAGTTTTTAAGGAAATATTTCTCCATTTTGGAATATTTAGAAAAATAGAAAATTAAGCAACAGTCCGGGAAGGACACGAGGGCTCCACGAGGGTGGATGGTGTGCCCTACCCTACTAGGCGCGCCCCCTACCTCGTGGGCACCTCGTGTGCTCTCCGGACTCCGTTTTTGTACACGACACATATTTTGGTCAGTAAAAATTCATTATATAATCTCCCAGGGGTTTTGACTCCCGTATCACGCAAAAATCTCCTGTCTTTGTTTCGAGTTGTTTTTCTGAAAGATCTAGATTATCATGGCGTCTCCAAGTGCTCGCAAGGACAAGTTCTTTGAGAAGGTCATCAACCCTTACCTCGCGGAGGTGCAGCGACACCCTCAAACCATTGAGATGCGTGATGGGTTGCTGCACATCCGTGATGCTGAGGGACCGAAGGGGACCAGAAGCGTGGAGACGAGGCTCGAAGCAATGGAGCAACAAGTTTTCAGGTGTCAGGGGATGGTGGAGCGTGGACTCAACTCCAACCACATGATGATCGCAGAATTCACCAACAAACACAAGCTGGATGCCGACAACATCGGGGAGACCATCTTCAAGCTTCATGAGAAAATTGAACACCTTCAAGCTCAAATTTATGACCTGCAAAACCAAAACTATGAGTATGAATATAGATTCGAAAGGATGAGTTTGGCTGCATATTTGAGGATCCCGGACACTCGGTCATCTTTCTATGATGGTGAGCCTATGCCTTGGAACAAGTACGACAAGCCTACGCCATCAACAAAATCACCACCGTCTCCACCAACAAAGAAGAATTGAGTATCTGGTATGGGCACTCCACTTGAAAACTACCAAGCTTGGGGGAGTGCCCCGGTATCGTATCACCATCACTTTTATCTTTACCATTTTTCTTAGTTCGATCCTTTTTTTAATATCTTGATCTAGTAGAATAAAAGTTCTTAGTGCGATCTAGTTGTGAGTTTTGCTTTATTATCCTTCTATGTAATCGAGTCCGTGAGCTATATAATAAAGATTAGTGTTGAGTCAAGGGCTTCATTATTTTTCCATGATCCTAAGTGAATAAAAGAAAAGGAGAAAGGAATAAAAAGAAACAAAGAGATCATGTGAGTCTTATGGAGAGTAATGAGCTCACATAGAAAGAGTATGATGAATAAAAGTTGTTGAGGGTTGACAAACACAGTTTTGGTCATCGTTGCAATTAATAGGAAGTAATAAAGAAAGAGAGGTCTTCACATATAAATATACTATCTTGGACATCTTTTATGATTATAAGCACTCATTAAAATATGACATGCTAAAGAGTTGACATTGGACAAGGAAGACAACGTAATGGGTTATGTTTTCTTACATCTAAGATGAATTATATTGTCTTGGATCTTCCAGTATGATGAGCTTGCCTTTCCCCCTCATGCTAGCCAAATTCATTGCACCAAGTCGAGATACTAGTGCTTCCAAATACCCTTAAACCAGTCTTGCCATAAGAGTCCACCATATCTACCTATGGATTGAGTAAGATCCATCAAGTAAGTTGTCATCGGTGCAAGCAATAAAAATTGCTCTTTAAATATGTATTATCGATTTGTGTGGAGGAAATAAGCTTTATACGATCATGTGATATGGAAGTAATAAAAGCGACATACTGCTTAATAAAGGTCCATATCACAAGGGGCAATATAAAGTGACGTTCTTTCGCATTAAGATTTTGTGCATCCAACCATAAAAGCGCATGACAACCTCTGCTTCCCTCCGCGAAGGGCCTATCTTTTACTTTTATCTCCTACAGTGCATAAGAGTCATGGTGATTTTCACCCTTCCTTCTTACACTTTATCCTTTGGCAAGCACAATATGTTGGAAATATCCTGCTATATATGGCTAATTGGATGTGAGTTTTCATGAACTATTACTGTTGACATTACCCTTGAGGTAAAACGTTGGGAGGCAAAACTATAAGCCCCTATCTTTCTCTGTGTCTGATTAAAACTCCATACCCATAAGTATTGCGTGAGTGTCAGCAATTGTGAAAGATTATATGATAGTTGAGTATGTGGACTTGCTGAAAACCTCTTATACATTGAATCTTTCCTATGTTATGATAAATTGCAATTGCTTCAATGACCGAGATTGTAGTTTGTTAGTTTTCAATGAAGTTTACGATTCATACTTGATATTGTGATTGAATTATTACTCTAGCATTAGAGATTATATGACAAGAATTATATAAGTTGTTGTTCTAAGAATGATCATGGTGCCCTCATGTCCGTATTTTATTTTTATCGACACCTCTATCTCTAAACATGTGGACATATTTTTCGATTTCGTCTTTTCGCTTGAGGACAAGCGATGTCTAAGCCTGGGGGAGTTGATACGTCCATTTTGCATCATGATTTTATATCAATATTTATTGCATTATGGGATGTTATTACACATTATGTCACAATACTTATGCCTATTCTTTCTTATTTTACAAGGTTTACATAAAGAGGGAGAATGCCGGCGGCTGGGATTCTGGGCTGGAATAGGAGCGAATATTAGAGACCTATTCTGCACAGCTCCAAAAGTCCTGAAACTTCACGGAAGATGTTTTCCAAATATATAAAGAATATTGAGAGCAAGAACTTCACAAGGGGGTCCACACCCTACCCATGAGGGTGGGGGGTGCGCCCTACCCCCCGGGCGCGCCCCCTACCTCATGGGCCCCCTAGTGGCCCTCCGGTGACCATCTTCTGCTATATGGAGTCTTTCGATGGGAAAAAATCATAAGCCATCTTCTCGGACGAAACTCCGCCGCCACGAGGCGGAACCTTGGCGGAACCAATCTAGGGCTCCGGCGGAGCTGTTCTATCGGGGAAACTTCCCTCCCGGAGGGGGAAATCATCGCCATCGTCATCACCAACGCTCCTCTCATCGGGAGAGGGAAATCTCCATCAACATCTTCATCAACACCATCTCATCTCAAAACCCTAGTTCATCTCTTGTATCCAATTCTTGTGTCCAAGTCCGGGATTGGTGCTAGTAGGTTGCTAGTAGTGTTAATTACTCTTTGTAGTTGATGCTAGTTGGTTCAATTGGTGGAAGATCATATGTTCAGATCCTATATGCATATTAATACCCCTCTGATTATGAACATGTTTATGGTTTGTGAGTATTTACTTTCGTTCCTGAGGACATGGGAGAAGTCTTGCTATTAGTAGTCATGTGAATTTGGTATTCGTTCGATATTTTGATGAGATGTATGTTGTCTCTCCTCTAGTAGTGTTATGTGAACGTCGACTACATGACACTTCACCATTGTTTGGGACTAGAGGAAGGCATTGGGAAGTAATAAGTAGATGATGGGTTGCTAGAGTGACAGAAGCTTAAACCCTAGTTTATGCGTTGCTTCGTAAGGGGCTGATTTGGATCCATATGTTTCATGCTATGGTTAGGTTTACCTTAATACTTTTGTTGTAGTTGCGGATGCTTGCAATAGACGTTAATCATAAGTGGGATGCTTGTCCAAGTAAGGACAACACCCTAGCACCGGTCCACCCACATACCAAATTATCAAAGTACCAAACGCATATGAGCATGATGAAAACTAGCTTGACGATATTCCCATGTGTCCTCGGGAGCGCTTTACATCTTATAAGAGTTTGTCCATCACAAAACTATTGGTTACCACTTATTTCAGTACTTGCAGAGAATACCTTGCTGGAAACCACTTATCATTTCCTTCTGCTCCTCGTTGGGTTCGACACTCTTACTTATCGAAAGGACTACGATAGATCCCCTATACTTGTGGGTCATCAAGGCTAGTCTCTTGAGGTCTTCATTGCTTCTTCATTAGCCTTGATTCTGAGCTAGTTTCCATTTTCCCCACGCGTCGCGTAGAGCCAATAGTGGTGGGGTCGCCCCAGTAATGGCCCCTAAATCACTTTAACTCCCGGGGTAGAAACTGCCAATTCACTCTTCCCACCACGCCCTTATCCTTAGCCACGTATGCGGCATGCATCGCGCGGGGGTAGGTAACAGAGGCGCGTGGCATGGGAGAGCATCAAGGTGAGGGCCCGATCGTCTTCAATTGGTGGAGGAGGACAGTGGCTGCCCGTCGATGGAGCGGCTCCCCTCCCCGGTCCGCCTATAAAGGAGGGGTGGAGGAGGGCAGAGTCACCCATCCTTGCATTCTTCCTCTTCTGTCTTCTGCTGGTTATGCTAAGAAAAAGAGCTTGGGGCTGTGCCCCGGGCTCCATCTTGAAGCCTTCCACGGATCTGAAAGGGGGACTCGGGTGGCACAGTGACAACGTCGGGAGTGGCAACCCTGGCATGCTCGCCGCTGGGCCGCCTGTGGCTCGAGGCTGGCATGCTGCGTGGTAGTCGGTCGCCCCCCCATTCTTCTTCCCTTCACGGGGCCAGGGAGGGGTCATGGAAAGAAGCCGCTGATGACCCACAAGTATAGGGGTCAATTGTAGCCCTTTTCGATAAGTAAGAGTGTCGAACCCAACAAGGAGCAGAAGGAAATGACAAGTAGTTTTTGGTAGGGTAATGTCTGCAAGTGCTGAAATTGTAAGAAGCAGAGTAGTTTGATAGGAAGATAATTTGTAACGAGCCAGTAATGATAGTAGTAACAAAAGTGAAGCAACGTAGCCCAATCCTTTTGAAGCAAAGGACAGGCCAAAACGGTCTCTTATGATAAGCAAAGCGTTTTTGAGGTACACGGGAATTTCATCTAGTCACTTTCATCATGTTGGTTTAATTCATGTTCTCCAGTTTGATAATTTGATATGTGGGTGGACCAGTGCTTAGGTGTGGTTCTTACTTGAACAAACCTCCTACCTATGATTAACCCTCCCGCAAGCATCTGCAAATACGAGAAAAGTATTAAGAATAAATTCTAACCATAGCATTAAACTTTTGGATCCAATCAGTCCCTTACGGAAAAGCGCATAAACTGGTGTTTAAGTTTCTGTCAATCTGGCAACCCATCATCTAATTGCTACTCCACAATGCATTCCCTTAGGCTCAAATATGGTGAAGTGTCATGTAGTCGACATTCACATGACAACACTAAGGGAATCACAACATACATACTATCAAAATATCGAACACATATCAAATTCACATGATTACTTGCAACATGATTTCTCCCATGACCTCAAGAACAAAGGTAACTACTCACAAATGATAAACATGCCCATGATTAGAGGGGTATAAAATAGCATATTGAATCTGAACATATAATCTTCCACCAAATAAACCATATACTAATCAACTACAAGATCTAATCAACAGTACTGGTCACCCAGAAGTACCAATCTATAGTTTCAGTAATAAGATTGAACACAAGAGATGAACTAAGGTTTGAGAGGAGATGGTGTTGTTGAATATGTTGATGGAGATTGCCCTTCCCATGATGGGAGAGTTGTTGGTGATGATGATGACGATGATTTCCCCCTCCGGGAGGGAAGTTCCCCTGGTAGAATCGCTCCACCGGAGGGCAAAAGTGCTTCTGCCCAAGTTCCGCCTCGAGGCGGGAGCGCTTTGTCCTGAAAGTCATCTCCTTCTTTTTTCTAGGTCATAATGACTTATATACCAAAAGATGGGCACCGGAGGTGGGCCGAGGAGGGCACAACCCACAAGGGCGCGCCTGGGCTCCCTGGTGTGTGCCCAGGTGGGTTGTGCCCACTTGGTGGACCCCCTCTGGTAATTATTTTCTCCAATAATTCTTAAATAATCCATAAAAAATCTCCATGAAGTTTTAGCTTGTTTGGAGTTGTGCAGAATAAGTGGCCTGACGTAGCTTTTCCTGGTCCAGATTTCCAGCTGCCAAAATTCTCCCTCTTGGTGTGTAACTTGCAAATTATGAGAGAAAAGGCATTAGAATTACTCCAAAAAGCATTATTATGGATAAAAAATTGTAAATAACGGTAAGAAAACATGATGCAAAATGGACGTATCAACTCCCCCAAGCTTAGACCTCGCTTGTCCTCAAGCGAAAACCAAAATCGAAAAACATGTCCACATGCTTTGACAGAGAGGTGTCAATAAAAACAAAATACAGACATAGAAGCATCATGTTGATTATTATAACAGCAACAAAATTAAACATAGGACTTTTATCATATACTTCTCATGAATAAGTAATAGTTCATCACACAATCGAAGTATAAAGCAAATACTCTATTAGAAACCAACAAACTATGCTCTCAGTCAACTTTGCAACTACAATTCATCATCTTTTCAGGAAGAGTCATGTGTCGGAGCCTTTAGGCAAGTCTACATACTCAACCATCATATAGTCTTCTATGACTGCTAACACTCATCATGTACCCATGAGAAAAACGTTTCAATCGGACACATAAAAAGATAGGGGCTTATGGTTTTGCCTCCCAACATACTCACCTCAAGGGTAATGTCAACAATAATAACTCATGCCACCCATATTCAATAGGACATACGTGCCTAGATCTTTCCTCACCATATGATGCTTTCCAAAGGAGAAAAATAAAAGTAATAGAGAGAAAAACTTTGACTCTTGCATAAAAGTAAATACATAAAAGTAAAATATACGCCCTTCGCAGAGGGAAGTGGAGGTTGCCATGCACTTATTTTTTGTATGCTCAATCCATTTGTGCAAAAGAATGTCACATTACATTGCCCCTTGTGATAGCGACCTTTATTATGCAGTCTGTCGCTTTTATTCTTCACCATCACAAGTTCGTGCAACGCTCAATTTTCTCTTACACTAAGTGATCTCACACTTTTAGAAGCAATTTTTATTGCCTTTTTGCACATATGACAACTTACTTGAGGGATCTTGCTCAATACCTAGGTAGGTATGGTGGACACATGAAAATAAGATTTGGGTTTAAGCGTTTTTGGACGCACAAGTTGTATCTCTACTTAGTGCGGAATTTTTGGCTAGCAAAGAAAGGGGGCAAGCAGCACATGTTAAAGGATCTATGACAATATGACTTCTATGTGAATATGAACCAACATGAATCATTAGGTTGTCTTCCTTGTCCAACGTCAACAATTTTGGCATATAATATTTTGATGACAACTCACAATCACAAAAGATTTCTACGATAGTATATTTATATGTGAATCTTCTCTTCCCTTATTAGTTCTTTCATGAGTTGCATCATTGACTAATGCTATGTTTGTCAATATCTAATAAAATTTTGTACTTATACTTCTCCTTATGTGGTGCCATCACCTACCATAGGATTAGTATATAATTTTATTGATTTATTTCCTTTCTCTTTTTCCTTTCGTATTTCCTTTCTTTATTTGCAACATGAGAGTAAAGAAAGCAAACAATCAAACTAAACTTTTATTATATAACTTGCACACGATTACAAAGATAGATGACTAAGAAAACTCTCAAAGAATAAAGGATTGAACTAAACTTTTATTCATCTAAAGCAAAAGGATCAAACCAAAATAAGTAAAAGAAAAAAGATAGTGGAATGATACGATACCGGGCACCTCCCCCAAGCTCGGAGGAAGCCAAGGGGAGTGCCCATAGCCAATACACAGTTCTCTTTTGGTGGTGAAGAAGATGATGCTGGTGATGAAGCGATTCTATCCTTAAGGATCAAGAGATTCTCCAATCGACGGATGACGCTCCGGAGATGGGTGATGTGCTCTTGATGCAGAATATTTTCACGAGCGAGATACTTATTTTGAATGCGAATTATCTCAATGCTGCGCACGGCTTCAATCTCAGCAGGAGTAAGATGAGTAAGGTAAGGTTTAAGGATATCTTCCTCCTCCTCCTCAGCTGGCGGTGCTTGTTTGAAGACTGGAGGCTGATCTATGGTAACCTCCTTGCTCTCATCTCCTCCTATGGCTTCCACGGGCTCTTCTATCTTTAGCTCGATCTTCATCAAACAAGTATCATCTTCCATGTTGTTGGAGGAAGAAGAAGACATGATGCTTGGCCCGACAGATCTGACAGAAAACACCAAGAAAAGAGAACAGGGGATTTCTCCGCGATACGGTGACCAATAGGTTCGGGAACTATATATAGATTTTTTATCCTGGAGGAAAAGCATATGGTAGAAAAACGGAGTACGGAAGGTGTCCCAGGTGGGCACAACCCACTTGGGTGCGCAAGGCAAGCCTGGCGCGCCCTAGTGTCTTGTGCCCACCAGGGACGCTAGCTGGAAGTTTCTTTATTCCCAAATTTCTAAAATATTCCAAAACAGATAAAAAATATTTTTGCGGATTTTTCGGAGTCTGCTTACTTACCGTGTCATGTACCTCCTTATTTTCATGATTCTGGAGTGTCCCGGAAGGACTCTTTTATGTGTTCTTCTGGTGTCAAAGTTTGGATAATATTACTTTCAACATTAATAGGCGTACTTGAGATATAATGCTTTATTCATTGCCCATTGACAACTTTCGGGTTAGTACCGTCGGAATTAATTATTTTGATGGTTCCAGACCGATAAATCTCCTCGATGACGTATGGGCCTTCCCATTTTGAGAGGAGGTTTCCTGCAAAGAATCTGAAACGAGAGTTGTACAAAAGAACATATTCTCCGACCTTAAGCTCACGCTTTAGAATTCTTTTATCATGCCATCTTTTAACTTTTTCTTTAAATAATTTTGCATTTTCATAAGCTTGGGTTCTCCATTCATCTAGAGAGCTAATATCAAATAACCTCTTTTCACCAGCAAGTTTGAAATCATAATTGAGTTCTTTGATTGCCCAATATGCTTTATGTTCTAACTCAAGAGGCAAATGACAAGCTTTTCCATAAACAATTTTATAAGGACACACCCATAGGATTTTTATATGCTGTTCTATAAGCCCACAGTGCATCATCTAATTTCTTAGACCAATTCTTCCTAGACATATTAACAGTCTTTTGCAAAATTAATTTTATTTCTCTATTGCTAAGTTCTACTTGACCACTAGACTGAGGATGATAAGGTGATGCAATTCTATGGTTAACATCATACTTGGCAAGCATTTTACAGAAAGCACCAAGAATAAAGTGTGAACCACCATCAGTCATTAAATATCTAGGGACTCCAAACCTTGGGAAAATAACTTCTTTAAGCATTTTAATAGAGGTGTTGTGATCATCACTACTAGTTGGAATAGCTTCTACCCATTTAGTAACATAATCAACATCAACCAAAATATGTGTATACCCATTAGAAGAAGGAAAAGGTCCCATGTAATCAAATACCCAAACAACAAATGGTTCAACAGGAAGTGAATAATTCATAGGCATTTCTTGACGCTTACTGATATTACCTATCCTTTTACATTCATCACAAGATAAGACGAACTTACGAGCATCCTTGAAGAGAGTAGGCCAATGAAATCCAGATTGCAATACCTTGTGAGCAGTTCTATCTCCAGTATGATGCCCTCCATAAGCGTCGGAGTGACATTTCCGTAGGATTTGTCCCTGTTCATGCTCAGGTACACAATGTCTAATAATACCATCTACTCCTTCTTTATAAAGGTGTGGGTCATCCCAAAAGTAATGTCTTAAATCATAGAAGATTTTTTTCTTTTGTTGGTATGTAAAGCTAGGTGGTAAATATTTAGCAACAATGTAATTAGCATAATCAGCATACCAAGGAGTACCATGAGAAACATTTATTGCAGCTAACTACTCATCAGGAAAACTATCATCAATAGGTAGTGGGTCATCAAGCACATTTTCAAGCTTAGATAAATTATTAGCTACTGGGTTCTCAGCTCCTTTTCTATCAATGATATGTAAATCAAATTCTTGTAACAAGAGAACTCACCGAATAACTCTAGGTTTAGCATATTTCTTTTCCATAATATATTTAAGAGCAGCATGGTCTGTGTGAATAGTTACTTTGGAATCAACAATATAAGGTCTAAACTTATCACAAGCGAACACAACTGCTAAGAATTGTTTTTCAGTAGTAGCATAATTTCTTTGAGCACTGTCTAGAGTTTTACTAGCATAATGAATAACATTAAGTTTCTTATCAACTCTGTCCTAGAACAACACCGATAGCATAATCACCAGCATCACACATAATTTCAAAAGGCAAGTTCCAATCAGGTGGTTGAACAATAGGTGTAGAAATTAAGGCTTTATTAAGTGTTTCAAAGGCTTCTAAACAATCATCATCAAAAACAAAAGGAATATCCTTCTACTAGAGACTAGTAAGAGGCCTAGAAATTTTTGTAAAGTCTTTGATGAATCTCCTATAGAAACCAGCATGACCTAAGAAACTATGAATACCTTTTATATCTTTAGGACATGACATTTTCTCAATTGCATCAACCTTAGCTTTGTCCACTTCAATACCTCTTTCAGAAAATTTTATGACCCAAGACAATGCCTTCATTAACCATAAAGTGTCACTTCTCCCAATTCAAGACAAGATTTGTTTATTCACATCTCTGCAAAATTCGATCAAGATTGCTTAAACAATCATCAAAATACTTCCCATAAACAGAAAAGTCATCCATGACAACCTCAACAATCTTTTCACAAAAGTCAGAGAATATAGCAATCATGCATCTCTGAAAGGTAGCAGGTGCATTACATAAACCAAAAGGCATACGCCTATAAGCATATGTTCCAAAGGGACAAGTAAAAGTGGTCTTTTCTTGATCAGGTTGAGAAACAGGTATTTGTGAAAAGTCAGAATATCCATCAAGGAAGCAAAAGTGTGTGTGCTTAGATAATATTTTAAGCATTTGATCAATAAAAGGAAAAAGGTAATGATCTTTTCTAGTTGCTTTGTTTAATTTTCTAAAACCAATTACCATTCTATAGCCTGTAACAATTCTTTGTGGAATAAGTTCATTCTTATCACTAGCAACAACAGTAATGCCTCCTTTCTTAGGAACACAATGAACATGACTTACCCATCTACTATCTGCTATGGGATAGATTATACCTGCTTCCAGAAGTTTTAGTATTTCCGTTCTTACCAATTCTTTCATCTTCGGATTTAACCAACGTTGGTGATCAACAACGGGTTTAGCATCAGGTTCCATATTAATTTTGTGCTAACATAGAGTGGGACTAATGCCCATTAAATCATCAAGAGTGTATCCAATAGCAGATCGGTGCTTCCTCAGAACTTTCAATAATCTTTCTCCTTCATGTTCTGAAAGGTTAGCACTAATAATAACAGGATATATCTTCTTTTTCATCAAGATAAGCATATTTCAAAGTGTCTGGCAATTGTTTTAATTCAAACATAGGATCACCTTTAGGTGGAGGAGGACCTCCTAGAGTTTCAATAGGCAAATTGTGTTTAAGCAGAGGACGTTGTTCAAAGAAATTTTTGTCTATTTCATTTCTTTCATGCATATGAAAGTCCTTCTTGTGGTCTAGCAAATATTGTTCTAAGGGATCAGTAGGTGGTACAGCAATAGAAGAAAGACCAATTAATTCATCATTACTAGGCAATTCTTTTTCATGAAGATTTCTACTAAACTTGGAAAAATTAAACTCATGAGCCTCATTACAAAAACTAACACCGACAGTTTGTTTCAAACAATCTATCTTAGCATTAACGGTGTTCAGGAAAGGGCTACCAAAGATAATGGGACAAAAGTCATCTTGTGGGGAGCCAAGAACAAGAAAACCAGTAGGGTATTTTATTTTCCCACACAAGACTTCAACATCTCTAACAATCCCAATTGGTGATATAGTGTCTCTATTAGCAAGTTTAATAATAACATATATTTCTTCTATCTCTGCGGGTGTTATGTCATTCATAATTTCTTGGTATAAGGTATAAGTAATAGCACTCACACTAGCACCTACGTCACATAAACAATGATAACAGTATCTCCTATTTTAACTAAGATGACAGGCATGCCAACAACAAGTCTATGTTTATCTTTCTTACCAGGTTTGGCAATTCTAGCAGCTTCTTCACAGAAGTAAAGAACATGCCCATCTATATCTTCTTCCAAGATATCTTTAAACTAGCAATACTAGGTTCAACTTTAATTTGTTCATCAGCTTTAGGTGTTCTAATATAGCTTTTGTTAACCACAGTTGAAACTTTAGCATGTTCCTTTATCCTGACAGGGAAGGGTGGTTTCTCAATATAAGCAGAAGGGACAACTGGATCAACATTATAAAGTATAGTTTCTTCTTTAACTAGTACCGGTTCTTTAATTTCTTCTTTAATAGGTGGGCGATATTTAAACCACTTATCTTTAGGGAGTTCAACATGAGTAGCAAATGATTCACAAAAGGAGGCTACTATCTCAGAGTCAAGTCCATATTTAGTGCTAAACTTTTGAAAAGCATCGGTATCCATAAAAGATTGAACACAATCATACTTAAGTTTAATGACTGACTCTTTACCTTTGTCGAGTTCCCAATCTTCAGAGTTGCGTTTAATTCTTTCCAAAATATCCCACCGGAATTCAATAGTCTTCTTCATAAAGGAACCAGCTAAAGAAGTATCAAGCATGGTTTGATCATTACGAGAAAGCTGAGCATAAAAATTCTGGATAATAATTTCTCTTGAGAGCTCATGATTGGGGCATGAATATAACACTGATTTAAGCCTCCCCCAAGCTAGAGCGATACTTTCTCCTTCACGAGACCAAAAATTATATATATAATTCCGATCACGATGGACTAGATGCATAGGATACATTTTTTGGTGGGACTCCAATTTCAAACGATTCCAATTCCATGATCCAATATCATTGCATAGCCTATACCATGCCGATGCTTTTCCCTTCAAAGATAAAGGGAAAACCTTTTGCATAAATTTATCTCCGGGTAAACCTGCAAGCTTAAACAATCCACAAATTTGTTCTACATATATCAAGTGCATATCAGGATGTTTGGTTCCATCTCCTGCATAAGGATTAGTTAGAGTTGTTCTATCATACCCGATGGAATTTCATATTCAATATTTTCAGTAGGTGCAGTAGGTTGAGGGGTAGCTAATTGTGGTTCCGAACGATGTGAAGATACCCCGAACAAACCCCTCAAAGGATTATTTTCCATAGTAACAAGTGACAATAAATTTCAGCACACTATATAAATGTTTCCTTACCAAAGGTGCTTCACTCCCTGGCAACGGCACCAGAAAATAGCCTTGATGACCCACAAGTATAGGGGATCAATTGTAGCTCTTTACGATAAGTAAGAGTGTCGAACCCAATGAGGAGCAGAAGGAAATGACAAGTAGTTTTCAGTAAGGTAATATCTGCAATTGCTGAAATTGCAAGTAGCAGAGTAGTTTGATAGCAAGATAATTTGTAATGAGCAAGTAACGATAGTAGTAACAAAAGTGCAGCAAGGTAGCCCAATACTTTTGCTGCAAAGGATAGGCCGAAATAGTCTCTTATGATAAGCAAAGCGTTCTTGAGGGTACACGGGAATTTCATTTAGTCACTTTCATCATGCTGGTTTAATTCGTGTTCGCTACTTTGATAATATGATATGTGGGTGGACTGGTGCTTAGGTGCTGTTATTACTTTAACAAACCTCCTACTTATGATTAACCCTCCCGCAAGCATCTGCAACTATGAGAAAAGTATTAAGAATAAATTCTAACTATAGCATTAAACATTTGGATCCAATCGGTCCCTTACGGAATAGCTCATAAACTGGGGATTAAGTTTCAGTCACTCTCGCAACCCATCATCTAATTGCTACTCCACAATGCATTCCCTTAGGCCAAATATGTTGAAGTGTCATGTAGTCGACGTTCACATGACACCACTGAAGGAATCACAACATACATACTATCGAAATGTCAAACACATATCAAATTCACATGATTACTTGCAACATGATTGCTCCCGTGACCTCAAGAACAAAGGTAACTACTCACAAATGATAAACATGCCCAAGATCAGAGGGGTATTAAAAAGCATATTGGATCTGAACATATAATCTTCCACCAAAGAAACCATATAGTAATCAACTACAAGATGTAATCAACACTACTAGTCACCCACAAGTACCAATCTATAGTTCCAGTAACAAGATTGAACACAAGAAATGAACTAGGGTTTGAGAGGAGATAGTGCTGTTGAAGATGTTGATGGAGATTGCCCTCCCCAAGATGGGACAGTTGTTGGTGATGAAGATGACGATGATTTCCCCCTCCGGGAGGGAAGTTCCCCCGGCGGAATCGCTCCACCGGAGGGCAAAAGTGCTCCTGACCAAGTTCCACTTCGAGGCGGCGGCGCTTCGTCCCAAAAGTCCTCTCCTTATTTTTTGTAGGTAAAAATGACTTATATACCAAAAGATGGGCACCGGAGGTGGGCCGAGGAGGGCACAACCCACCTGGGCGCGCCTAGGTGGGTTGTGCCCACCTGGTGGGACCCCTATGGTAGTTATTTACTCCAATAATTCTTAAGTAATCCATAAAAAATCTCCGTGAAGTTTCAGCTTGTTTGGCGTTGTGCATAATAGGTGGCCCGATGTAGCTTTTCCATGTCCAGATATCCAGCTGCCAGAATTCTCCCTCTTGGTGTGTAACTTGCAAATTATGAGAGAAAAGGCGTTCAAATTACTCCAAAAAGCATTATTATGGATAAAAACATTGTAAATAATAGTAAGAAAACATGATGCAAACAGGACATATCAGTCACCATTCGCGAAGGCGACCCCAACTGCTCCTAGGCGTCGTTCTTTCACCGTCCAGGATGGCTCTTTGCTCCTATTCATGTCTTCTGGGTGCATGGTGGCTTCCGATATCAAGGCGTTGGGGACGACCATTCTCTTTGTGGTGAGTCTCTCGGAGAGCATGGTGTCCGGTACGGCTGCCGGGATGGGATCATCGAATGGCAGCTGTATGGGCGGTAGAAGCAACCCACGACGCGTCAAGAACGGGGCAGCTGTTTTGGTGGCTCTCGTTTGCTAGTGAGTCCGCTCCCCCCATCTGGGCTCCCTTCGGTGCCACCGTCCCTCCTGCCCTCCGGTTCCTCCCTCCTAGCCAGAGGGTGGCGTTGTCTTGATCCCGGAGAGGCGCCGAATCCGAGCCGAGTCCGCCTCTTGATTCTTTAGTCCCTCCCTGTAATACCCTGAGGGAGATGGACAAGGGAAAAAGTGTAATGGGGAACTTAACGTTTTTGATCTTAAATCTATCGATACTTGCCAAGTTTTAATTCGAATAATGTAATCTCTCGAGTCTATGTTCATGTTCCGTAACGCTTGTACTTGTATCAGCATATTAATGAAAAAGATGAACCTTGCCGGGAAACCATGCATGTGTACGCCCATGTAGAGGTGAGATGCCTTTTAATGTAAATAAACGAGTTTTTCCTGGCAGGCTATCCTGCCGGCACCCTTTTTGTCAGCCAGAGAGGTGCGTCTACCGGCAATAGACAAAGGGACCAACGCCCCGCCAACTTCTTTTTACCAAAGGCCACTGCGACCATCCTGACTGAAGCAACATTCGAGTCAGGGATGGGAGCACCCAAGTCTCAAAGGAGTGGCGAGGTTTTCTTATGCACAACTTATAGCTTATAGAACACTACAGACAGGAGGTAGAACTTATCTATTTGGCTTGCCGGGAATCGCTGTGCTGGGCAATCTTCTCAACTCCTTGTCAAAGCCAAGTTCGCGGTAGGAACCTGCAACTTCATGCAGATGAGAATGAATGCAGGATGCGATCCTATCTATATGCATATGCAAATGCTCATGAAATGCTTATGCAGTGATCTTGGAATGCTCATGCATGCATGCATGCAATCTTGGTCGATGCCCCCATAGCGCTTCTTTATTTTTCTCTTGCACAGGGTCATCGCCCTGGCTTTGTACAAGGGGTTACATGCAGCAAATGCAAGGCATGCACAAAAGGGTGGCTGCAGGGCAGTGCCCAACAGCCGCGCCTTACGGGTAGAACTTGTGGAGATGCTCAATATTCCATGAGTTTTGCAACTGAATGCCATCTCCGGTCTCCAGACTGACTAGGGCAGGTCTGGTGACTCGTACTACCCGGTAAGGGCCTTCCCACTTCGGTGATAAATTGTTTGTACCCTTGGCGGACCGAACGCCCCTAAGGACAAGGTCACCTTCCTCAAAACACCGGGCATGAACCCTGCAGCTATGATAGCGACGCAGGGCTTGCTGATAGCGTGTAGCACGCGTCGCAACCCAGAGATGGTTCTCCTCGAGTAGCGCAACATCGTCACGCCGGTGCTGATCTTGCGCTACTTCATCGTAGGCAAGCACTCGAGGCGACCCGTAAATGAGTTCCGTGGGGATAACTGCTTCTGCCCTGTAGACCAAGGAGAAGGGAGTCTGCCTGGTAGCTCAGTTAGTTGTCGTTCTGAGGGACCAAAGAACTACTGGCAGCTCCTCGATCCACCGCTTGTTGTGCTTCTGCAGCGTATCAAAAGTCCTCGTCTTGAGTCCACGCAACACTTCAGCGGTCGCCTTCACAGCTTGTCCATTGCTCATAGGGTGTGCCACAAAGCCAAATGAGATGTTGCATCCGAGGGGATGAACATATTGCATGAAGGCATGACTCGTGAACTGGGTGCCGTTATCAGTAATGATCTTTGTCGGAACTCCAAAACGACACACCAGTTCTATCAAGAACTTGATACCTGACTGAGCAGTCACCTTTCTCATGGCAGTCACTTCCGGCCACTTTGTAAACTTGTCGATAGCAATGAACAAGAATTCAAAGCCCCAGATCGCTCGAGGGAAGGGTCGAGGATATGTATAATGTGTTTATCACATTATGTATGGTGCCCCGCCCCTACGCCTACAAGTATTTAGATGTGAGTTGCAAACACCACACATTACCACAAATTCGAATAAAGTGTGAGAATGTTCGATATATAGTATTGTTTAGATTGTTCGATATTTAGTTGTAAGCTACAAACGCCACACATTATCACAAATTCAAATAAAATGTGAGATTGTTTGATGTATAGTATGGTTTAGATTGTTCGGCATTTAGCTGTGAGTTGCAAACGCCATGCATTATCACATTATGGTATAACATGTGCACAACACGTGTATCACCGCTATATTCATGCATGCAGTGTTTAAAACACTATGATCTCCTATTCAAATATATGAATCCGCTTTCATATCAAATTATGATCTTTGTTAGTCTCTTACACCCACACAATCCTCTAACCTTTGTAGCTACCACTAACTTTCTCTCGTGCATGCATACGCCCTCCTCGCCCTCCCCCTCCCTCGGCATTCTATCCACCGGGCACATTAATTTTTTTCTTTAGGTCGTTCTCCCAGAGTCTCCACAACTCCTTTCCGACACACACCGATCGATAAACCTCTCCAGCGATGCCTACCTACAACATACAAACACACCTTCAATCTCCTCATTTATGTGTCCTTGCCTCATGTCTCTCATACGGTCAGACCCACATGTAAACTCTCGCCCCTCTTTTCATCGCTCTCACAACCGCACACTCCTCCCCCTATCTAGCTAGTAGTTGGGCCTCTCGCACCACCTCCTAGCTCCATTCTCTCTGTCTATCCGTCTCGCTGGGCCTTATTTGCCTCTAACAAATGGACGTACACCGACCGATCTCTCGCTATACATTTAGCTAGCTAGGTCCTTATAACTCGTTTTTACCCACACGTCAATCAATCTACCTCATTAGTTGTGTCTCTCCCTTCCTCTGACAAACAATAATTGATCTACCGATCTAGTTAGGTTTGCTTACCAAACACATGGTTCCCCTTCATCATCCATGGATGCGTCCCAACAGATCTATCACGCACAAGCACACACAGAAACACATCCCCACTCTTATTGATAACATTGCAGTTCCACCCTCAGTTTGTCTAGTAGGCCTCTCCCACCATTTTCGATAAGCAACTCCATCACCCATCCAACACTCTACCCCTCTCCCTCCCTCTCTCTCTCCTCTCTCTCTCCCATCATATTTCCCATCCTTCAGTTATGTATGGATGTCGACCGATCTCCCTCAAGACATAGCTAGGTCTCTCCTTCTCAACACATATACGAGTCGTTCTACCTCTATAGTTAGGCCTCTGCCTACCCCTCCCACCACCTCCCTCCCCCCCCACACACCAATACATCGAGCGCTCTAGTCATGTCTCCCTGCCACACACAAACTTGACATGTGCCCTCTAACGTTCCGGTAGGCTAGTTGCCCTATATCTTTGACTTGTCCACACACACAATTTCGATGGCTCTCTTCATCGATCTCACACCCACCCACTTGATCCTCTCTTCGACTCTATTGATAGCTATGCCCCCTCCCTCTCTTCTCGTGGATTGCCCGACCCTCTATGTATGATATGGATAGGCCTTCATTTCACACACATTGCATGCAAAATTTTGTTTGAGATGTCATCGACACATATTCCCACAAATTATTCACGAAATCAACCCCCCACCCCACCCCCACCCAAAACAAAAAACACTCACGAACGCGGTTTGTATCTCTCACACACCCACGTAGGTGGGGGACGTGCACGAAGAGAAGAGGTGCATGCACGGCGCACGTACTCCCGTCTCTTTCCCAACCACACCTGCGCGGGTACACGGTGGAGCTCATTTCTGTACGAAAAAGGCAGCCCACGTGGTAATTTGGCACGTGTACTGGTTGTCCACTTGGTGGAGGGAGGATCGTCTACCACGGGTGAACAAACAAATTGTGACTTGACGTGTTATGTTAAAAAAAGAGGCAAACCATGTGGGGCCTACCTTAGAGGCAAGGCTCTATACACTGGAGTACTTTTGATGTGTCCCGTCAATTCGCAGAACGAGGAGAAGCTTGCTTAGTACGCCGTCTCCCCCGCCCACGGGCACGGTGGCTCGCAGGATGAGGTGAAGCTTGCTTACTATGCCTTACGCCCGCTCCCTCGCCCATGCGCGCGGTGGCTCGCAGGACGAGGAGAAAAATTTACTACTCCCTCCGTTTACTCCTCGTCCCTACTACCTTGGTTATAGAGATTATATCATATTGTTTGGAATATATATGTCCTTTAGTAGATTTCAATATGAACTACTAGTACATACTCCAAACACTGATGTATATAGACGTATTTTAGAGTGTAGATTCACTCATTTTGCTTCGTATGTAGCACTCTCCCTCGCCCCTCAACCCTCGCCCACGTGGTGGACGTGTAGCAATTCATTCGGTCTCATATAGCCAGAACGATATATACTGCACTACCATTATTGCTCGACTTCCCGAAGAGGCGAAGAGCCAATCGCAAGGTTAATATTTTGGAGATGCCAAGCGCAAGGTTATAGGAGAACGAGTAGTAGGTTCCGCATCATTTATAAATAAAGTTTTTTTTCTTCAGTGGCACGTACGCAATATGATAGGTTCATATGGAGAGAAAAGGAAACCACTCCACTATATACATAGTCAGGCCGGGCCAGCCTACATGGTTGCTTGCTGGGGTTGCTCTCTTCACACTCTCTCACACAAAACGACTATGGCGACATCTCTAACATCCCGGCGGATCACGTCCGCTTGGGGAAGGGGTGGATGCTTAGTGTAGATGCGGTGGCCGTCGCCGACGGCAAAAACCCACTGTCGGCACATCCCGATCAAGGGTCCCCGCCGTTCTCTCTCACAAAGCCGGTGAGGTTGCCTTTTTCCCTTGCTCACTGCCACGACGTGGGCAGTTGCCGCCTCCCGCCGCCCTCCTCAAGGTTGAGCTACATCCCTCGGGTACAACTCCCTTTACAGCCGGCTTGCACCACTGCTCCAGCTGCCTACATCACTCTCTGTGGATATTTCTCTACTTCTTTGCCCCGCACATACCTCTACTGGCTTCTACGTACTATATTTGTGATGAGTTTATGTCTCATCAACTAGTCCCAGTAATCTTATTCTAATCACGCTTGTTCAATTTCTTTGCCACAGGGATGCTCATCTTGATTTTGGTGAAACTACACAAAATGATCCGATGGTCAAAAGGTTGCAAACTACATTTATTAGGAATCTCGAATGTTGCCAACAAATTGAAGCCTGGTCAGGGTTCATGGTTCAAGGGCTAGGGACTGCATGGATCGTTTTTTTCTCTAGCTGCCTCTGTTCCAAAATAAGTGTCAACTTTAGTAGTAGTACAACTTTGTACTAAAGTTTGCACAAAGTTGAGAAACTTATTTTGGAACGGAGGGAGTACATATTTGCTATGATCTGTCAATCATTGAGATGCAATAGCATGCATGTTAGTCTCCTTTGTATTTGATGAAATGTTGCAACGGGCAACCTTGGACGCAAGATACATGTAACAGAAGCTGGAAGCTTCATAGCATTGTACAAATTTATCTCGCTGATAAATTACAGCACGTACTATACTAGTACTTCCTCCGTTCCTAAATATAAGTCTTTGTAGAGATTTCACCATGAACCACATGCGGATGTATATAGATGCATTTTAAGTGTAGATTCATTCATTTTGTTCTGTATGTAGTGGAATCTCTACAAAGACTTATATCTACTAGTAATAGCTAGCCCCCACTACTAGGAATTCTCTATCCTCTCCTTGAGCCACGTCATCAAAATTGATGTAGCTGTTAGATGAAGTAAATCAGTCCATAATAGCTGTCTGATCTTGACGTTGAGAGGCTCCGCACTAAGCCACATGCAAGCATGCAGAAATACCGTGCCACATGCATGTGAGTGGGTTTTAAATCACATCAACATGTCTGCATGCAAGCATGCACCGGTAGCATGCATGTAAGTGAGCTTTTAAGTCCCATTAACATGTCAAAAAGAAAAATATAATCCCATTATGCAGTAGGAGTTGGCTGATCTTTTTTCCTTACGTGGGATGATCTAAATGATGATGGGAGTTTATTTAGTTTGGCTACCACATTTGTCATGCGGTTATAGAGTTTTTTTGTTCTATGAAATCGATAATTTTGCGCAGAGAGATATACCGCTGTTTCGCGCCAACGTGCCGGGCTCATCTAGCAATATTTAGGAATGGAGGGAGTACTATGTAAAGAGTTAGGTGTCGCAAGGTGATAGTGTGAGGTGGGCCATGTAATCACTGAGCTTGCGTGTTTTCACTGCTCTTGCACGCCTCCGCTGTAAGAATGGAGAAAATTGTAATCTAGTAGTAGTATACCTCCTTTCGCCGAAAGCGTGGGACATCCAGCAGTCCTACCACAGACCAATGAGCCGTCAAATCACATAGACCCAGCGGTAAGTTGGACGGACGAAGCAACCATCACTCTTGCGCCAGTGAGAGGTCACGTCCGCTCTGCCCGGGCATGAATGCGGCACCGATTCTTTGGAGCGGCGCTGACCGTTTCGGGCGGGAAGCGCGCGCGGGTGATGGAGGGGCTTTGGGTGGGCCAGGTTGGTCAGGAGCGGGCGTGGCAGTTGTCCGCATGTCCCTACCGGACACGCCCGGAAACGAGAGGATGCACCGACTCTCACGGCTAAAATCGTACACTACACAACGTCTCTCTGTAGGAGTAGGTCGATCTGTCGCTCTCTCTAACACACACATGGTGTTAAACACACACACACACACACACACATGCACGCACCTTGGTCCCATTGCACCTTATAACGTGACTTATTACACCTAGACGGAGGGAGTAGTAAGTATACGAGATACGGTGGCGCACTGACTTAAGACGAATACAAGTGCCCAAAATTTGTGTGCATGTTATAATAAGGATTCACTTAAAATAGTACGTGAGCGAACAGAGAGATCAATTGGACAGTGTTCCCAAGCAGTAGCGAGATGTGTGAGGTAAGATACACCGCTTGCGCTTTTAATTTTTCTTATTAATTTGTTTGTTTCACCCTCTGACTGGTGGGACCCAACGTACTACGTGGAGAGAAGTAAGGTGACTAAGGCTGCATTATTTCTGCACCACTGTGGATAGTCTTACCACCAAAGCCACATGACACGATTATGATTGAAATCCCAATCACGCCCCCCCACAAAAAAACACAACATGCTTGTAACACGAATGCAGGAATGTATAAAAGGTTATTTCCCTCTCGTTGAACATAACGGGAGGGTTGTGTAGCTGGTTAGCCTGTTCACTCATCAAACTTGAGGTCTCGGGTTCGATAACTACACTTGAGCATAATTTGTGCCTGGAGGATTCTTTGACTGGTCAAAATTTTTTCTAGGGTTTGCACGCTTCACACTCTCTCTCCAGTATATATATACACGCTGGAGCCTCAGCGCTTGTAGTTGCTCTCTTCACACTCTCTTGCCCTCTCCAGATCTAAACAAGACTTTGTTGGCCTCTCTCTCCCCTCACTGCTGCTCAAAGAGCCGGCAGGATCCGTTCGCCGGGAAGGGAAGGAGGCTTAACGCTGTCGCCGTCGGCGAGGGACTACCGGTGCAGCTGTTCACTTTCCACCCAGCGGCGGCGCGGGAGGGCCTCCGACCCCTTCTTCTTCGCCGCCATCCCGTCGCCAACCGAACCACGCCCCAAGAACCTTAAGGTATAATTTACTTACTCCACATGCATTGCTCTAGCTGCATGTATACCATGAATCTAGGACGTGATTCAAAGAGGAATGGAGTGGGGGAAAGTAGTGGGAAAAGTTGTATATAGCATGAATCTAGGACGTGGTTCAAAGAGGAAATGAAGGGGGAAAGTTGTATAGCATTAATCTAGGACGTGGTTCAAAGACGAAAGGAATGGGGGAAAGTAGTGGGGAAAGTTGTATCGCATAAATCTAGGACGTGGTTCAAAGAGGAAAGGAAGGGGCGAAAGTACTAGTTCAAAAAGGAAAGGAGGGGACAAGGCTGTAGAGTTTGAGCAAGACTAGATTTGCTGTGCTCACATAGGGAAAGGCGTCTAAAGATAACAAAACTGGGACCAACACAAATATGATCCTTGGTTGTTTGTTCTTTATTGCAACAGACTGTGCATGACCACAGTACATCGGTAGATGCACATGGTGCTGGTGCGTCCATTGTCCCGTGCAACTCATTAGCTATTGTTAATCTAAGGCCCTGTTTGGTTAAAAACTCCCTAGTCCCTACCTGCTGGGTTCCAGGGACTAAACATGGACTAGAGGTTATTAAATGACATGCTAAAAGACCATGTTACCCTAGTAATGAACTAATAGAGACAAGGTGCGATGCGTGGCAGGGGCAACTGTTGGAAAAAGTCCCAAAAAGACTCCCTCGGGGTCTTCTTTCTTTAGTCCCAAATGCCCACTTTTAATCCCTAAAAGTCCCTCCTCTTTGGTTTAGATGGAAATGACACAGAGTTTTTTAGTCCCTACGCCAAAATGTCCCTGTAAACAAATACCCTCTAATAATGCCGCTGGAAAATTGATGCAATGCCACAGTTAAAAGCAAATTACATGTTTAATGAATTTTATTGTTAATATAATCTCTATGTTAATATTAATCAATGCCACCGTTTGAGAAATGCTACTGTCTTGCTTTCTTTCCCATTTAGATAAGGTAGATGCTTCTTTTTGTTGGCTTCTGTGTCATCCACCGTTATTGACCACTAATTGTTTCCTTTGCACCTCTGTGTAAACAGGGTTATCTGCTTCACCTCGTTGCCATTGTGACCTTTTGTTGCACTGCACAAAACACTTTTGTTTTAAGAGTGTTTTGTGCAGTTCAACCAAAATGTCACACCAATAACGTTGCTTGATTGCTTGATCTTAGTGGAATTGCACAAGAGGAGATCTTACTTCCTATCCGTTAAGGCGAATTTGGTTCAATTCTTCTTCTTGTGAGTTGTTTGAATTCCGCATCATGAGAGGTTAGTACTAGCCTTCTTTCACATGATTTTGCAATGTACATTCATATGTTGTGCTACTTGTATGATAATGTTGCTTGATTTTAGTGAACTGCACAAATGGAGACAAGACTTCCAATCTGTATGTGCACCGTAATATCCCATTGAGGTAAGATAAGGATATTTCACAACTGCTGGCTTGTATTTTGCCACTTTCATCAGAAAATTAAGTTTAGTACTATACTTGTGCTCCCTAATTGACATGCCAAATCTTACATTGAAGGTGAAGCTTGTTTGTTATTGAACCAAGTGATGAAGGGGAAGAACAAGGGGAAGAAAAACAAAAATCAACTCCCGGTGTTGTAATGAAGCACTGGAACCATGATGACACAAGTAATGATATAGTTTTGCATCTTAATTTATTGCTATGGCTGGAACGAGCAATTGTTTTGCCACTGATTTGATGCCACTCTTAATGTAATATGTAATTATATCTACTTGTGCAAACAGGGATCTTCTTTGAAGATACCATATATTTTAGTGGAATTGCACAAGAATATGTTGGAAACATTAAACTAATCGAGGAGTATATAGTAAGCATGGCCACCACCGTAGATAGCAACAGATGGTTCCGGAGAATTGCTTCATCTGTATGCTCTACACAATAAGCCTCCCGACAAAGGTTGGTACTCGCCCACTGATTTCATCCATATGATTGAGCTTTGTCATCTCTATTGGTGTTGTGCTACTGTTTAGATACTGTCATGAAAAAGTGGTATTGTCCTTGAGAAGTGCTTCATCTGTGTTGTTTTAAATATTTCCTTTCCTTTTTTTCGAGCAAACAGTGATGTTACAATTTAGTAGTACTCTTGTCTTTGCACAACAGGATCATCTTCCTCTGAAGAAGAATATGGAGTACGTGAAGTGACTAGTTCCGATCATGCCAGGATGAAGAAGCGCTGTCTATCTTATCATCAGAAGGAGCAGTTGAAGGATGGTTACATTACTCCCCACAAGAACAAACTAACTTCAGCTCAGAAGGACTGACAAAATCTCCATTTTTTGCTGTGATGCGCGAGTACAATGTTGTTCTAGGATTCTTTCTAGTGAGTTCCATTTTTCTAAAAGTGTGCTCTACATGGACCATGTATGTGCCCGTTGAAACTGTCAATTCATAGTACAGTTTGCTCTATACTAATCACTTTTTTGTATTTGCACAAACAAGGGTGCTCAGCTTGATTTCAATGGGAACTGCACAAAATGTTCATGAATACATAGAATCATTCATTTCCACCACAAGAAAGGAGGTGCCGATAAGTTCAAGGTGTTGCAACATATAAGGGTGAAATCATACAAGCTACGTGCGAATTTGGTTGATTTTGGTGGAACTACACAAAAAGAACAACTGGTTTATTTAGCACGAGGTGCCATGTCAATGTCCGAACTGATGGCAAACCCTGCCCATTCCACAATCGTAGGCATTTGATATTTTGGAATGGGACAACCTTGTCAAATTTTGCTCATTGGTTTTAGCAAGACATGCGTTTGATATTTTCGAATGGGACGCCCTTTGCTGTCAGCAGCGTTGATCAATTTTTTCTTTATTCTTTAGTTGTGAATTAAATATTGCCTCTGACATGTGAGTTGCTGAGATGCATAATCATCGATTGTTTTGAATGTTCTCTATGAATTTCCAATTCGGTGTGTTTGATTGCAATGTACAGAAACGCCAAAAAGCTGCTCAAACTCTTTGTACTCCTTCTGTTCCTTTTTACTTCGCACGTTGTGAAAGTGCATACTTTTTTGTATAAGATTGGTCAAAGTAGAGATACTTTGACTACAGACAAAACTTGTATGCAGACTAGAAAGGACCGGAGGGAGTACATGTGAAACTGCTGCAAACGAGGTGATCACCCTAGGAATAATGCTAGTACGTATTGTTTTGCATGTTCATCCAATTCCAGTGATACAAGAATTCAAACTAATCAAAATAAATTTATTCATACATGGTCGGATTTCATATAAACATGCCAGATTTCATAACATTTCATACATTCTTCAACTAAAAAGGGGTGCGCTGGAGGTATAATTAATTAACCGAAGCTACCCACCTGTGTCCCGCTGAGCCGAACAGAAGCTTCAGTGACTTAACTGCAGGTGCAGTTGCGTAACTGACATGTGGCCTGTTGGGCCCACATGTCAGTCAGCCAACTGCACCAGTAGTTAAGTAGAAGCAGCGTTATTCTCCAGCAGAACTCCCCGACTCCATGTCGCCGTCAAGAAGATAACCGGCCGTCAATGGTCAACCCGCCTAGCTTGGCTTCAACAGGAGGGTAGCAGCGTTGGCCTTACTTGGACCCGAGTGGCGGCGACCTACTGTGTTCTACTCTTCCTCGTTTTCTGTGTGGCGCGGCCCCGTTGGCAGCGGGGCGGGGCCTCGGCGGAGCCAGCGATGTCCTCTGTCTCGTTGTCAGCGGGCGGTGCCTCAGCGGAGCGGCGGAAATCCTCCCCCGCGTTGCCGGCAGGGTGGGGCCTCGACTGAGCCGACTGTAACACCCTCGATGCGACTATAGCTCCCACGTGTCGAGGCACGGCTTAGAGACATAATCGCATTGAAGGCATATGTCGCAAATTAGGCAATCTTCACAACATCCCATGTAATATATAGATAATAAAAGGGGAGATAACAGAGTTGGCTTACACTCGCCATGTCAATCAAGTACATAAATAACATTACATCATGCAAACACTCATGGCCCGACTACGGAGCCAAAATAAAAGATAACCCAACATGCGACACGGTCCTGATCACCCCCAACTGGGCACCACTACTGATCATCAGGAAAGGAAACATAGTATCATTGAGAGTCCTCGTCGAACTCCCACTACCGAATGTGCCGACAAATCCCGATAGGAGCTGCACATATCTCGTTCTCAGGGCACACTCAGATGAGCCATACGTCGGGTAGGCCAGCCCAGGGTTGCCCCTGGTAGCCCCGGACATCGCTCGGTTGGACCAACACTCAGAGGAGCACTAGCCCGGGGGGGTCTAAATAAGGTGACCCTCGGGCTCCGGAAACCCAAGGGGAAAAAGGCTAGGTGGCAAAAGGTAAAACCAAGGTTGGTCATTGCTGGAAAAGCTTTAATCAAGGCGAACTATCAAGGGGTTCCCATTATAACCCAACCGCGTAAGGAACGCAAAATCCGGGAACATAACACCGATATGACGGAAACTAGGGCGGCCAGAGTGGAACAAAACACTAGGCGAGAGGCCGAGCCTTCCACCCTTTACCAAGTATATAGATGCATTAAGATATCAAGATAATATAATGATATCCCAACAAGTAAATAATGTTCCAACAAGGAATGGTCTCCAATCTTCACCTGCAACTAGCAATGCTATAAGAGGGGCTGAGCAAAGCGGTAACATAGCCAATCAACGGTTTGCTAGGAAAAGGTGGGTTAGAGGTTTGACATGGCAATTTGGGAGGCTTGAAAGCAAGTGGTAGGCATCGAAGCATTGGCATAGCAAAAGAGCGAGCAATCTAGCATAGCAAAGATATTAGTGATTTCGAGGGTATGATCATCTTGCCTGCAAAGTTGTCAGAGTTGACTGGATCCTCGAAATCAAACTCAACGGGCTCCTCGTTAGCGAACTCGTCTCCCGGCTCTACCCAAACAAGACAAACAAGCAACAAGGACACAATCAACCACGTGCAAGGATCAAACAATATGATGCAAGGATGGTATGCTATGCGGGATGCGATGCGGGATCCACATGCAAGATTTGAAAAGGAATGCATGAACCTTGCCTCAACTTGGGAATCCAAGTGTGCCACTGGAAAGATGAGATGAAATCGCTTGAAAATGATATAAAGAACGCCGGAATCGGAGTTACGGTTTGGAAATGGCAAGCGATTCAAATATGACACCGGTCTGCAATTTACAGCAAGTAGCCATCTAAATGCAATGAGATGAACATTTTACAGCACTCAAACATGGCATAAAAATACATGGCAGGGATGCATTCATGATGCTTAACAAAAGTCTAGCACTGACCTACGGTCAATTCATCCATTAACAGGTTCAAACAAGCATGGCAAAAATGCATATGGTAAACAGATCTCAGACTTAGTGAAATTAACACTTGTCTGGAATTTCAGATCAGATAGCACTCTTGGAAGCAACAAAACTATATGCTACAGGACCTGAACATGGCAAAGTAAAGCATGGCATGGAGATAATCAAAGAGCTTAACAAAAGTCCCTTAGTAACCTTGAGTCAAAAGGGATCAGAAAATACAATTACAAGCATGTGAACATGGCAAAAACATAATCAGTTCTCAGACTTAGTGAAAACTGGAGCATGCTGAAACAGATATCAAGTAGGCATGTTTACGAGCTCGATGCACTCACTAAAAAGCATGTCATGACAAGCTAAGCATACACCCATCAAGAATACACAAAATGCAAGCTAGACATGGCAACAACAATAGCATAGCCTGCACGGATCAACTACAACACCCTCGGCAAAATCGCTAACAAGTAGACAATCTTCCCAGATTCACGAAGTAGCAAAAGTAGAGCTCGATTGACTCAAGCTAGGGTGCTCCATAATTGCAAACAAAGACATGGATGGATAGAGCACTACAAGATTAACAAAACATCCTTACTGATCATCCTCAAAAGAGGCACGGATCACTAGGAAACAACATGAACATAAGGCCATATGAGATAAACAGGTCAAGGACTTAGTGGAAATGCTAAGTCCCTGAAATCAGCATTACCAAGTGCCTCACTTTGCAAGCTTGTGCTAGTCACCACACACATCACAAAAATACATGGGTTGCACCTCTGGAAAGATGGAAAAACCCTTAACAAAACATATGTAGAGATCATGGGCATATCATGCACACAATAATCATGGAAAAAATGACAAATAGCTAAATGGAGCAGCAGATCTGACAATTATCTCAAGTAGCACTCTTCTAACATAATTTCGGGCATCAAGATGAACTCAAATGAAAATTATGCAATGAGGTGAAATGATGTACTCTCTGAGGCGAACATTTTGATATACTATACGCCCAAAACGGAGCTACGGATGCAAAGTTACGATCCGATGAACATGGCAATATGAACTAGGGTTTCGGGAGAAAGTCAACCCGAAACGGATCTCAGATCCAGATCCGGGGCACGGACTATGAGGTTCGCCGGAGAAGCACTGTTCACCGGAGCGAAGCGGGGCGTCGCCGGACTTGGGGCACGGTGGCCGGAGTTCGTCGGGGCGGCGTTGGGCGGCGGGGAGGCGCGCGCCGGCGCGGCGAAGCGGCGCGGCGGGGCGGCCGGAACGAGGAGGCGGCGCCGGGCGGCGATGGCGCCCACGGCGGCGCGGCGAGGCGTAGGTGGCCGGTGGCGGCCGGGTCGGGGAAGAGGCGCGTGGGCGGGCGGCGCGCGGGAGCCGGGCCGGGAGGGCCTCCCGCGGGCTCGCCGGGCCGGTGGCGCGGGGGCGGCGGCGCCTGCCACGTGGCGTGACGGGAGAGGCGGCGGCGGATCGGGCGGACGCGTCCGGTTGCGGCCGGACGTGTCCGATGGCGGCGGAGCTGATTTTTTAGGGTTAGGGAGAGAGGATCCGCGAATTTGGAGGAGGGGGTCTTAATATAGAGGTAGAGGGAGCTAGGAGAGTCCAAATGAGGTGCGGTTTTCGGCCACGCGATCATGATCGAACGCTCTAGATGATGGAGAGGGTTTTGGTGGGATTTGGGCCAACTTGGAGGGGTGTTGGGCTGCAACACACACGAGGCCTTTTCGGTCCCTCGGTTAACCGTTGGAGCATCAAACGAAGTCCAAATGGTACGAAACTTGACAGGCGGTCTACCGGTAGTAAACCAAGGCCGCTTGGCAAGTCTTGGTCCAATCCGGAAATGTTTAAACCCCACACACGAAAGAAAGGTAGAAATGACCACCGGAGGAGAACGAAGCGCCGGAATGCAAAACGGACAACGGGGAAAATGCTCGAATGCATGAGATGAAAATGTTTGCAAATGCAATGCACATGATGACATGATATGAGATGCATGACAACGACAACAACACACAGAGACAAAAACCTGAACCCGAGAAAATAAAATAACTTAAGGCCGGAAACGGCAAGAGTTGGAGTACAAATTGGGAAAGTCATATCCGGGGTGTTACAACACTCCACCACTACGAAAGGATCTCGTCCCGAGATCTAGGACTGAAAGAACACCGGGTACTCAGAACGGAGGTGATCCTCGCGTTCCCAGGTAGCTTCACGGTCGGAATGGTGTGACCACTTGACTTTGAGGAATTTGATTGACTTGTTGCGAGTCTTGCGTTCAGTCTCTTCGAGAATAGCAACTGGGTGCTCACGATAAGAGAGATATTCTTGGAGCTCAATGTCCTTGAAGTTGACGGTGCGATCAGGAGTCTTGAAGCACTTTCGGAGCTGAGAGACATGGAACACATCATGAACATTTGCAAAGTTTGAAGGAAGCTCGAGTTGATAGGCGAGATCGCCTCTCTTGCTGATAATCTTGAAAGGTCCCACGTATCTGGGGGCAAGCTTCCCTTTGATACCGAAGCGACGAGTACCTTTCATTGGAGAGACGCGGAGGTAAACATGATCTCCGATCTCGAAAGCCAAATCACGGTGCTTACTATCATAGTAGCTCTTCTAGCGGGATTGGGCTGCTTTGAGGTTATCTCGAATGACTTTTCACATTTCCTCTGCCTCTGTGATTAAGTCATTACCCAAAAGCTGACGTTCACCGGTTTCGGACCAGTTGAGAGGGGTACGGCACTTCCTGCCATACAGAATTTCAAATGGGGCCTTGCCCGAACTTGCTTGAAAACTGTTGTTGTAGGAGAATTCAGCATAAGGAAGACAATCCTCCCACTTCATGCCGAAGGAGATCACACAAGCCCTGAGCATATCTTCAAGAATCTGGTTGACACGCTCGACTTGACCGCTAGTTTGAGGATGGAAAGCTGTGCTGAAGCGGATGTTGGTGCCCATGGCCTTCTGAAAAGAATCCCAAAACTTGGAGGTAAAAATGCTGCCACGGTCTGAAGATATCACTTGAGGAATACCGTGCAGAGAGACAATCCGAGAGGTATAGAGTTCCGCCAATTGAGCTGCAGTGATAGACTATTTGATAGGCAGAAAGTGAGCCACTTTAGTGAGTTTGTCGATGACAACGAATATAGCATCATTGCCACGCTTGGACTTTGGAAACCCAGTCACGAAGTCCATCTCAATGTGGTCAAACTTCCATTCTGGAATGGTAAGAGGTTGGAGGAGACCAGCTGGCCTTTGGTGTTCAGCCTTCACTCTTCTGCAGACATCACACTCATTCACGAATTGAGCAATCTCGCGCTTCATTCGAGTCCACCAATAAGCCTGCTTGAGGTCCTGATACATCTTCATGCTCCCAGGGTGGATGGAGAGGAGAGAATTATGAGCCTCGTTCATGATCACTTTACGGATGTCACCTTTGGGTACAACAATACGATCCTCAAAGAAGAGAGTATCCTTGTCGTCAAGGCAGTAGCACTTGTACTTGGGTTGACTCTTGGCAATCCCAATCTTCACCTTTTTCACCATAGCATCAAGAAGCTGGGCTTGGCGAATCTGGTCTTCCAAGGTAGGAGAGACTTGAAGGTTGGCAAGGAAACCTTGAGGAACATCTTGCAGATTAAGTTTGCGGAAAGCTTCACAAAGCTCGGGTTGATAAGGCTTGAGAATCAGGCTGTTGCAGTAAGCCTTCCTGCTCAATGCGTCAACAATCACATTGGCCTTGCCTGGAGTATACTCGATAATCGGATTATACTCTTGAATCATTTCGACCCATCGAGTCTGCCTGAGGTTGAGATTAGGCTGAGTGAAGATGTACTTGAGACTCTTGTGGTCAGTGAAGATGTCCACTTTTCTTCCCAATAAGAGATGTCTCCAAGTCAAAAGAGCATGCACAACTGCCGCCAACTCGAGATCATGAGTGGGGTAGTTCTTCTCATTGGGCTTCAACTGGCGAGAGGTATAAGCAACAACTTTCTTCTCTTGCATCAACACTGCGCCAAGACCTTGGAGAGAGGCATCACAAAAGACCTCGTACAGCTTGGATTCATCAGGCGGAGTCAGAACTGGAGCAGTGATCAATTTCTCTTTCAAAGTGTTGAAAGCAATGTCACACTCCGGAGACCAAACGTACTTGACGTGCTTCTGGAGAAGATTTGAGAGAGGCTTCGCGATCTTAGAAAATTTTTCAACGAATCTTCGGCAATAGCTTGCGAAACCGAGGAAGCTACGGAGTTGCTTCACGTTCTGAGGAGGTTCCCAATTCACAATTGCAGACATCTTCTTAGGATTCACCGCAATCCCCTTGGCAGAGATGATATGACCAATATAAAGAACCTCATCGAGCCAAAATTCGCACTTGGAGAACTTGGCGTAGAACTTGTGTTCCCTCAACTTATCGAGTACCAAACGCAAGTGCTTGGCATGATCTTCCTTGTTCTTCGAGAAAACCAGAATGTCATCGAGATAGACCAAAATGAAGTCATTGGTGTAGGTGTTGAAGATGAAGTTCGTCATGCGAGAGAACGTCGGAGGGGCGTTGACGAGGCCAAAAGACATGACAGTGTATTCGTATGAACCATAGCTTGTCCTGAAAGCCATCTTGGGAATATCTTGCTCGCGAATTCAAATCTGATGATAACCCATACGGAGATTAAGCTTGGAGAATACTTGGGCACCTTTGAGTTGTTCGAACAGCTCATTGATGTTGGGAAGTGGGTATTTGTTCTTGATGGTCTTCTTGTTCAATGGACGGTAATCAACACAAAGTCGGTCCGTTCCATCCTTCTTCTTCACAAAAAGAACACCACAACCCCATGGAGAAGAACTAGGCCGGATGAGACCCATTCTCTCTTGAATATCGAGTTGCTTCTTCAGCTCCTTCAACTCTTCAGGTCCGAGCTTGTAAGGACGCTTGCACACTGGTTCCGTACCGGGCTCAAGATCAATGACGAATTGAACTGGCCGGTGCGGAGGCATTCCTGGAAGCTCTTCTGGAAAGACGTCTTGATATTCGCAAACGACTGGAATTTGCGAGATAGCATCCAGTTCACCCTTCTCATTGAGAGAAAACAGACGGATGGTATCATCACGAGCGGCAAAGACAATTACATCCTCAGACGAATGAGTCAATTGAATCTACCTGGCTGCACAATCAAGATGTGCCTTGTGCTTAGAAAGCCAATCCATCCCGAGAATAAGATCAATATCCGAGTTACCAGGAACCACCGGAGAAGAGAGAAACTTGTAATCGCCCAACGTGATAGTAACATCCGGGGCCATAGAGCTTGCATTCATGAATTTACCCGGAGAAACAACAGATAACTGTCTAGGAAAATCTTGTAAAGGCAACTCATGCTTAGAAACAAATGGTCTCGAAATGAAACAGTGCGATGCACCAGTGTCAAAAAGAACTTTGGCAGGAATATCGTTAACAGGAAGATTACCCATAATGACATCTGACGAGTCCTCTGCCTGAGCTGTGTTCATCAAGTTGACCTTGGCGGACTTGGTGTTATGCTTGACGATAGCTGTACTTGCCGATCTGACAGGAGGAGGAGGAGGAAGACGCCTCTGGTTGAGACACTTGTTGGCATAGTGACCCTTCTGTTGGCACTTGTTGCACGTGACCTCTGAAAGCGGACGGTGATACGGAGCACTCGATCTTGGAGCTTGAGACGAAGTCTTGTTCTGAAAGCCAGGGTTGGGTGGGTGGGAAGATCCACTGCCACCTTTGCTCTTCTGCTGATACGGCTGACGGAACGGAGGAGGAGGAAGCCAATACTTCTGCTGCTTGGCCACTTGAGTAGAGGAAGAAGGAGTAGCATCTCTGACTCGCTTCTTGGAAGCATCACACCTTAGTTGAGCGGCCTCTTGCTTCAATGCCATGTTGTAGAACTCATCGTACCTCGAGGGCTCAAAGAGAACAAGAGAGAGCTGAATTTCTTCTCTGAGACCACCCCTGAACTAGTATATCATGCTCCTCTCATCAGGTACGTCCTGCTTGGCAAAGCGGGCGAGCTTCTGGAACAACTTGTTGTAGTCATAGACAGATAAAGAGCCTTGCTTCAGGTTGCGGAATTCCTCACGCTTGCTTTCAACCACGCTCCGAGGGATATGGTGAGCTCTGAAATCTTGACGGAATTCATCCCAGGTAATGACACGTCCACCTCTGGAATCCTTGTACTGCTGAAACCATTCTGCAACTTGATCTTTGAGTTGGAAGGAAGCGAACTTGACGAAGTCCTCAGGCCTGACATTACTGCACTCGAAATGCTTGCACAGATCCACAAGCCAATCATCAGCATCGGTTGCCTCAGCACAATTGCTGAAAGTCTTTGGCCCGTTAGCAAGGAACTGGTTGAGTGTAGCAAAGTGATTCTGATTGTTGCCTTGGTTCCCTTGGTTGCCTTGATTGCACTCTTGGAGAATTTGTATGATCAACTATGTGTTTGCATTGGTTGCGGCCATCACAGCTTGCCATGCCTCCGGAGGAGGTGGAGGTGGTGGCGGATCAGGATTCGGAGTCATGCGCGTTGGAGGAGCCATCCTGAAGAGGTTGACATCCATTAGCACATTGATAGACAAATATTGAAGCTGAATCCAACGGAATGAAAATTGCAACATATAGTCTTCACATCCGAACAAAATGAATGAATGCATTCCTCTTGAAATGGTCACCTATCCATAAATTGAGAAGCCACTTAGAATTTAGGTAGAGAAATAAATCAACAAGGTACGGATCAAGAACGAATAATCGGTAAGAAATCCCAATCTCAAACCAATATCCGTGGAAGAAGAAACTAGAGCTACAAGAATTCCCACCTATGAAACTCCCGAACCTTTCCGGTTATGCAATCAGGTGTTGGGGATACAGGGGAAGCATAATATCTCACCCAAATCTAGCAAATCCTACATCCAGCTGTATCCATCCTTCAACACATAACCGAGAAAAACTTTGAAATCCATCTACCTCAACCTTCGAAAAGCATCCCTTATACAAGTTATGGCGATACTCCCGAACTCCCGCCCCAGTACTGGGTGGCGTCGAGGTTATCTCACCAACGAACTGCATAAAAGAGATTTTCGATGTCGGCGTACTAGACTCAGGTATTCCAGAATTGCAACGATAAAATTATGACGACAACACCTCAGAGCTCAACTCCCCGGGACACTTCCACAAAACCCCTGACAGGAGGCACCAAGACAATGTTCTCGTCATAAAACCATCGGAACGATTCCAAGATACCCGCGTGATCCTAAATTTTTTTTTAGTGAAATTTGAGAAGAGAAGAGTCAAAACTCTACGCCAGGATGCCTTACCAGAGCGATGAGGAGACTGGGAAGTAAAAAGAATTCCTAAACTCTCCGATATATAATTCCTAAATGACTCAAAACATTTTTCTAGACACAACTCGGCCGCTAAAAACGATCAAGCAATGGGGCTCCTAAGGTCGGGGAAGGCTCTGATTACCAACTTGTAACACCCTCGATACGACTATAGCTCCCACGTGTCGAGGCACGACTTAGAGACATAATCGCATTGAAGGCATATGTCGCAAATTAGGCAATCTTCACAACATCCCATGTAATATATAGATAATAAAAGGGGAGATAACATAGTTGGCTTACACTCGCCACATCAATCAAGTACATAAATAACATTACATCATGCAAACACTCATGGCCCGACTACGGCGCCAAAATAAAAGATAACCCAACATGCGACACGGTCCCGATCACCCCCAACTGGGCACCACTATTGATCATCAGGAAAGGAAACATAGTATCATTGAGAGTCCTCGTCGAACTCCCACTTGAGCTCGAGCGCGTCACCTGGAGCGGAATCATCAGGCCCTGCATCTGGTGTAATAGTAATCTGTGAGCCACAGGGACTCAGCAATCTCGCACCCTCGCGATCAAGACTATTTAAGCTTATAGGTAAGGCGAGGTAAAAATATATGTGGAGCTGCAGCAAGCGACTAGCATATATGGTGGCTATCCTGTTCGCAAAAGAGAGCGAGAAGAGGAGGCAAAGCGTGAGCGAGAAACTAGAGAGCAACCTGCGCAAGCATTACTCCAACACCGTCCACTTCCCGGACTCCGCCGAGAAGAGGCCATCACGGTAACACACTCAGTTGATTCATTTTAATTAAATTAATGTTCAAGTTATCTACAACCGGACATTAACAAATTCCCATCTGCCCATAACCGCGGGCACGGCTTTCGAAAGTTCAAATCCTTGCAGGGGAGTCCCAACTTAGCCCATGACAAGCTCTCACTGTCAACAAAGGAATAGACCTCCTCCCGAGACATTCCGATCAGACTCGGTACCTCGGTTCTTCAAGACACTTCGACAGGTTAAAACAAGACCAGCAACACCGCCCGAATGTGCCGACAAATCCCGATAGGAGCTGCACATATCTCGTTCTCAAGGCACACTCAGATGAGCCATACGTCGGGTAGGCCAGCCCAGGGTTGCCCCTGGTAGCCCCGGACATTGCTCGGTTGGACCAACACTTAGAGGAGCACTGGCCCAGGGGGGGGGTCTAAATAAGATGACCCTCGGGCTCCGGAAACCCAAGGGAAAAAAAGGCTAGGTGGCAAAAGGTAAAACCAAGGTTGGGCATTGCTGGAAAAGCTTTAATCAAGGCGAACTATCAAGGGGTTCCCATTATAACCCAACCGGGTAAGGAACGCAAAATCCGGGAACATAACACCGATATGACGGAAACTAGGGCGGCCAGAGTGGAACAAAACACTAGGCGAGAGGCCAAGCCTTCCACCCTTTACCAAGTATATAGATGCATTAAGATATCAAGATAATATAATGATATCCCAACAAGTAAATAATGTTCCAACAAGGAACGGTCTCCAATCTTCACCTTCAACTAGCAACGCTATAAGAGGGGCTGAGCAAAGCGGTAACATAGCCAATCAACGGTTTGCCAGGACAAGGTGGGTTAGAGGTTTGACATGGCAATTTGGGAGGCTTTAAAGCAAGTGGTAGGCATCGAAGCATTGGCATAGCAAAAGAGCGAGCAATCTAGCATAGCATAGATAGTAGTGATTTCGAGGGTATGATCATCTTGCCTGCAAAGTTGTCAGAGTTGACTGGATCCTCGAAAGCAAACTCAACGGGCTCCTCGTTAGCGAACTTGTCTCCCGGCTCTACCCAAACAAGACAAACAAGCAACAAGGACACAATCAACCACGTGCAAGGATCAAACAATATGATGCAAGGATGGTATGCTATGCGGGATGCGATGCGGGATGCACATGCAAGATTTGACAAGGAATGCATGAACCTGGCCTCAACTTGGGAATCCAAGTGTGCCACTGGAAAGATGAGATGAAATCGCTTGAAAACGATATAAAGAACGCCGGAATCGGAGTTATGGTTTGGAAATGGCAAGCGATTCAAATATGACACCGGTCTGCGATTTACAACAAGTAGCCATCTAAATGCAATGAGATGAACATGCTACAGCACTCAAACATGGCATAAAAATACATGGTAGGGATGCATTCATGATGCTTAACAAAAGTCTAGCACTGAGCTACGGTCAATTCATCCATTAACAGGTTCAAACAAGCATGGCAAAAATGCATATGGTAAACAGATCTCAGACTTAGTGAAATTAACACTTGTCTGGAATTTCAGATCAGATAGCACTCTTGGAAGCAACAAAACTATATGCTACATGACCTGAACATGGCAAAGTAAAGCATGTCATGGAGCTACTCAAAGTGCTTAACAAAAGTCCCTTAGTGACCTTGAGTCAAAAGGGATCAGAAAATACAATTACAAGCATGTGAACATGGCAAAAACATAATCAGTTCTCAGACTTAGTGAAAACTGGAGCATGCTGAAACAGATATCAAGTAGGCATGTTTACGAGTTCGATGCACTCACTACAAAGCATGTCATGACAAGCTAATCATACACCCATCAAGAATACACAAAATGCAAGCTATACATGGGAAGAACAATAGCATAGCATGCACGGATCAACTACAACACCCTCGGCAAAATCGCTAACAAGTAGATAATCTGCCCAGATTCACGAAGTAGCAAAAGTAGAGCTCGATTGACTCAAGCTAGGGTGCTCCATAATTGCAAACAAAGACATGGATGGATAGAGCACTAGAAGATTAACAAAACATCCTTACTGATCATCCTCAAAAGAGGAACGGATCACTAGGAAACAACATGAACATAAGGCCATATGAGATAAATAGGTCAAGGACTTAGTGGAAATGCTAAGTCCCTGAAATCAGCATTACCAAGTGCCTCACTTTGCAAGCTTGTGCTTATCACCACACACATCACAAAAATACATGGGTTGCACCTCTGGAAAGATGGCAAAACCCTTAACAAAACATATGTAGAGCTCATGGGCATATCATGCACACAATAATCATGGCAAAAATGACAAATAGCTAAATGGAGCAGCAGATCTGACAATTATCTCAAGTAGCACTCTTCTGACAGAATTTCGGGCATCAATATGAACTCAAATGAAAATGATGCAATGAGATGAAATTATGTACTCTCTGAGACGAACATTTTGATATGCTATATGCCCAAAACGGAGCTACGGATGCAAAGTTACGATGCGATGAACATGGCAATATGAACTAGGGTTTCGGGAGAAAGTCAACCCGAAACGGATCTCAGATCCAGATCCAGGGCACGGACTACGAGGTTCGCCGGAGAAGCACTATTCACCGGAGTGAAGCGGGGCATCGCCGGACTTGGGGCACGTCGGCCGGAGTTCGTCGGGGTGGCGTTGGGCGGCGGGGAGGCGCTCGTCGGCGCGGTGGAGACCGGGCGGCGGAGGCGCGGCGAAGCGGCGCGGCGGGACGGCCGAAACGAGGAGGCGGTGCCGGGCGGCGATGGCGCCCACGGCGGCGCGACGAGGCGTAGGTGGCCGGCGGCGGCCGGGTCGGGGAAGAGGCGTGCGGGCGGGCGGCGCGCGGGAGCCGGGCCGGGAGGGCCTCCCGCGGGCTCGCCGGGCCGGTGGCGCGGGGGCGGCGGCGCTTGCCACGTGGTGCGACGGGAGAGGCGGCGGCGGATCGAGCGGATGTGTCTGGTTGCTGCCGGACGTGTCCGATGGCAGAGGAGCTGATTTTTTTTAGGGTTAGGGAGAGAGGATCCGCGAATTTGGAGGAGGGGGTCTTAATATAGAGGTAGAGGGAGCTAGGAGAGTTCAAATGAGGTGCGGTTTTCGGCCACGCGATCGTGATCGAACGCTCTAGATGATGGAGAGGGTTTTGGTGGGATTTGGCCCAACTTGGAGGGGTGTTGGGCTGCAACACACACGAGGCCTTTTCGGTCCCTCGGTTAACCGTTGGAGCATCAAACGAAGTCCAAATGGTACGAAACTTGACAGGCGGTATACCGGTAGTAAACCAAGGCCGCTTGGCAAGTCTCGGTCCAATCCGGAAATGTTTAAACCCCACACATGAAAGAAAGGTAGAAATGACCACCGGAGGAGAACGAAGCGCCGGAATGCAAAACCGACAACGGGGAAAATGCTCGAATGCATGAGATGAACACGTATGCAAATGCAATGCACATGATGACATGATATGAGATGCATGACAACGACAACAACACACGGAGACAAAAACCTGAACCTGAGAAAATAAAATAACTTAAGGCTGGAAACGGCAAGAGTTGGAGTACAAATTGGGAAAGTCATATCCGGGGTGTTACACCGATGATGTCCTCTGCCTCGTTGTTGGCGGGGCGGGGCCTCGGCGTAGCCGGCGGTGTCCTCTGCCTCATTGTTGGCGCCGTGGGGCCTCGGCGGAGCAGGGTATCGTCAACGCCAGTGGAGCGGGGACTCATCGGAGCCGGCATTGTCCTCTGCCTCGTCCTCAGTCTCGCCAAACAGCGCCTCGCCCGCTTCATCGCCCTCTTTGCTAGCCTCTTTGTAGGCGGCCGTAGCCTCCGCCACCTGCATGCGGTACCTCCAGCACTCGAGGCGGCCCTTGCGGGCGGGGCGGTACGAGTCGAGCAGCGCCTCCTGCTCCGCCCGCTCCGCGGCGATCTGCTCCTCCGCCTGCAGGTGCTCCTGGAGGAGATGGTGGTTGTAGGCGGCATTGTCCTGCGCCTCCCGGAACTGCTCCTGACGCATCTGCCTCACAATGTCCATATATTGCGCACGAGCCTCGCCGATGGTCATGGTGCAATGCACCGGCGAGGATGGTGCGGAGGAGGGGGTTGGCGCCAGATCGTCGACTAGCATGTTCTCCATTGGGACATCGTCGTCCTCCGGCTGCCTGCCGGCCAGCCGGTCGACAGCAATGGCTGCCATCTCCTTGTGGTCTGTCGTCCGCCCATCCCGAAGAGCGCTGGAGCGCGAGGAAGCCATGGTGGGCAGTAGTGGTGTGGACAGGAGAATGGGAACGGATGCGGACGACTACGGCTATGGCCGGCGCAGCCGTTTATATAGCAATGGTGGGCGGGCGGAGGGACGGACGTGTGGCGCCAGAGTAGCCGCCTCGGCAACCGTGTATCATTAATGTGGGCGGCAGATGGACGGACAGATGGCACTTGTGTCGTTTGAAGGCGGAGCAATCGCCTGCACCGGGAAGCGGGGCGGGCGGCGCTGACTGTTTCGGGCGGAAAGCGCGCGCGGGCGAGGAGATGACTTTACTTGGAGAGGATGACAATGGGGACCCACCAGGTCCATAGCCTCATGTACGCAAGTGCCTCCTTATTATATATATATGTATAAAACTATACTCCCTCCATCTAGGTGAATAATTCGTATTAGAAGGTGCATCACGACCTAGGTGCAAGCAGATTGGTGGAAAAGAAGAATATTTCTCTCTTCTAAACACAACATTTAATCACAGCAGTTAAGAGGATGCCTTATTAGCTACCCATGCAGGCCATCGTAATTCATAGCATGCAAAGCGCTTTTATTTCTTGCCTAATAACCGCATGGATGCGTTGCATGCATTGGTCCTTGCCCGAGCAAAAAAAGGGAGGAAAGGGGTTTCCACGGGAGACAACGAGGCAGAGGTGGAAGCACTCGCTGGAGTAATTTATTTTGCTTCCCCCTGGTTTCCTGACATCACGGTCCCACGCCATTGTCAACCTATGTAGTAGTCAATAAACGAGAGAATTGCACAAGAAGCGGCCGACAGCTGGGACCAAGCAGCTCGAGCAGTATTTGTGTTTTTGAGGTGTGAGCACTGCAGAGTTTTTCGATGTTTAGCCCAGATATTAATTTTCTCCTCTGAACAACAACGAAAACATCGCTGCAGGTATTAACTGGGCGGGTTGTGGCCCGTCTAGCCCAGGCCAAATATCCAGCCGAGATATTAATTTTTTTCAAGATGAAAATGGCTAGCCCAGCTATACTTTTTTGAGGAATACCCAGGCAATGAAAAGTTGTTATTCTCCGCCCCGTTGGGCTGCAAATCTTTCCTAGGAGGGATGCATTAGGCTTAACAAGAAAATGGGCTTTAAGAAATAATAAATGGGATGTAATTATAAAAACTGGGCAGTAACTATAAAAAATGCACCAAACACGTGATTACTTTATAAAATATTATTTTTGGATATTGAAAATTTTAATTTCATTAATTGTTGCGAGAACAATGTTTCGTTGGAGTTTTACGTAATATAAATTTATATTGAAATTGTATTTAATCTCACTATAAATTTCGGGATAAAAATATTTCAGATCCCATCAAAATGTGGGAAATTTTATTGAATTCTGTTTTTAACGGTAGGTTGAAATGGGCTGTACTTTTAACAAATTGTAAATGGGCTATAGTAAATTCCATTAGAATTCAAAAATGGGCTACACATTCTTACAAATCTCAAATGGGCTATAAGTTCTCTGCCACACACTTTTGGCCTTACTAAGTTGATGCGTCCCCTAAAAAACAGAGTTGACGCGTATGCAAGGCTTTGTCAACTTATAGTCAACACACGGTTCTAGCAGCAGTGGCCGCTGGATGTCCATCCAGCGGATGCCGTGCTTCTTCTTCAATCTCGGATATTCTAGCTTCACCCGCCCAAAAAAATGATTCCTCCCCCTGACATCTGGGGCGCACCGTTTCGGAAGCTGACATGTGGGCCTACTAAGTTGACGTACCAAGGGCTTTATCAACTTAGTCAATATAAACGATTCTAGCTGCAGTGACCGTACGATGTCCATCCAACGGCTGTAGTGCTTCTTCAACCTCTGGTCTTCTTGCTCCAGCCGCCCAAAGTAGCGCCGGTCATGCCGCCTGCTCCTGCCTCCCGTGGCCGGCTGTGCTGCCGCGGAGGCCACCGCCCCCTACTATTCCCACCGCTGGCCAGGCCGTGCGGCGACGGCAGCCTCACACCGCAGCCGAACGAGTGAACCCTCATACTCCTCTCCGCGTGGGCATCCACTGCCACGTATTCACCGGCTCCGTGTCATCCCCTTCCTAGGCCTCGCCATCGTCCACCGCCCTGGTGCTCTCGGCGCGGCGTGGTCAACATGGTCAAGGAACGACTTCCATCAGACGTGGACTGTATGTGAAGAGGCTGACAGCTGGGTCCACGACGGCAGCAAGGAAGTGCCTCCTTATTACGTGGAAAATAATGATTCCTCCACCTGACAGCAGGGACCCACTGGACGGGCCACCAGTATTTTGCAAAAAAAATTGTTTCCCCCTGACTGCTGGGACCCACCGGACGGGCCACCGTATTTCCCGAAAAAAACGTCCCCCCCACTGTCTGCTCGGACCCACCGGAAGTGCCTCCTTATTACGCACAAAAAAAATGAATACTCCCCCGGCTAGTTGGGATCCACCTTGCTGGGAGGCTGACTTGTGGGCCTACTAAGTTGACGGGGACGAAGGGCTTTGTCAACTTAGTCAATATGAACGATTCTAGCGCCAATGACCATACGATGTCCATCCAACGGTCGTAGTGCTTCTTCAACCTCTGGTCTTCTTGCTCCAGCCGCCGAAAGCAGCGCCAGTCGTGCTGCATGCTCCTGCCTCCCGTGGCCGGCTGTGCTGCCGCAGAGGCCTCACCGCCCCTACTATTCCCACCACTGGCCAGGCCCTGCGGCGACGGCAGCCTCACACCATAGCCGAACCAGTGAACCCTCGTAGTCCTCTCCGCGCGGGATTCCACTGCCGCGTCTTCCTCTTCCTAGGCCTCGCCGTCGTCCACCGCCGTGGTGCTCTCCGCACGGCGTGGTCAACGTGGTCAAGGAACGACTTCCATCGAAAGAGTACTGTACGTGGAGAGGCTGACAGCTGGGTCCGCGGCCACAACCTAGTTTTTTTGTGATTTGCCAAGTAAGTCGCTTTGTCAGGCCTGTTGGGATGCAAATCTTTCAAGACGAGGAGAGCTTTCATTCGGCTGGCCGAGAAAATGGCCCATCAGTAATGAGAAATGGGTTGTACATTTTTAAAACACATCAAACCGGCAATTAGTTTCAAATATCTTTTTTTTCATTTCAAGATTTTAAATTACATTAATTTTTATGCATGGAGAATTTTTTGGATTTTATATTGATATACATTTATTTTTAAAATCAGTTTGAATGTGAGTCGAAATTTTGGGATTAAAAACAGTTCGGACCACACCGAAATATGCAAAATTTCGTATAATTTTTTAACCGTTGCCACAATATGGGCTGTAATGCTAACAAAAAGAATATGGGCTAAAAAAACCTTAAGAATTAGCAAATGGGATGTAAATTATTAGAAATAATGGCAGATGGGCTGTTTGCTGCTTTCCACAGATTTGAGGCTTTCCTAAAAAAAGGTTGACGCACAAGCACCGACTGTTGGATGTCCATCCAATGGCCGTTGTGCTTCTTCAATCTCTGCTCTTCCTGTTCCAGCCACTCAAACAAGCGCTGGCGGGACAGCCTCCTCCTCCTCGCGTCCGACTGTGCTGCCACGCAAGCCTCACCGCCCGACTGTACTCCCACCGCTGGCCTAGCCATCCCTCTACTCACCCACACCTGCTGTTATTCTCCGGCGATGGCAAACGAACCAGTAAACCCTCGTACAGTTGTACTCCCCTCCACGTGGGAAACAACTGCCGAGTCTTCCCTGCCTCCGTGTCGTCCCCTTCCTAGGCCTCGCCGTCGTCCACCGCCCTGGTGCTCTCGGCGCGGCGTGGTCAACATGGTCGAGGAACGACTTCCATCGAACGTGGACTGTACGTGGAAAGGCCGACAGCTGGGTCCACGGTCGCAGCAAGGAAGTGCCTCCTTATTACGTGGAAAATAATGATTCCTCCACCTGACAACTGGGACCCACCGGACAGGCCACTGTATTTCGCGAAAAAATGTTTCCCCTGACTGCTGGGACCCACCAGCTACATCTTCGCACGCAAGGAAGTGCGTCCGGGCAAAAAAAATGATTCACCCCTGACTGCTGGGACCCACTAGCTACATCTTCACAGTCAAGGAAGTGCCTGACAGTCGGGACCCACCTGGTCAAATCGTACGTAGCGTTGTCATTCTGGTCGCGAACGTGTATGTACATACTGGTCGATGTAGAGGCGTGGAGGTGTCGTAGTAGAGGCGCACACGTGTCATAGTAGAGGCGCGCACGTAGCATGTACACGTACGTACAACGGCCAGGGTGCAAGAAAGAAAATATGGCGACGTATGTGTACATACGGGCGGGGTCTCGAATGCCTACTCGCACATACATACGGCCAGGGCTTGTGTACATGGTTGGGTCGGAACTGAGAAACAACATCGTCGTCGTGTTCATGGGGAGGCAACGGAATGCGTCGTGTTCATGGGGACGCAACAGAATGCGTTGTGTTCATGGGGAGGCAATGGAACGCGTGGGAGCCAACCGGCTGGGTCGGAACAGAATGCGTGGTCATGTTCATCGGGAGGGCTTGGACGGAACAGGCGATGAAAACGAGGCCTAGCGTACCGCAAAACGGAGGAAACGGCCTTGTGTTCAACCGGCCACATTCGAAATGGGATCCTGTTCATCAGGAGGGGTCTGGCGTACCGCAAAACGGAGGAAACGGACCTCCTACGGTCGAAACAGGGGTCCTATTGATCGGGAGGGGTGTGGCGTACCGCAAAATGAAGGAAACAGACTTGTGTTGGAGCGCTACGGTCGAAACGGGGGTCCTGTTCATCGGGAGGGGTGTGGCGTACCGCAAAACGGGACTCCACGGGATACTGTTCATCTCCACCGTCTACCCCCTCTAGCCTCCACGAGCTACTGTTCATCCACCGTCGACCTCCTCCAGCCTCCACCTGCGACTGTTCATCCACGGGCTCCTGTTCATCCAGCCTCCACCGCGCGCTACTCCACCGGCTACTGTTCAACCAGCCCTCTCCACAGGCTCCTGTTCAACCACCCCTCCACAGGCTACTTTTCATCCTGCCCCCCACCGTCTACTATTCATCCTGCCCTCCACGGGGTGGTCCTGTTCATCCAGCCCCAACCGACTCGATCGATCGGGGTCCTGTTCATCCAGAGGCAACACCACGGGGTCCTGTTCATCCACCCCCACCGGGAACTGTTCATCCACCCCCCCGCAACGCTCACTGTTCATCCTGAGGCAGCATCGCTCGGCTTCAGTTAGCAGCCGTAGCGAAGGAATCGCTCGATCGGGTTTAGTTAACAGCCATCTATCGACCGCTCGGGTTCAGTAACGCATAGCCTGCAGTGCAATCGCTCGGGTTCAGTTAGAGCCCAACGCCTCACTCGGGTTCAGTTAGAGCCAACGCCTCGCACACACGCGCGTACGTGTACGAGAGAAGCGCGCATCGCTCGGCCCCCGACCTCCCACCGTAACTGGAAACTCCCTGAAATTTTCCTGCCCCTCGCTTCTACCACGGTTTTTTCCGTCATGGACGGCCCAAAGGTTGTCATGCAGCTGCGTCTCCGGCCCGCCCAGGACGAAAAGCCCATTTTCTGTCATGATTTTTGTCATAGAAGTAGGAGCCCACCACATCTATGATGATACCGGGTTTTGTCACAATTATCGTCATAGAAGTGTCATATGTATGACAGAAAAAATTTCCATTCGGCCCAAAATGTCACGGATGTGTCTTTTTTTGTTGTGTAGTGACAAGCATTAAGCATAGCAAAGTCATAGCAACATCAATATCAGAACATAGTGGATACTAGGGATCAAACCCTAACAAAACTAACTCGATTACATGATAAATCTCATCCAACCCATCACCGTCGAGCAAGCCTACAATGGAATTACTCACGCACGGCGGTGAGCATCATTAAATTGGTGATGGAGGAAGGTTGATGATGACGATGGCGACGGATTCCCCTCTCCGGAGCCCCGAACGGACTCCAGATCAGCCCTCCCGAGAGAGTTTAGGGCTTGGCGGCGGCTCCGTATCATAAAACCCGATGAATCCTTATCTCTGATTTGTTTTCTCCCCGAAAGTGAATATATGGAGTCAAGGTTGAGGTCGGTGGAGCGTCAGGGGGCCCACGAGGTAGGGGGCGCGCCCCCACCCTCAAATGGATAGGGTGTGGACCCCCTGGCGTAGATCTTTTCTCCAATATTTTTTATATATTCCAGAAATAATCTCTGTTAATTTTCAGGTCATTCCGAGAACTTTTATTTCTACATAAAAATAACACCATGGCAATTCTGCTGAAAACAACGTCTGTCCGGGTTAGTTCCATTCAAATCATGCAAGTTAGAGTCCAAAACAAGGGCAAAAGTGTTTGGAAATGTAGATATGACGGAGACATATCAACTCCCCCTAGCTTAAACCTTTGCTTGTTCTCAAGTAATTCAGTTGATAAACTGAAAGTGATAAAGAAAAACTTTTACAAACTCTGTTTGCTCTTGTTGTTTTAAATATGTAAAGCCAGCATTCAACTTTTTAGCGAAGATTATGAACTAACCATATTCACAATAACATTTAGGTCTCATGTTTACTCATATCAATGGCATAATCAACTAGAGAGCAATAATAATAAATCTCGGATGACAACACTTTCTCAAAACAATCATAATATGATATAACAAGATGGTATCTCGATAGCCCTTTCTGAGACCACAAAACATAAATGTAGAGCATCTTTAAAGATCAAGGACTGACTAGACATTGTAATTCATGGTAAAAGAGATCCAGTCAAGTCATACTCAATGTAAACTAACAGTAATGGATGCCAATGACAGCGGTGCTCTCCAACTGGTGCTTTTTAAAAAGAGGATGATGACTCAACATAAAAGTAAATAGATAGGCCCTTCGTAGAGGGAAGCAAGGATTTGCAGAGGTGCCAGAGCTCGGTATTGAAATAGATATGAATAATATTTTGAGCGGTATACTTTCATTGTCAACATGATAGGCTGTTCCCAAACACAATGGTAAAGATTACACTCCCCCTCCACCAACAAGCATCAATCCATGGCTTGCTCGAAACAACGAGTGCCTCCAACTAACAAGAGTCCTGGGGGAGTTTTGTTTCCAGTTATTTTGATTTGATTTTCATAAAGCATGGGACTGGGCATCCCGGTGACCAGCCCTTTTCTCGTGAGTGAGGAGCGGAGTTCACTCCTCTTGAGAATAACCCGCCTAGAATGGAAGATACAGACAGCCCTAGTTGATACATGAGCTATTCGAGCATACAAAACAGAATGTTTATTTGAAGGTTTAGAGTTTGACACATACAAATTTACTTGGAACGGCAGGTAGATATCATATATAGGCAGGTATGGTGGACTCATGTGGAATAACTTTGGGATTTATGGAATTGGATGCACAAGAAGTATTCCCGCTTAGTACAAGTGAAGGTTAGAAAAAGAGTGGGAAGAGACCATCTAGAGAGTGACAACAGTCATGAACATGCATTAAAATTAATCGACACCGAATGCAAGCATGAGTAGGATATAATGCACCATGAACATAGATATCGTAGAGGCTATGTTGATTTTGTTTCAAGTACATACGTGAATATGTGCCAAGTCAAGCCACTCGAATCATTCAAAAGAGGATACCACCCTATCATACCACATCACAACCATTTTAATAGCATGTTGGCACGCAAGGTAAACCATTATAAACTCCTAGCTAATTAAGCATGACATAAGCATCTATAATCTCTAATTGTCATTGCAAATATGTTTCTTTCATAATAGGCTGAATCAAGAATGATGGACTAATCATATTTACAAAAACAAGAGAGGTCGAGTTCATACCAGCTTTTCTCATCTCAATAAGTTCATCATATAATCATCATTATTGCCTTTCACTTGCACGACCGAATAGTGTGGATAATAATAATAGTGCATGTGCATTGGACTAAGATGGAATCTGCAAGCATTCAATTCAAGAGAGAAGACAATCTAATATGGGCTCTTGTTAGATCAACAATAATGCATATGAGAGCCACTCAACATTTTAATCATGGTCTTCTCCTCTTGACCCCCAAAGGAAAGAAAAGAAACAAAACTATTTACACGGGAAAGCTCCCAACAAGCAAAAGAAGAACGAGAAATATTTTTGGGTTTTCTTTTTAGTTACTACTACAGCCATGGAAAGTAAACTAACTAAAAGATACAACTATTTTTTTGTTTTTTCTTAAGGTTTATCAAACAAACAAGAAGAAACCATAAAAAGGGAAATAAACTAGCATGGATATTACAATGAAAAAGTATGAGCACCGACAACTAGCATGAGTGTGTGAACATGAATGTAATGTCGGTGAGAAATACATACTCCCTCAAGCTTAGGCTTTTGGCCTAAGTTGGTCTATGGCCACGGCTGGCCTGGCGGATATCCAAAGTTGTAGCTGGGGTCGTACTGAGAATGATCCCCCTGGTGCCACTGGTTGGCGATCTCTTCCGGATTCCACTGATAAACAGACTGCCGGTGAGGATCAAATTGTGGTTCCGGCTCTGGCTCTGTAGCTAGTGTGGGGTTCCGGTAGGCGTGAATGGCCTCCGGCGGAACAAGGTACTTGCCTGCAGATAAGTCAAACGAGGAAGGAGCAGGCAAAGTAATAGTCTCAGGGTGATTTTTATCAAATATCAACTTGTACTTAAGCATCTTTTCCTTATTCTTAACGATAAAATCATGTGCCACCATACTCTTATAATCTAGAAAAATAGGAGGCAACAACTTCTCTTCCTTCTCATAATGTCAAATAGGAATGTTAAAATGTGCAGCGAGGCGCGAGGCAAAGATACCTCCTAAGATGGGGCCCTTAGTACGGTTAAGATTTAACCGCTTTGCAACAATAGCGCCCATAATAAATGTGTCATCATGGAACAAGGCATGACCAAAATAACAATATCAGGGGCACTAAGGTTGCCACAGTTTTCACGACCAATTAAGCATCTACTAGCAAATATTGCAAAGTAACGTAAAACAGGAAAATGTATGCTAGTAATTCTTGCATCGGAAACCTTCCTCGTTTCCCCTACAATAGTTGTATCAATAAACCCTTCCACAGCGTCATGATGTGGTTCCTCTATGCTGCCCTCAAAAGGTATCAAACAAACTCGACAAAAATCACGGAGTGACATCTCCTTATTCTCATCATATAAATAAAATTCCACCGTAGGTGGTGAGCTCCTAGCATGGAAATGAAAGTTTTGCACAAAAATATTCGTGAGTAAGAAATACTGTTCACGTTGGTCATGGAGGAAGGCGGTGAGGCCTGCATTCTCAGCCAATTCATAGAAATCATCATAAATCCCGGCTGCTCTCAAGAAATCATCACAAGGCCATTCACACGGCCGAACCTCCATGGTGCGAGGGAGATTATACTTAGGCTTCTTGTTCTCTTCACTTTGTTTATCCTTCGAGCTTCGGCTCGATGAGCCCCTTAGAAATCTCTTCATCTTTTTCTGAAATTTTTAGTAACTCAAAATAAAAGTGAACCAAACTCAACAAAATTGATAGCAACTACTCCTACAAGTGCCTAGAGGCAATATCATGCATTAAAACTGCTTCTGACCATATAAATTTGACATGCAAGCTCAAGAACAGGGTCACCCAAGCAGCAAAAATATGCAATGAATAAAGCACTAGAACAAAAACTAATTGGACCATTGGAGGAGTCACATACCAAAGAACTATCCCCCAAAGCAGTTTTGTGAATGGAGCTTTGAGCAAGGAGATCGAAAATGGCAGCAAGATGAGCTTGAACTTGTGCTTGAGCTGGTTAGTGATGTTTTTGGGAGGAAGGTGTGTGTGGTAGCTGGAATAAGTGGAGGGGAGCCACCATGGGCCCACGAGGCAGGGGGCGCGCCCGGCACATGGGCGCGCCCTGGACCCTCGTGGCCAGGTGCTTGCTCCACCTGATGAGTTCTCAGTGCCAGATATTCTCAAATATTCTAGAAAAAAATCATATTTAATTTTCAGGGCATTTGGTGAACTTTTATTTTTGGAGTATTTTTTATTACATGGATAATTCAGAAAACAGACAAAAAATACTATTTTTTTCTTTATTTAATATAAATAACAGAAATTAAAAAGAGGGTACAGAGAGTTGTGTTTTCTAACTTCATCCATCTCATGCTCATCAAAGGAATCCGCTAACAAGGTTGATCAAGTCTTGTTAACAAACTCATTCCAAATAACATGGAACCGGAGAAATTTAGAATAACACTAGGTTACCTCAACGGGGATATGCATGTCCCCAACAATAAGAATATCATATTTCTTCTTGACAGTAGGAAGAGGAAATTCAAAACCTCCAATAGTGATTGTTGAAATTTTTCCAATAGAATTGATGTTGTGCACTTGAGGTTGTTTCCTCGGAAAGTGTACCGTATGCTCATTACCATTAACATGAAAAGTGACATTGCCTTTGGTGCAATCAATAACAGCCCCTGCAGTATTCAAGAAGGGTCTTCCAAGAATAATGGACATACTATCGTCCTCGGGAATATCAAGAATAACAAAGTCCGTTAAAATAGTAACGTTTGCAACCACAACAGTCACATCCTCACAAATACCGACAGGTATAGCAGTTGATTTATTAGCCATTTGCAAAGATATTTTAGTAGGTGTCAATTTATTCAAATCAAGTCTATGATATAATGAGAGAGGCATAACACTAACACCGGCTCCAAGATCACATAAAGCAGTTTTAACATAGTTTCTTTTAATGGAGCATGGTATAGTTGGTACTCCTGGATCTCCTAGTTTCTTTGGTATTCCACCCTTAAAAGTATAATTAGCAAGCATGGTGGAAATCTCAGCTTCCGGTATCTTTCTCTTATTAGTAACAATTTCTTTCATATACTTAGCATAAGGATTCATTTTAAGCATATCAGTCAAACGCATTCGCAAAAATATAGGTCTAATCATTTCAGCAAAGCGCTCAAAATCCTCATCATCCTTTTTCTTGGATGGTTTAGGAGGAAAGAGCATGGGTTTGTGAACCCATGGTTCTCTTTCTTTACCGTCCTTCCTAGCAACAAAGTCTCTCTTATCATAACGTTGATTCTTTGATTGTGGGTTATCAAGATCAGCAGCAGGTTCAATCTCTACATCATTATTATTGCTAGGTTGAGCATCAACATGAACATCATCATTAACATTATCACTAGGTTCATGTTCATTACCAGATTGTGTTTCAGCATCAGAAATAGGAATATCATTGGGATTCTCAGGTGTGTCAACAACAGGTTCACTAGAAGCATGCAAAGTCCTATCATTTTTCTTTTTCTTCCTCTTAGAAGGACTAGGTGCATCTATAGTAGTTCTCTGAGAATATTGCTCAATTCTCTTAGGGTGACACTCACGATACAAAAGGTTCTTGAGTCACTTTACCTCCTCTAGTTGCAACTCTAACATCAAAGTCATTATTCTTACTATTCAACTCATTGAGCAAATCATTCCGAGCTTTAAGTACTTGTTCTACTTGAGTGGTAACCATAGAATCATGTTTACTAATAAGTTTAAGTTCGCCTTTAAGACTAGCCATATAATCACTCAAGTTTTCAATCGTATCAGCATTATGTTTCAATTGTCCACCAACATAAGCATTGAAGTTGTCTTGCTTAACCATAAAGTTATCAAATTCATCCAAACATTGGCTAGCAAACTTAGCAGGAGGGGTTTTAGCTTTATCATATCTATAGGGAGAGTTTACCTTTACTACCTGTGTCGTGTTATCAAGACCGTGTGTTTCTTCAATAGGTGACGAATTAAGACCATGTATTTCTTCAACGGGAGGTAAATTCTTAACATCTTCAGCTTTAATACCTTTTTCTTTCATAGATTTCTTTGCCTCTTGCATATCTTCGGGATTGAGAAATAGAATAGCCCTTTTCTTCGGAGTTGGCTTAGGAGTTGGTTCAGGAAGTGTCCAATTATTTTCATTGGTCAACATATTATTCAATAGAATTTCATCTTGATCAACAGTTCTTTCCCTGAAAACACAACCAGCACAACTATCCAGGTAATCTCTGGAAGCATCGGTTAGTCCATTATATAAGATATTCAGTATTTTATTTTTCTTGAGAGGATGATCAAGCAAAGCATTAAGTAACTGGAGAAGCCTCCCCAAGCTTGTGGGAGACTCTCTTCTTCAATTTGCACAAAATTATATATTTCCCTTAAAGCAGCTTGTTCCTTATGAGTGGGGAAACATTTAGCAGAGAAGTAATAAATCATATCCTGGGGACTACTTACACAACCAGGATAAAGAGAATAAAACCATATCTTAACATCCACCCTTTAATGAGAACAGAAATAATTTAAGGATATAATAGTAGCGAGTTTTCTCATCATTAGTGAAGAGATTAGCTATATCATTTAATTTAGTAAGATGTGCCACAATAGTTTCAGATTCATAGCCATAGAAAGGATCAGATTCAACCCAAGTAATTAACTCAGGATCGAGGGAGAAATCATAATCCTTATCAGTAACAAAGATATGTGAAGTAGCATAAGCAGGATCATATTTCATTCTAGCATTCAGAGATTTTTGTTTAAGCTTAGCTAATAGTTTCTTAAGATCACTTCTATCATTGCAGGCAATAAAGTCTCTAGCAGTTTCTTCATCCATAACATAACCCTCAGGAACAACAGGCAATTCATATCTAGGGGGAGAATCTTCATCATCAATTTCATCAATATTATTAGTTTCAATAATTTCATTCTCTCTAGCCCTAACAAGTTGTTCATCAAGAAATTCACCAAGTGGCATAGTAGTATCAAGCATAGAAGTAGTTTCATCATAAGTATCATGCAAAGTAGAAGTGGCATCATCAATAACATGCGACATATCAGAATTAATAGCAGGAGCAGGTTTAGGTGTCACAAGCTTACTAAAAACAGAAGGTGAATCAAGTGCAGAGCTAGATGGCAGTTCCTTACCTCCCCTCGTAGTTGAGGGAAAAATCTTGGTTCTTGGATCTTTCAAATTCTTCATAATGCTAAGCAGATATAAATCCCAAGTGATTCAAAGAATAGAGCTATGCTCCCTGGCAATGGCGCCAGAAAATATTCTTGATAACCCACAAGTATAGGGGATCGCAACAGTTTTCGAAGGTAGAGTATTCAACCCAAATTTATTGATTCGACACAAGGGGAGCCAAAGAATATTCCCAAGTATTAGCAGCTGAGTTGTCAATTCAACCACACCTCGAAACTTAATATCTGCAGCAAAGTGTTTAGTAGCAAAGTAATATGATAGTAGTGGTAACGGTAGCAAAAGGTAACGGTAGCAAAAGTAATATTTTTGGGTTTTGTAGTGATTGTAACAATAACAACGGAAAAGCAAATAAGCGTAGAACAATATAGGAAAAGCTCGTAGGCATTGGATCGGTGATGGATAATTATGCTGGATGCGATCGATCATGTAACAGTCATAACCTAGGGTGACACGGAACTAGCTCCAGTTCATCAACGTAATGTAGGCATGTATTCCAAATATAGTCATACGTCCTTATGGAAACGAACTTGCATGACATCTTTGGTCATACCCTCCCGTGGCAGTGTGGTCCTATTGGAAACAAAGGGATATTAAGGCCTCTTTTTAATAGAGTACCAGACCAAAGCATTAACACATAGTGAATACATGAACTCCTCAAACTACGGTCCTCACTGGTAAGTATCCCGATTATTGTCACTTCGGGATTAACGGATCATAACACATAATAGGTGACTATAGACTTGCAAGATAGGATCAATAACTCTCATATATTGATGAAAACATAATAGGTTCAGATCTGAAATCATGGCACTCAGGCCCTAGTGACAAGCATTAAGCATAGCAAAGTCATAGCAACATCAATCTCAGAACATAGTGGATACTAGGGATCAAACCCTAACAAAACTAGCTCGATTACATGATAAATCTCATCCAACCCATCACCGTACAGCAAGCCTACGATGGAATTACTCACGCACAGCGGTGAGCGTCATGAAATTGGTGATGGAGGAAGGTTGATGATGACTTTCGGTGTCAAAACCGGCGGATCTCGGGTAGGGGGTCCCGAACTGTGCATCTAGGCCGGATGGTAACAGGAGGCAGGGAACACGATGTTTTCCCAGGTTCGGGCCCTCTTGATGGAGGTAAAACCCTACGTCCTGCTTGATTAATATTGATGATATTGGTAGTACAAGAGTAGATCTACCACGAGATCAAGGAGGCTAAACCCTAGAAGCTAGCCTATGGTATGATTGTTGTATATGGAGTTGATTGCCTACGGACTACAACCCTCCGGTTTATATAGACACCGGATAGGGTTAGGGTTACATAGAGTCGGTTACAATGGTAGGAGATCTTGAATATCCGCATCGCCAAGCTTGCCTTCTACGCCAAGGAAAGTCCCATCCGGACACGGGACGAAGTCTTCAATCTTGTATCTTCATAGTCCTGGAGTCCGGCTGAAGGTATAGTCCGGCTACCCGAACACCCCCTAATCCAGGACTCCCTCAGTAGCCCCCGAACCAGGCTTCAATGACGATGAGTCCGGCGCGCAGATTGTTCGGCATTGCAAGGCGGGTTCTTCTCCAAATCTTGCGTACCTGTAGGAATAATGTCCGATTTTTGTAATGTAGTGCTCCTCGGCTTCCACGCCAAATAATGGCCGTCTTCCATGTGTCAAACGAATGCAAAAAGCCGAGGCGTTTCTACATCCACACCCCTAGCCATATAAACGAGCCGCCTATTTAACGGGATGGGGATTTAGGTCCAAACCACATCTTCTCCTCTCCGCGAGTTATCATCAGAGCGCTTCCAGCAAAGGTCCATTCCAACATGACCAGCCGTCGCAGCTCCTCCCCTCGCCCCTTCGGTCCCAAACCCGGGGACTGGGAGAGTTGCACCATCCCGCATAGAGAGTTAGTGTCGCTTCAGGCCAAGGGATTTCTCCCTCAGGCATACATGGTCCCGGTCCGAGCCGGTCTCGCCACCTACAATGGCGGAAAACAAGCGGAGAGCACCCCCAATCCTTCTAAAGGAGAGCGGGTGTGCCTCGTCCCCTATCTAATAAGGGGACTGGGATTTCCAATTCATCCATTTCTTCGTGGGCTTCTGGAGTTCTACGGCCTCCAGCTGCACAATCTCACGCCCGCATCCGTATTGCATATTGTGGGTTTCGTCGCCCTTTGCGAGCTATTTTTAGGCGTTGAGGCTCATTTCGCGCTGTGGAAGAGGTTATTCTGCCTGGTGCCCCGTTCTCAAGAGGGGTCTATATACCAAGTGGGCGGAGCCGAAGTATGGCGCATCGCCGGGACCGGATACCTATCCGGAACCCCAAAGAAGGCGTCCGAGGACTGGCCTTCGGAATGGTTTTACATAGATGACGTCCCGCTGCCGGACCCTATCCGGGTCGGTCTCCCTGAGTTCAACAGTGCTCCATTGAGGAAACGCTTGAGCTGGCGTCCGCGGAGCTCTCAGAGAGAAAGCGACAGAGACGTCCTTTACCTAATGGGCCGGATAAGACTGTTGGCTCATTCCGGACTAACCATGATTGGAGTCATGGCCGCATGCATTGTGCGGGGGGTGCAGCCACTTCAATATAGAGGCCACCCCATGTGGGATTTCAACGGGGAGGATGACGCCACCCGTTACGGTCGTAAGGGGCCGGCCTCAGTTGCCGCTCTAGTAAAGATCTTATCCTCTTTGTACAAGGGAGAAAAGGAGGAATTCCTCCGCGTCAACCCGCAGGCCGGATTTACTATGTACGATCCTCCAAGTTGGGTAAGTGAACAATTGCGCTTGCCCGTTTGTTTTATACTCCCACGGTTAGATATGTAGTCTAACGACTTCAGTGCAGGAACTGCGACAGGAGGTAAAGGATATAAACAGCCGCCCTCCACAGCCCGAGGACCTAGAATGGTCCCTCGATCTGGACTCCGAGGAGGATCCGGACATATCGGTGGAGCTTATCGACGGGGTGTTCCATCAGCTATGCAAGGACAATACCTTGGTAGCCATCACGGCTGATTACCCAGGGTTAATCCCGGCCTCCCAGGTGACAGAAACTGGAGTCTCATTCCCTTGAGAGAGATTCCACTCTCACGTATTCCGGTGTTTCTGACGACAACCGTGTTTTGCAGGGGAGAATTCCGAGGCAGGAGGCCGAACCTGCGGCGGCTAGCCAACGAGGGGCCACAGGGCCCTGTGGGACAAAAAGGAATGCAGTCCGGACTGAGATGCCGGCGCATAGGTATAGCGCACCCTCTGTTTCCCTGGTGTTATTCTGTCACGGCATACTAACGTTCGTGCTATCTTCAGAACGAAGAGACCTCGCCAGACTACATCCGGAGAGGTTGCCAATCGCGCCTCCACTAGCCAGGCTCCAACGTCTGGCCAGGAAGCGGAGGCGAGCACAAGGCGCGCATCGGACGCTCCTCCGACAGAGGATGCGGACAGGCTGTCTGCCACAAATTCTGAAGTGGAGAGTGCCATGAACCACAGGCGTCGCCGGACAGTTCTATGCGACGCTTGTTTCTCCCAAGAGGCTTTAGATGCCTTTAATTCGGGAGATGTGTACCTCCGTGCCGCTCAAAATGGTTTAGCCAGAGCCACAGAGCAGTATGTAAAAGACATACGGGTAAGAAAATTTTGGTTAAACATATATATGCCAGTAGCCCCCGAGACTTGAAGCAGCTAGAGCAACTGATTTAAGGATCATTTAATATGCAGGTTCTTACAAAGAAGAATACCGTACTGTCCCAGGAGCTGGAAAAGTGCAAGGCCCAACTAGAGGCCGCACTAGCCGCAGCAGGGGAGCCCAAAGAGACCCCCTCAGGTAAGATACACTTCGAAAGGTTAGTATTGTGCGGTGGGGGTGCAAATCTGACAAATCATATTGCAAATGGCGCCGGACTCGATCCGGACAAGCAACAGCTCTTATGCCGGCTAAAGGCCGGTGAGAGTACGTTGACAAAGGTGAGGCGAGAGAAGAATGATCTTCAGGATGCCAACACCAAGCTGGAAGTCGAACTTAAAGATGTTCGTGGCCAGCTGTCGGACTCCACGAAGGAGAATCAGCGGCTTCGACGCGGCATTTTTAGTAAGTGCTTGAACGAACTTCAAAAAAAAAGTTCGGTGAGGAAGTCGACTAACAGAGTAATGTCTGTAGGTATGCTCACAGGTCGTCCTGCAGAGGAGATGCCCGGTTCTATGGGTGACCTTCTTCTCGAACTGTTGCAACTGCACGAGCGAATTCGGCAGGCGATGCGGGGTATTGCCCAAGCCTTATGGCCTGCCCACTCTGTGCCCGAGGGCCTTGGAGAGCTTGCGGAGAAGCTGAAGGGAGCTCGGCGACGCTTCCGGTTGTGGAAGATATCGGCCTGCCGACAAGGCGCTAGGGAGGCCTGGGCCATGGTGAAGACCCGTTTTACGAAGTCTGACCCAAACCACATGGCCGAGGTCGGACCAGTGGGGCCTGACGGGAAGGAGATCCCTGTGAGCTTAGTATACGGCCAAGTAGAGTTGGCCGCGAAGTATTCCTAGCAGGACTGTAAATTAGACAGCCTGTTAGATGGTATAGAAGAGGAATACAATCAGTCAGAATGACTATGTAATTTTGAATTGACATGTGTAATGCCTTCTAGCCGGATTGTAGATCGCTTGTCGTTGCCGACCTTTTCGCTTCAACCTCGGGACCTGACGGTCCGGAGTGTGTCAGAATACCATAGCAGTTATATAAGAACCGGGGTATGCGTGGAGACCAGGCGTAGGGGTCATTAGTGCTTTATCAGACAAGTGCCCAACTAGTTATGTTATATTACATGGTTAGTAAGAAACATCTTCCAGAGAGAATAGTTCCGTTAGGGGTTCCTTTCGCTGGGAGGCATGCCCTAAAGTGCATGTCCGGACTGCGTGAAAAGACACAGAAAAAAAGCATCCGAGGGCGCATAAAATGAGTAGATAGATCATCTTTTATTTCACCGACCGGATATTCCCTTAAGAACGCTAGCTTTCGGCTTCACCCAGTCTGAGGTACACATCCGGCTGACCCGGCAGTAACAATCGCAGAGGTGCTCCCTTTACCGCCTAGCCGAACAATCGGGAACGTAGGGGTAAGCATAGGAGCCAGGCAACCCAGCTTGGCCAAAACTTAAGTCATATCGATGCATATAATGGTGAAGGAAAAGGTACATGCGGAAGTTTGACGCATGTGTTGGGCGTGAAGCCCGTATAAATAAGCTTCTGTTAAAGAAGCCCCCAGGTTTAATGAGCGCGAGTGGCGCGTCACTAGATGGGCCTTTAAGGGCTATAAAAGAAAAGAGGGGAAGGAGAGAAATGTAAGACAGAAAAATGCAAAAAATGGACAGAGGAAGGAGACGAACACAGAGTCTGGCGCTAGGCATAGAATCTTCGGAGACGGGTGGCGTTCCACGGGTTCGGCTCGAGTCGGTTATCCGACGCATCTCGCAGGCGGTACGCCCCACCAGTCAGGACTTGGTCGATTATGAATGGACCTTCCCACTTGGGCTTGAGTTTGTCCTTTTTCTTATCCGGCAGGCGTAGAACTAGTTCGCCAACATTGTAATTTTTGGCCCGTACTTCTCTGCTTCGATATCTTCGGGCCTGTTGTTGATAAAATGCGGAATGGGCTTTTGCCACGTCACGCTCGTCCTCCAAGGCGTCCAAGTTGTCCTGCCGATCGAGCTCGGCTTCTCTTTCTTCGTACATGCGCACTCTAGGTGAGTCATGAATTATGTCGCAGGGCAGAACTGCCTCTGTGTCGTACACCATAAAAAATGGTGTGTATCCGATGGTGCGTTTTGGCGTGGTGCGCAGCCCCCATAGCACGGAGTCGAGCTCCTCTACCCAGTGCGTGTTAGATTACTTGAGGGACCGCACCAGTCTGGGTTTAATGCCGCTCATGATAAGACCATTTGCACGTTCGACCGGGCCGTTGGTTTGTGGGTGATAGACAGAAGCATAATCGAGCTTGATGCCCATGTTTTTGCACCAGAGTTTTACCTCGTCGGTGGTAAAGTTTGTACCGTTATCGGTTATGATGCTGTGGGGGATGCCATAACGGTGTACAACCCCGGATATGAAGTCTATCACAGGTCTGGATTCGGCCGTTTTAACAGGCTTGGCTTCTATCCATTTGGTGAATTTATCCACCATGACCGGTAAGTATTTTTCCCTATCGGTCCCACCTTTAAGGGGTCCAACCATGTCAAGCCCCCAGACCGCAAAAGGCCAGGTGATGGGTATAGTTTGGAGTGCGGTGGGTGGCATATGGCTTTGGTTGGCAAAAAGTTGGCAACCAGCGCATCGTTGGACTAGGTCCTGAGCGTCTGCCCGGGCCGTCGGCCAATAAAAGCCTGTACGGAAAGCCTTGCTAACAAGGGACCGAGCAGCGGCGTGGTGACCACCGAGTCCGGCATGAATTTCAGCCAGAAGGTTCCGCCCTTCCTCTTCGGAGATGCACCTTTGAAGGACTCCGGTAGTGCTTTTCTTATAAAGCTCTCCCTCATGGACCCTATAGGCTTTAGATCCCCGCACTATGCAGCGGGCCTCGTTTTGGTCCTCCGGGAGTTCCTACCTAGTAAGGTAGGCTAGGAATGGTTCTGTCCACGGGGCGATAACCGCCATTATTACGTGGGCTGAAGGTGTAATTTCATTGGCAGAGCCTCCAATTGTGTCAGATTGTTCGGCGTCGAGTGTGCGGCTGGGTCCGAGCTGTTATTTGCGGGTTCCCCCTCCCATGCTACGGATGGCTTGAACAATCTTTCCAAAAAGATGTTGGGGGGACTGCATCGCGTTTTGCTCCGATGCGTGCCAGGACGTCCGCTGCTTGATTGTTTTCTCGGGCTATATGGTGAAACTCCAGCTCTTCGAACCGAGCTGACATTTTTAGGACGACGTTGTGGTAAGCTGCCATTTTTGGGTCCTTGGCGTCGAAGTCTCCATTTATTTGGGATATCGCGAGGTTTGAATCCCCGCGTACCTGTAGGCGCTGGATACCCATGGATACTGCTATCCGGAGACCATGTAGGAGGGCCTCATATTCGGCTGCATTGTTGGAATCCGTGTACATGATCTGGAGCACATATTGGACTGTGTCTCCTGTGGGGGACGTCAGGACGACGCCAGCCCCCAGTACGGCCAACATTTTGGAGCCGTCGAAATGCATAATCCAGTTTGAATATGTGCCGTACTCTTTAGGGAGCTCGGCCTCCGTCCATTCTGCGACGAAGTCAGCCAAAACTTGCGATTTAATAGCTCGCCATGGCTTATAGGTTATATCGAACGAGAGAAGCTCGATGGCCCATTTTACAATCTGGCCCGTTGCATCGCGGTTGTTGATAATATCATTGAGTGGTACTTCCGAGGCTACTATTATGGAACACTCTTGAAAGTAGTGTCGTAGCTTCCGGGATGCCATGAATACCGCGTATGCAATCTTTTGATCATGCATGGAGTGAGGACAGTGGATACGTAGTAGACCGGCCTTTGAAGGGGGAATTTGTGTCCATCTGTTTCCCGCTCGACAACGAGCACTGCGCTGACAACTTGATGTGTTGCTGCAATGTACAATAACATAGGTTCGCCGGTGTTTGGCGCGGCCAGGACTGGGTTTGTTGCCAATATGGCTTTCATTTCATCAAGTCTAGCCGTGGCGGCATCCGTCCACTCGAAGTGTTCGGTGCGCCGAAGGAGGCGATAGAGGGGTAGTGCCTTTTCTCCCAAGCGGGAGATGAAGCGGCTTAAAGCCGCCACGCATCCGGTTAATTTTTGTATTTGTTTGAGGTCCTTTGGGATATCCAATTGTGACAAAGCTCGGATCTTGGCTGGATTTTCTTCAATTCCTCTACCAGATACAATGAAGCCCAAGAGCTTTCTGGCTGGAACGCTAAAGACGCATTTTTCCGGGTTGAGCTTGATGTCATATTTTCGGAGGTTATCGAATGCAAGCCTCAAGTCGTCTACTAGAGATTCGACATGTCTTGATTTGACGACCACATCATCCACATACGCCTCCACTGTTTTGCCGATCTGGTTTGCCAGACATGTCTGGATCATGCGCTGATATGTTGCGCCGGCATTTTTCAGCCCGAAGGGCATTGTGTTGAAGCAGAATGGGCCGTATGGTGCGATGAATGCTGTTGCGGCTTGGCCTGATTCTGCCATCTTGATTTGATGGTAACCGGAGTATGCGTCGAGGAAACACAACGAGTCGTGTCCTGCGGTGGCATCGATAATTTGATCGATACGGGGGAGGGGGAAGGGATCCTTTGGGCAAGCCTTGTTAAGGTCTTTAAAATCGACACACAGGCGCCAGGATTTGTCCTTCTTTGGTACCATCACCAGGTTTGCTAGCCAGTCCGGATGTTTTATGTCTCTAATGAATCCGGCCTCCAATATCTTGGCTAGCTCCTCTCCCATAGCCTGTCTCTTGGGTTCGGAAAAATGCCGAAGGGCTTGTTTGACAGGTTTGAATCCTTTTAGGATATTTAAGCTGTGTTCGGCCATCCTGCGTGGGATCCCTGGCATGTCTGAAGGGTGCCAGGCGAAAATGTCCCAGTTCTCTTGTAGGAACTCTCGCAGTGCGGCGTCTACATCAGGGTTCAGTCGTGCCCCGATGGAAGCTGTTTTATTGGGGTCTGTTGGATGGACCTGGAATTTGACTATTTCGTCAGCTGGCTTGAAGGATGTGGATTTGGATCTCTTGTCGAGTATCACATCATCCCTGTTAACCGTGGAGCGCAGCGCAGTCAGTTCCTCGGCCGCTAAGGCTTCGGATAGTGCCTCAAGGGCTAATGCGGACGTCTTGTTTTCGGCGCGGAGTGCTATGTCCGGATCACTAGCTAGAGTGATAATTCCGTTCAGCCCGGGCATCTTAAGCTTCATGTACCCGTAATGGGGTATTGCTTGGAAGATTGTGAATGCTTCCCGCTCTAGTAAAGCGTGATATCCGCTTTTGAACGGGGCCACCTGAAATGTGACTTCTTCGGACCTGTAATTTTCCGGCGTGCCGAACACCACATCTAGTGTGATTTTTCCTGTGCAGCGCGCTTCCCGACTGGGGATTATTCCTCTAAAGGTTGTGTTGCTTCGCTCGACGCGGTTCCAGTCTATTTCCATTTTTTGAATGGTTTCCTCATAAATGAGGTTTAGTCCGCTGCCTCCATCCATGAGCACCTTGGTGAGGCGAAAGCCGTCCACTATGGGACTGAGGACCAATGCGGCTGGTGCTCGGGCTGTTCAGAATCTAGGTTCATCACTTGCGTTGAAGGTAATGGCAGTGTCGCTCCATGGATTTATTGTTGCAACTTAATAGACTTCGGCGAGGCTGCGGAGTGTTCTTTTTCGCACATTGTTTGATGTGAAAGTCTCGAAGACTATGAGAACGGTACTGGTGTCCTTGGGCTGGCTTTCTACGGCCTCCGGAATTAAGAGGTCCTCGTAGATTTTGGCCACCTGTCGGAGTATCCAACATGCTCTAAGGCCGTGAGTTGGTGTGGCGTCCTCTGTACTGTGAATTCTACAGGGTCCATCAAGCCATCTTTCCAGTACGGTTCCATGCCCTGTAGAGGGTTTTGGCATTTTGGTGTTTATCCCGGGTGTCCTGTGATAATGCACCCTCTTAGTTCGGACGGGATTACTATTCAAGGCCGGATTATCCCAAAAATTTATTTCAGTTTTCCAGGCACTTTCCATCGCACAGTATTTTTGTACTATGGACGCCAAGTCAGCGAAGCGTGTGATATCACGACGACTTACGGCGTTAAGGATTCCCTTGTCCATGCAATTACTGCAGAAAATTGAGATTGCGTCTTCCTCGCGACAATCCTTTATCATGTTCATAACCAGGAGGAATCTGGCCCAGTAATGATGTATTGTTTCTTTGGGCCTCTGCCTGATTTGGGAGAGATCGCTTATGATCGGGTGGGCGGGTGTCGTTGAATCTGAAACCTCACCCAATCCAAGATTCGGAGGCCGAAGAGTTTCCGAACTCTGAAGTTCGGATTCTTGGATGTTGTCTAGTGAATCTGGCCCGTTGCCTGATCCTAAGCTCAGGTCTTGAGTTACATCTCCCCCTCCGCGGGTATCCAGCTTGGAGGGGTCGGGAATTCGGACGTAGCTAGTCCTTAAAATAGATGAAGGGTCGCTGCATTGCGTCTCTACCACGGCAATGTGGTGGGTGACTTGGGGAGAGTTAATTTCTCTTAGATCGGGTTTAAGCCCAACCTGGTCGTAATCCGTAGCGACCCCCAGGGCGGCGATGCGATCCAAGAGCTTGTTTACGGAAGAGAGCTCCATTGGATCTAGCTGCTCGACGAGCTCCGAGCTGACGTGTAGGTTGCTTTTGATGACCCGAGAGGTCACCGTCGGTGCAACAGCCGAACAGGCGGTCATGAGGAAACCACCTAGCCGGAGGGTTTGGCCGACAGCCAAGGCTCCCTTAGCAACGGCGCCGTCTTTAAAGACGGGAGGAGGCATCCTTCCTGATTGTGACGGCACAGAGGAACTCTCAATGAAAGCACCAATGTCGGTGTCAAAACCGGCGGATCTCGGGTAGGGGGTCCCGAACTGTGCGTCTAGGCCGGATGGTAACAAGAGGCAGGGAACACGATGTTTTACCCAGGTTCGGTCCCTCTTGGTGGAGGTAAAACCCTACGTCCTGCTTGATTAATATTGATGATATGGGTAGTACAAGAGTAGATCTACCACGAGATCAAGGAGGCTAAACCCTAGAAGCTAGCCTATGGTATGATTGTTGTATATGGAGTTGATTGCCTACGGACTACAACCCTCCGGTTTATATAGACACCGGATAGGGTTAGGGTTACATAGAGTCGGTTACAATGGTAGGAGATATTGAATATCCGCATCGCCAAGCTTGCCTTCTACGCCAACGAAAGTCCCATCCGGACACGGGACGAAGTCTTCAATCTTGTATCTTCATAGTCCTAGAGTCCGGCTGAAGGTATAGTCCGGCTACCCGAACACCCCCTAATCCAGGACTCCCTCAATGACGATGGCAACGGATTCCCCTCTCCGAAGTCCCGAACGGACTCCAGATCAACCCTCCCGAGAGAGTTGAGGGCTTGGCGGGGGCTCCGTATCGTAAAACTCGATGAATCCTTCTCTCTAATTTTTTCTCCCCAAAAGTGAATATATGGAGTCAAGGTTGAGGTCGGTGGAGCGTCAGGGGGCCCACGAGGGAGGGGGCCGCCCCCAGGGTGGTAGGGCGCGCCCCCACCCTCGTGGATAGGGTGTGGGCCCCCTGGCAATTCTGCTGAAAACATCGTCAGTCTGGGTTAGTTCCATTCAAATCATGCAAGTTAGAGTTCAAAACAGGGGCAAAAGTGTTTGGAAAAGTAGATACGATGGAGACGTATCAATAGGCGGCAGGGAGATGCGCGCGTCATCGTTGGACGACCTCTCGATGACCTCCGCCAGACCGATGGGTGCGGTGGCCTCAACGTCGATGAGCCTGCGTTTGGTGTTGGCGGGTGTCTACCTTTCGAGGTCCGCTGCCCTGCCTTTCCGCGTGAGATGCGGCAAGTCTATTGGCCGTCCATCCGCACGTTCAAGCCAGAGATACCCGACAAGTATGACGGGACGTTGAACCCAGTAGAGTTCCTGAGCATCTACAGCGTCGATGTTCAGGCTGCCGGAGGAAGAGACGAGAAGGTGTTCGCCAACTACTTCTCCTTGGCTCTAAAGTCCAACGTGAGATTTGGCTCATGCACCTGCCGGAGAACTCCATTTCATCATGGGCAGACCTATGCCACGAGTTCATCGATGCCTTCACCGGTGGCCACCAGGAGATCGGCAGGCCCATCGACCTACAACTTCTCCAACAGAAAGAAGGAGAAACTCTCCGTAAGTATTTACAAAGATTCAGTAAACTCCATAGGAATATTCCGAATATCCATCCTGCAGCTATTACAGCAGCCTTCCAGTCCAATGTGTGCAATCGTCGCATTCGTTCTAAGATGAATGTGCGGTAGCCCAAGACTATGAAGGAGTTGTACACCCTAGTGGATAAGTGTGCTCGGATGGACGAAGGAAGGAAGTTTCCCGGAGAAGAGGATTGCATCAATGTTGATTCAGAGAAAGAAGATGAATCAACCAGTCAAAGAAAGGGCAAGAAGCGCAATAAGAAGCCAAGAGATAAGACAATGATGACTGTGGAGGGTTCTGGCACGCCTAGTACCGGCAAGAAGGGCAAGGCTGAGGCCCCCGGCAAGGAAGTTGCCGCGTGCACTGCCTGCCGGGAAGCCGCTGTCGCGGAGAAAGCCGGGAAAGGTGAAGGGCCGTACTGCAAGATCCACTGGACCAAGGGCCACGACCTCCATGAATGTTATCAAAGTGAGCAGCTTTTCAAAAGACAGAGAGCAGAGTATGATAAGTGTGATAAGGAGAAAGGTCATAATGCTGCTGGCGGAAAGGGCCGAGGCGGTTAAGCAAACCGCCCCCGCAAACCCTTTCGGTACCAAGGAAAACCCGCCAGGGGCCAAGAGAAGGAAACCTGTGATGATATGAGTGATGGAGGGAATGAAGAGGAAGCTAGCGAGCAGGAATTTCAGAGGGCCACTAACGCCTTATGCATTAATGGGGCGGCGTCCTTGCACTCCTCCCATCGCCAGCTCAAGCGATGGGCACGAGAGGTCAATGATGTGGAGCTAGCACCAGAGGCCCAGAAGCCACTCAAATGGTCCCGCACGCCCATCATCTTTGATGAGGAGGACCACCCTTGCCGCACCATCGCGGTAGGGTGTTTGCCATTGTTGGTTTCCCCAACAATTCACATCCTCAAGGTCACAAAGATGTTAGTGGATGGCGGGGCCGGGTTGAATCTGATTTCCCCAGCAGAAATCGACCTTGGCCAAGTCCATGGCAGCATCCCATTATGCTTACAATACCTTGAAGATGCATGGGTGTAACGCCCCGAGACCGATGTGCGAGGTGTCTTCCAGTTATTCGCTGTTGTTGTGTTGTCATTGCTAGCGTGTCATGCATTGCATATCATGTCATCATGCGCATTTCATTTGCATATATGTTCGTCTCATGCATCCGAGCATTTTCCCCGTTGTCCGTTTTGCAATCCGGCGCTCCTATGTCACCTGGTGTCCCTTTCTACCTCTTTTCGTGTGCGGGTGTCAAAGGTTTTCAGATTGGACCGAGACTTGTCATGCGGCCTTGGTTTACTACCGGTAGACCACCTGTCAAGTTTCGTACCATTTGGACTTCGTTTGATACTCCAATGGTTAACCGAGGGACCGAAAAGGCCTCGTGTGTGTTGCAGCCCAACACCCCTCCAAAGTGGCCCAAAACCCACCTAAACCTCCTCCATCATCTCGGTCGTTCGATCACGATCGCGTGGCCAAAAACCGCACCTCTTTTGGACTCTCCTAGCTCCCTCTACCTATAAGTATGTGTCTCCCTCCGAAAATCCCGCAGTCCAAACCCTAGATCCAACTCCCGCACGCCGCCGGACATGTCCGTCCCGCCGCTGGACGTGTCCGCCGCCGTCGCCACGTCGCTCCGGCCAATACCAGGCCGCCACGTCATCACCGCCTCCCCCGCGCCCAACCGGAGCCCGCCACCTGTCCAGCGCACCGCCTCCCACCGCGCCGGCCCGCGGAGCCCATTGCGGGCCTGCACGGGCCTGGCCGCCACCGCCGACGCCCGCACGCGTGGATCCGCACCCGCAGTCGCGCCTCTCGCCGGAGCTGCCGCTCACCGTCGCCGGCCACCGTGCCCGCGCGCCACCCGAGGCTCTCCGTTCGCCGCCGCCGCTGCTTTAGCTCGCCGACCGCCGCCTCCTCACCGAGCTCCGCGACTCCGCGCCACCCTGTGGAGCTCCGCCGAAGACCCCGCACCCGGATCCGGACTTCCATCGCCGACCCAACGTCCTGCCGTGGCCGCCATGTCCCGCCGTCGCCGGAGCTCCGACGGGCGCCGCCGCCGCCGAGTGGGATTGGGAGGAGCCCGATCCGCTCCTCCCCGCTCGTTCGCCCGCGTGGTCCCGGCCCACCTCCTCCGTCGCTGCGAGGCCTGCCTCGCCTCCTCTACACTTGGTCGAGCCCATGGGTGAGCAGTCCCGTCCTTTTTCCTCGCCCATGCGTCATATAACTATTCTACGCTCGGGTGTTTTTTTTACTAAGTCCCCAGATCTGCATAATTTCTAGCTCTGTTCATCATGCCATAACTCTGCTTCTGTAGCTCCGGTTTGTGCATGTAGCATATCAAAATGTTCTCCTTGATGAGTACATCATTTCGTCTCATTGCATCATTTTCATTTGAGCTCATCTTGATGCCCGAAATGCTGTTGGAAGAGGGCTATGTGATAACTTGGCAGATCTGTTTCATCAAATAGATATTTGTCATTTTTGCCATGATTAATGTGTGCATGATATGATCCTGAGCTCTACATGTGTTTTGTTATATGCCATGCCATCTTTACAGAAGTGCTTTCCATGTATTTTTGTGATATTTGTGGTGACTAGCACAAGCTTGCAAATTAGCGTATTCGGTAATGCTGATTTCAGGGACTTAGAATTCTCCAAGTCCTTGTCCTGATTTTGTCGTTATGCCATATGTTCATGTTGTTTCCTAGTGATCCGTGCCTCTTTCGAGGATGATCAGTAAGGATGATTTGTTAACATTGTGGTGCTCTATCCATCCATGACTTTTTTTGCATTTATGGAGCACCCTAGCTTGAGTCAATCGAGCTCTACTTGTGCTATTTTGTGAATCTTGGCAGATTGTTGACTTGTTAGCGATTTTGCCGAGGATGTTGCTATTGATCCGTGCATGCTATGTTGTTGTTCTTGCCATGTCTAGCTTCTATGCCATGTATTCTTGATGGGTTTATGCTTAGTTTGTCATTCCATGCTCTGTAGTGAGTGCATCTAGCTCGTAAACATGCCTACTCGCTAACTGATTTGCATGCTCCAGTTTTTCACTAAGTCTGAGATCTGTTTATGTTTTTGCCATGTTCACATGCTTGCAATTGTATTTTCTGCTCCCTTTTGGCTCAAGGCCACTAAGGGAGTTTTGTTAAGTGATTTGAGTAGCTTCGTTCCCTGCCTTGCCTTGACATGATAAGTTCCTGTAGCATGTAGTTTTCATGCTCTAAAGTGTGCTTCCTGATGATAAATTCCAGACTTGTGTTAATTTCACAAAGTCTGAAACCTGTTATCATTTGCACTTTTGCCATGCTTGTTTGAACCTGTTAATGGATGAATTAGCTGTAGCTCAGTGTTCATCTTTTGTCAAGCTTCATGAGTGGATCCCTTCCATGTATTTTGTTGCTATATTTGAGTGCTGTAGCATATTTATCTTGATGCATTTAGATGGCTACTTGCTGATTATCGCAGACCGGTGCCATATTTGTTTTGCTTGCCATTTCCAAACCGTGCATCCAATTCCGGTGATCTTTATATCGATTTCAACCGAAATCACCTCACATTTCCAGTGGCACTCTTGGATTTCCAAGTTGAGTCCATGTTCAATCATTCATGTCCAAATCATGCATATGCATCGCATACCGCATCCCGCATATCATACCATGTTCATGTGTTGGTTGTTTACTATGCTGTGTGCTTCTTTCCGGTGTTGCTTCTTCGGGATGGTTCCGGTAACGTCGTGATTGTGAGGACCCGTTCGACTACGTCCGTTTGTCTTCTTCATGGACTCGTTCTTCTTCCTTGCGGGATTTCAGGCAAGATAACCATACCCTCGAAATCACTTCTATCTTTGCTTCCTAGATGCTCGCCCTTTTGCTATGCCTATACTGTGATACCTACCACTTGCTTATCATTCCTCCCATGTTGTTAAACCAAGCCTCTAACCCACCTTGTCCTAGCAAACCGTTGTTTGGCTATGTTACCACTTTGCTCAGCCCCTCTTATAGCGTTGTTAGTTGCAGGTGAAGATTGAAGTTTGTTCCTTGTTGGTACATGGAGATGTTGTTCCTTGTTGGAACATGTTTACTTGTTGGGATATCACAATATCTCTTATCTAATTAATGCATCTATATACTTGGTAAAGGGTGGAAGGCTCGGCCTTGTGCCTGGTGTTTTGTTCCACACTTGCCGCCCCTAGTTTCCGTCATATCGGTGTTATGTTCCCGGATTTTGCGTTCCTTACGCGGTTGGGTTATAATGGGAACCCCTTGACAGTTCACCTTGAATAAAACTCCTCCAGCAATGCCCAACATTGGTTTTACCATTAGCCACCTAGCCTTTTCTTTCCCTTGGCTAGGCCTGCCCAAGGGTCATCTTTTTTTAACCCCCCCCGGGCCAGTGCTCCTCTGAGTGTTGGTCCAAACTAGAGCCCCTTGCAGCGCCACCTCGGGGGAACTCGAGGGATGGTTTTAGTTGTACGGACTGCTCATCTGAGTGTGCCCTGAGAACGAGATATGTGCAGCTCCTATCGGGATTTGTCGGCACATTCGGGCGGTGTTGCTGGACTTGTTTTACCATTGTCGAGGATGTCTTGTAACCGGGATTCCGAGTCTGATCGGGTCTTCCCGCTAGAAGGAATATCCTTCATTGACCGTGAGAGCTTGTGATGGGCTAAGTTGGGACACCCCTGCAGGGATTTGAACTTCCGAAAGCCGTGCCCGCGGTTATGGGCAGATGGGAATTTGTTAATGTCCGGTTGTAAAAAACCTGTAGTTTATCTTAATTAAAATACATCAACCGCGTGTGTAACCGTGATGGTCTCTTCTCGACGGAGTCCGGGAAGTGAACACGATGTTGGAGTAATGTTTGACGTAGGTTGTTCTAGGATCACTTCTTGATCATAGTTCTTCGTTCGTGCTTTGCCTTCTCTTCTCGCTCTCTTTTGCGAACAGGATAGCCACCATAGATGCTAGTCGCTTGCTGCAGCTCCACATATTACCTTCCCTTACCTATAAGCTTAAATAGTCTTGATCGCGAGGGTGTAAGATTGCTGAGTCCCCGTGACTCACAGATACTTCCAAAACCAGTTTGCAGGTACCGATGTTACAGAGCAGGTGACGCAACCAAGCTCAAGGAGGATCTCGATGAAGACCTTGTCCTTTGTGTTGTTTCGTTCTAGTTGATCAGTAGTGGAGCCCAGTTGGGGTCGATCGGGGATCTGTGTAGCTTTTGGGGTAGTCTTCTTTTTATTTTGGTTCCGTAGTCGGACCTTGAGTGTATTTGGATAATGTAATGCTTTATTCATGTAATTGTGTGAAGTGGCGAGTGTAAGCCAACTATGTATCTCTTTCCCTTATGTATTACATGGGTTGTTGCGAAGATTACCTCACTTGCGACATTGCTTTCAATGCGGTTATGCCTCTAAGTCGTGCTTCGACACGTAGGAGATATAGCCGCATCGAGGGCGTTACAATGGGCCATTGGGAGTCATCACCATCCAATCAGATGAGAAGGATGTGATTATCTATGTGGACATGATGTATCGGGATGCCGTTGTAGCAGAGGCTATGACGGCAACGGTCCCCGCAAAGGAAAGCGAAGGAAAGAAGAGGGATTGTAGGACCTTCGGCAAGGAGTCCAGGAAGCATGGCCCCTCCGAGTGCACGACACCCGTTGACGACATGCCGGAGTGTTCCAACAGCAAGAGATCCAAGGTTGCAGCACCCCAAGTGAAGAAGGTCCCGACAGCGCTGGCTGGTGTTGATGGTACTTTCACCATCAATGCTACCCTTGACGACAAATAGGAAAGCACGCTCGTTGCCTTCCTGCGGGCGAATATCGATGTGTTTTCCTAGCAACCATACAATATCCCCGGTGTTCCCAGGGAGGTAATCGAGCACCACCTTGCTGTCTGCCCACATGCCCGACCCGTCAAGCTGAAAGTTAGGAAGCAAGCCTTGGAGCGGCAGCAGTTCATTGCCGAGTAAATCAAGAAGTTAGAGCCAGCTGGATTGGTCAGAGGAGTTCTGCACCCTACATGGTTGGCAAACCCAGTGGTAGTTCGGAAGGCGAATGGGAAGCAGAGGCTTTGCATTGGTTTCATAGATCTCAATAAGGCTTGACCAAAGGACCCATTCCCCTTGCCACGCATCGATTAGAATGTGAGTTCTACTTCAGGGTGCGATCTGCTCTCCTTTTTGTATGCATGCTTCGGATATCACCAGATCTTCATGTCCAAAGAAGATGAGGAGAAAACATCATTCATCACTCCATGTGGTACATACTATTTTATCTGCATGCCTTTCGGATTGAAGAGTGTCCGGTCTACTTTTGCAAGAGCAGTCCAGATTGGTTTTGAGCCACAACTACACAGAAATGTACAAGCCTATATGGATGACATTGTGATCAAGACCAAGGATAAGGCCACCCTTATCCAGGATTTGGAGGAGACATTTGCTAATTTATGCAAGATCAACCTGAAGCTTAATCCGGAGAAGTGCGTATTGGATGGTCCCTCCGGCAAGCTACTTGGATTCTTCGTGTCCCACTGGGGGATCGAAGCTAACCCGGACAAGATGAAGGCATTTGAGCAGATCCAAAAGCCAAGGACAATTAAGGATGTGAGGCACTTGACGGGATGCGTTTCCGCGCTAAGAAGATTCATTTCCAAGTCTGCCGATCATGCCCTGTCGTTCTTCAAAATTTTGTAGAAGGCAGGGCCTATGAAGTGGACCCCGGAAGCAGATACATCCCTGCAAGAGTTGAAGGCTTACTTGTCATCTGTGCCTACCTTGGTTGCACCCAAACCTCAAGAGCCATTTCTTCTTTACTTAGCAGCAACCAACCAAGTGGTCAGTGCAGCCTTGGTAGCATAGCGAGAAGTGGATGAAGCAGAGAGTGGCCAGACCGCGACAGAGTTAGAAGAGGATAAGAACATCGGTAAGCACGGCAATGAGTGCAACGCCAAGGACGTGGCAAGGAAGAAAGTGGTGGAGCACCCAGTGTACTTCGTCAGCTCCTTGTTAAAAGGGGCTAGATCGAGGTACTCTGGTGTGCAAAAGTTGATATTTGGCCTCGTCATGGCCTCAAGGAAACTGCGGTACTACTTCCAAGCCCATGAGATCACTGTTGTTACTCGTTTTCCGTTGCAGAGGATACTCCAAAACCCTAAGGCTACTAGTAGAATAGTGGAGTGGGCTTTGGAGTTATCCAGTTTTGGTTTGAAGTTTGAGAGGACTTAAACCATTCAAAGCATGGCGTTGGCAGAGTTTATTGCAGAATGGACGCCAACTCTTGATGAGGAAGCAACAGAAACAGCTCTCCCCGGCAAGGAATCACCCCAAGAATGGATTATGTATTTTGATGGTGCTTTTCCCTACAAGGTGCAGGAGCTGGTGTGCTTCTTGTTGCCCCCTCCACGGAGCACCAGAAGTACGTCATCCAAATGCACTTTTCCCGGGAAGAAGCCACCAACAATATAGCTGAGTATGAAGGGCTCCTTGCCAGGCTGAGGGTTGCAGCAGAATTGGGAATCAAGAAGCTGATCATTCGAGGAGATTCACAGTTAGTGGTGAGACAAGTCAACAAGGATTATCAAAGCCCGTTGATGGAAGCATACATTGAGGAAGTAAGGAGGTTAGAGGAGCGCTTTGACGGGTAGCAAACAGAGCACATACCTCATGCAGAAAATAGCATAGCTGATCACCTGTCTCAACCCTCTGTATCACCAACCACAATGGCCGGGAAAAGGAGAAAGTTGGAATACAGTAAGGATCTCTTGATAGAGCCATCCACTCCCGGCAGAGACCCTGCCGGAAACAAATCCTCACAGCCTGCCGGACCACCCAAACAAATAAGAAACTCGCAACCAATGCGATAAACAGGTTGTCAATCCCTTCACGGTCACTTACGATAGTGAGATCTGATAAAGAGAATAATGATAAGATAAATATTTTTGGTATTTTTATGACACAGATTGAAAGTAAAGACTGCAAAATAAACGGTGCCAGAAATAACTTGTTGACGGGAGATTAATATAATGGAGAATAGACCCAGGGGGCCATAGGTTTCACTAGTGGCTTCTCTCAAGATAGCATAAGTATTACGGTGGGTGAACAAATTACTGTCGAGCAATTGATAGTAAAGCGAATAATTATGAGAATATCTAGGCATGATCATGTATATAGGCATCACGTCCGTGACAAGTAGACCGACCCCTGCCTGCATCTACTACTATTACTCCACACATCGACTGTTATCCATCATGCATCTAGAGTATTAAGTTCATAAGAACAGAGTAACGCATTGGGTAAGATGACATGATGTGGTGAATAAAAATATAGCCTCAAGTAAAGTTACCGATAGAAGAAGACAAAAGAGGGGATGCCTTCCGAGGCATCCCCAAGCTTAGGATTTTGGTTGTCCTTGAATTTTACCTTGGGGTGCCTTGGGCATCCCGAATCTTAGGCTATTGCCACTCTTCGTTCCATAATCCATCAAATCTTTACCCAAAACTTGAAAACTTCACAACACAAAACTTAAACAGAAAATCTCATGAGCTCCGTTAGTAAAAGAAAACAAACCACCACTTAAGGTACTGTAATGAAATCATTCTTCATTTATATTGGTGTTAAACCTACTGTATTCCAACTTCTATATGGTTTCTACACTCAAATACTAGCCATAGATTCATCAAAATAAGCAAACAACACACGAAAAAACAGAATCTGTCAAAAACAGAACAGTCTATAGTAATCTGTAGGTTTCGAATACTTCTGGAACCCCAAAAATTCTAAAATAAATTTCTGGATGTGAGGAATTTATCTATTAATCATCTGCAAAAAATCAACCTAATTGCACTCTCCAGTAAAAAATGGCAGCTAATCTCTTGAGCGCTAAATTTTCTGTTTTTTACAGCAAGATCGCAAAGACCTTCCCCAAGTCTTGCCGAAGGTTCTACTTGGCACAAACACTAATTAAAAAGAATCAAACCACATCTAAACAGAGTCTAGATGAATTATTTATTACTAAACAGAATCAAAAAGCAAGGAACAAAAATAAAATTTGGTTGCCTCCCAACAAGCGCTATCGTTTAACGCCCCTAGCTAGGCATAAAAGCAAGGATAGATCTAGGTATTATCATCTTTGGTATGCAATTATTCAATAGAACACGTATAACCCTTAGGAGTTTTATTCTTTCTATTAATGAGTATACTCCTAGGCAAGAAATCATGAAAATCATTTGTAGCAAAAGGTTCCTTAATGATAGCGAGAAAGTTGGGGTGAACACCTATGGATTTGAGATTCGTATTTTCCTTACTAGAAGTTTCACACTTATTTTTAGGAACATACATTAATTTTACAACAATGGTGGTAGGAGGATTTGGAGTATTCCTTACGGCAGAAAAAGCGGACCCTAAGTTGGTAATAATACCCTCAAGTTTATCAATTCTAGTGGAATCTTAGTGTATTATTTAATTAACTATGGGTTCTTTTTCTTTAAAACTTTTTAGAGTAACTCCTACCTTTGATCCATATTGGGTAATTTGGTTGTGGATCCTTTTATCCAAATTCTCAATCAATTCCACAGTGGCAACTTTATTTTCAATAATTTCGAGCCTTTGCATAACATGTTCCAAAGTTAACATAGTTCCATTAACAAGGAGAGGTGGTGTGCCAAACAAATCTATCATAGAATTATAAAAATCAAAGGTATGGCTACCCAAGAATTTTTTTTCCAGCAATGGTATCAAGAATATATCTATTGCAAGGAGTGATGCCTACATAAAAATTGCGAAGAAGAACTGAAGTAGATTGCTTCCTAGTAGATCTATTTTGCGCATTGCAAATTCTGTACCAAGCATCTTTCAGATTTTCTCCCTCCCTTTGTTTAAAATTAAGGACATCATTCTCGGGAGATAAAGGAGTGGATAGAAGACTAGCCATGACGACACACAGGATACAAGGGGCAAGCGAAAGAAAAAGCAATCGGAAAAAGAGAGCGAATAAAACGGCAAGGGTGAAGTGGGGAGAGGAAAACGAGAGACAAATGGCAAATAATGTAATGCGAGGGATAAGAGTTTGTGATGGGTACTTGGTATGTCTTGACTTGTGCGTAGATCTCCCCGGCAATGGCGCCAAAAATCCTTCTTGCTACCTCTTGAGCACTACATTGGTTTTCCCTTGAAGAGGAAAGGGTGATGCAGCAAAGTAGCATAAGTATTTCCCTCAGTTTTTGAGAACCAAGGTATCAATCCAGTAGGAGACTACACGCAAGTCCCTCATACCTACACAAACAAATAAGAACCTCGCAACCAACGCGATAAAGGGGTTGTCAATCCCTTCACGGTCACTTACGAGAGTGTCATCTAATAGAGATAATAATGATAAGATAAATGTTTTTGGTATTTTTATGATGTAGATTGAAAGTAAAGATTGCAAAGTAAATGGTGCCAGAAATAACTTGTTGACGGGAGATTAATATAATGGAGAATAGACATAGGGGGCCATAGGTTTCACTAGTGGCTTCTCTCAAGATAGCATAAGTATTACAATAGGTGAAGAAATTACTGTCGAGCAATTGATAGAAAAGCGAATAATTATGAGAATATCTAGGCATGATCATGTATATAGGCATCACGTTCGTGACAAGTAGACCGACTCCTGCCTGCATCTACTACCATTACTCCACACATCGACCGCTATCCAGCATGCATCTAGAGTATTAAGTTCATAAGAAAAGAGTAACACATTAGGTAAGATGACGTGATGTAGAATGATAAACTCAAGCAATATGATATAAACCCCATCTTTTTATCCTCGTTGGCAACAATACAATATGTGTCGTTTGTCTTTCTGTCACTGGGATCGAGCACCTTAAGATGGAACTCAAAGCTAAGCACTTATCCCATTGCAAGAAAGATCAATCTAGTAGGCCAAACCAAACTGATAGTTCAAAGAGACTTGCAAAGATCACCAATCATACATAAAAGATTTCAGAGAAGAATCAAATATTGTTCATAGATAGACTTGATCATAAACCCACAATCCATCGGATCTCGACAAACACACCGCAAAAAGAGTTACATAGAATAGATCTCCAAGAAGATCGAGGAGAAATTTGATACTAGAAAAAAGTTACTAGAGCATTGTCCCATGTGGGGAAAGTGAAATAAAGAAAAGAAGAGGCCAAAGAATCCCAAATAAAAAAAGAGGAAAAAGAAGGCCAAATAAAAAATGAGAGAAAAAGAGAGAAGGGACAATGTTACTATCCTTTTTCCACACTTATGCTTCAATATAGCACCATGGTCTTCATGATAGAGAATTTCTTATTTTTCCACTTGCATATACTAGTGGGAATTTTTTATTATAGAACTTGCCTTGCATATTCCAATGATGGGCTTCCTCAAAATGCCCTAGGTCTTTGTGAGCAAGCAAGTTGGATGCACACCCACTTAGTTTCTTTTGATGAGCTTTCATATACTTATAGCTCTAGTACATCGGTTGCATGGCAATCCCTACTCCTCACATTGACATCAATTGATGGGCATCTCCATAGCCCGTTGATTAGCCGCGTCAATGTGAGACTTTCTCCTTTTTTGTCTTCTCACATAACCCCATCATCATATGCTATTCCACATATGGTGCTATATCCATGGCTTGCGCTCATGTATTGCGTAAGGGTTGAAAAGGCTGAAGCGTATTGAAAAGTATGAACCAATTGCTCGGCTTGTCATCAGGGTTATGCATGATGAGAGCATTTTGTGTGACGAAAATGAAACATGGCCAAACTATATGATTTTTTAGGGATAAGCTTTCTTTGGCTATGTTATTTTGATAAGAAATAATTGCTTGGTTAGCATGCTTGAAGTATTAATATTTTTATGTCAATATTAACCTTTTTATCTTGAATCTTTTGGATCTAAACATCCATGCCACAGTAAAGAGAATTACATTGAAAATTATGTTAGAGAGCATTCCTCATAAATTGTTTGTTTTTATCATTTACCTACTCGAGGACGAGCTGGAATTAAGCTTGGGGATGCCTGATACGTCTTCAATGTATCTATAATTTTTATTGTTTCATGTTATTATATTATCTGTTTTGGATGTTTAATGGGCTTTAATATACCTTTTTACATTATTTTTGGGACTAACATCTTAACTGAAAGCCCAGTCCAAATTGTTGTTTTTTTGCCTATTTCAGTGTTTAACAGAAAAGGAATATCAAACGGAATCCAAATGGAACGAAACCTTTGCGAGGATCTTTTTTTGGAACAAACATGATCCAGGAGACTTGGAGTGGACGTCAAGGAAGCATCGAGGTGGCCACGAGGTAGGGCGGCATGCCCCCCACCCTCGTGGGCCCCTCGCAGATCCACCGACCTATTTTTTTTGCCTATATATACTCTTATACCCTGAAACCTTTGGGGAGAGCCACGAAACACCTTTTCCATCGCTGCACCCTTTTGTACCCATGAGATCCCATCTTGGGGCCTTTTCCGGCGATCTGCTGGAGGGGGATCCGATCACGGAGGGCTTCTACATCAACACCATAGCCTCTCCGATGATGTATGAGTAGTTTACCACAGAGCTTTGGGTCCATAGTTATTATCTAGATGGCTTCTTCTCTATCTTTGGATCTTAATACAAAGTTCTCCTTGATCTTCTTGGAGATCTATTCGATGTAACTCTTTTTTGGGTTGTGTTTGCCGCGATCCGATGAATTGTGGTTTTAAGAACTTGATTATCTATGAATATTATTTAATTCTTCTCTGAATTCTTATATGCATGATTTGATATCTATGCAAGTCTCTTCGAATTATCGATTTAGTTTGGCCTACTAGATTGAACTTTCTTGAAATGGGAGAAGTGCTTAGCTTTGGGTTCAATCTTGCGGTGCTTGATCCAGTGACAGAGAGGGAAGCGACACATATTGTATTGTTGCCATCGAGGATAAAAAGATGGGTTTTATATCATATTACTTGAGTTTATCCCTCTACATCATGTCATCTTGCCTAATGCGTTACTCCATTCTTATGAACTTAATACTCTAGATGCATGCTGGAAAGCTGTCGATGTGTGGAGTAATATTATTAGATGCAGAATCGTTTTGGTCTACTTGACACGGACGTGATGCCTATATTCATGATCATTGCCTTAGATATCATCATAACTATGCGCTTTTCTATCAATTGCTTGGCAGTAATTTGTTCACCCACTGTAATACATGCTATCTTGAGAGAAGCCACTAGTGAAACCTATGGCCCCCGGGTCTACTTTACGTCATATAAGTTCCGATCTACAATTCCGGTTTAATATTTATTTTGCAATATTTATTTTCCAATCTATACCACAAAAATACCAAAAATGTTTATCTTATTATTTTTACCAGATCTCACTTTAATAAGTAACCGTGAAGGTATTGACAACCCCTTTATCGCGTTGGTTGCGAGGTTCTTGTTTGTTTGTGCAGGTACTAGGCGACTTGCGTGTAGTATCCTACTGGATTGATACCTTGGTTCTCAAAAACTAAGGAAAATACTTACGCTACTTTGCTGCATCACCCTTTCCTCTTCAAGGAAAAACCAACGCATGCTCAAGAGGTAGCAGTAACTTCATCATCACCGTCGCCATGCCGTCGTGCTGACGGAACTCTCCCTCATCCTCAACTGGATCAACAGATGGAGGGACGTCATCGAGTTGAACGTGTGCTGAACACGAAGGTGCCGTACGTTCGGTGCTTGGATCGGTTGGATCGTGAAGACGTTCGACTACATCAACTACGTTACTAAACGCTTCCGCTTTCAGTCTGCGAGGGTACATAGACACACTCTCCCCCTCGTTGCTATGCATCTCCTAGATAGATCTTGCCTGATCGTAGGAAAATATTTGTGAAATACTGCATTCCCGAACAGTGGCATCCGAGCCAGGTCTATGCGTAGATGTCATATGCATGAGTAGAACACAAAGAGTTGTGGGCGATAATAGTCATACTGCTTACTAGCAACGTCTTACTTTGATTTAGCGGTATTGTTGGATGAAGCGGCCCGGACCGTCATTACATGAACGCGTTCATGAAATCATGAGACTGGTTCTGCCGATGTGCTTCGCACACAGGTGGCTAGCGGGTGTTTGTTTCTCCAACTTTAGTTGAATCGAGTTTGACTATGCCCGGTCCTTGTTGAAGGTTAAAACAACACACTTGATGAAAAATTGTTGTGGTTTTGATGCGTAGGTAAGAACGGTTTTTGCTAGAAGCCCGAAGCAGCCACATAAAACTTGCAACAACAAAGTAGAGGACGTCTAACTTTTTTTGCACGGGCATGTTCTGTGTGATATGGTCAAGACGTGATGAGACATAAATTGTTGTATGAGATGATCATGTTTTGTAAAAGTTATCGGCAACTGGCAGGAGCCTTATGGTTGTCGCTTTATTGTATGAAATGCAATCGACATGTAATTGCTTTACTTTATCACTAAGCGGTAGCAATAATCGTACAAGCAATAGTTGGCGAGACGACAACGATGCTACGATGGAGATAAAGGTGTCAAGCCAGTGTCGATGGTGATCATGACGGTGCTTTGGAGATGGATATCAAATGCACAATATGATGATGGCCATGTCATATCACTTATTTTGATTGCATGTGATGTTTATCTTTTATGCATCTTATTTTGCTTAGTACGGCGGTAGCATTATAAGATGACATCTCACTAAATTTCAAGGTATAAGTGTTCTCCCTGAATATGCACCATTGTACAGTTCGTCGTGCCGAGACACCACGTGATGATCGGGTGTGATAGCTCTATGTTCACATACAACTGGTACAAGCCAGTTTTGCACACACAGAATACTCAGGTTAAACTTGACGAGCCTAGCATATGCAGATATGGCCTCAGAACACTGAGACCGAAAGGTCGAGCGTGAATCATATAGTAGATATGATCAACATAGTGATGTTCACCATTGAAAACTAATCCATCTCACGTGATGATCGGACATGGTTTAGTTGATATGGATCATGTGATCATTTAGATAACTAGAGAGATGTCTATCTAAGTAGGAGTTCTTAAGTAATATGATTAATTGAACTTTAATTTATCATGAACTTAGTACCTAATAGTATTTTGCATGTCTATGTTGTTGTAGATCAATGGCCCTTGCTACCGTTCCTTTGAATTTTAATGCGTTCCTAGTGAAAGCTAAGTAGAAAGATGATGGTAGCAACTACACAGACTGGGTCCGTAACTTAAGGATTATCCTCATTGCTGCACAGAAGAATTACGTCCCGGAAGCACCGCTTGGTGCAAAACCCGCTACAGAACCAACTCCAAATGTTATGAACGTCTGGCAGAGCAAAGCTGATGACTACTCGATAGTTCAGTGTGCCATGCTTTATGGCTTAGAACTGGGACTTAAACGACATTTTGAACGTCATGAAGCATATGAGATGTTCCAGGAGTTGAAGTTAATATTTCAAGCAAATGCCTGGATTGAGAGATATGAAGTCTCCAATAAGTTCTACAACTGCAAGATGGAGGAGAATAGTTCTGTCAGTGAAGATATACTGAGCATGTCTAGGTACCACAACCACTTGGCTCAACTGGGAGTTAACCTTCCTGATGATAGTGTCATTGACAAAATTCTTCAATCACTGCCACCAAGCTACAAAACCTTCGTGATGAACTATATATGCAAGGGATGGATAAGAGAATTCACGTGCTCTTCGCAATTGTCGCGTGATATCCATCAAAGATGAAGATGGCGATGAAGATGATGTGGTGCGCGCGCTTTCAGTTTTGCACAAGTGAGCCCCCTACCTGGCGTGCCAAAGAAGTCACGGGATATCCGCGGCCACCTATGGGACTGGGCGGCCCCTTGCTGGTTTGGCAAGGGACGTCGCGTTGCACAAAGAGCAGACCAGCGCGTGGCAGCACGACAGAGAGCACACAAGCAATTTACCTAGGTTCGGGCCGCCACGAGGCGTAAGACCCTACTCCTGCTTTGGTGAATTGATGGTGCAAATGAACGTGGTGGTGCGTGCTACACTTGCCCGGCAAGGCCTGCCTTGGGGCTATGATGACCAAAAGCGTATGGTGGCTTGGGGTTTTCAAGTTTCCAACCCTCTAAGACCCTCCTACGATTGCCATGGGCCTCCTTTTATAGATTAAGGGGTCACCACAGTGGCAAAACAGTCATTACCCACTGATATGATAGCAAACAGTGCTATCATACCTAACTCTACGGGCTGGCAGGGTGCATTAAATGCACCGCTCAGTGTCACATCACTAGCTGCCCAGCAAGGCCTGCCGGGCTTATCTTGCTAGCTCCGCATCTGTTCTCTTGACACGTCGCCGGACGGGTGTCACCTATGGGTTTCTTCTTTAGGAGATGGCTACCATGTGGCAAATACTACCACTTAATCACTTTGCGGCTTGACACCGCATTGATTGACGACGTGGGTCGTACTTGCCTGGCTGGCGGGGTGGTTCAGGCCCCGCAAGCCCCGGTAGGCACTGCCGTGGTGTCTTGGTTGCTTTCTCCTGGTGGTGGCATGGCCCCTTGCCAGGCTCACCCGCCCGGCGAGGGATGCCCTTCTCTTGCCGATATCTTGTTCCTTTGGCTTGATCTCGATCTCTCTGAGCTGCATGTTGGTCCTTCAAGCCTCTTGGTTCTTTAACCTCTAACATAAGTTGGTGCTCCAATCTTGATCTTGTGCCTGTGCACAGTTGGGAAACATACCCGGGGTCTGTTGCACCGACAGAAGCCCCCGGGCCTGCCCCGATCGCACCGCGGAGCGTCGGCGAGGTAGGGCCTAATAAGTGCATAGGCAGGGATGTTGAAGGGGTTGGCCCCTTTGAAGTTTTCAATTGCTTCTTCTTTACTCTTGATCTTGGGGCCGCAACAGTGATGGCCCGTGAATGGCTTTAACGCATGGGGTAGTGATACATCTCCAATGTATCTATAATTTTTTTATTGTTCCATGCTATTATATTATCTGTTTTGGATGTTAATGGGCTTTATTTTACACTTTTATAATATTTTTGGGACTAACCTACTAACCCAAGGCCCAATGCAAATTGTTGTTTTTTTGCCTATTTCAGTGTTCCGCAGAAAAAGAATATCAAACGGAATCCAAATGGGATGAAACCTTCGGGAGAGTTATTTTTGGAACAAACGTGATCCAGAGGACTTGGAGTAGACGTCAAGTAACCAACGAGGTGGCCACGAGGCAGGGGGCGCTCCTACCCCCCTGGGTGTGCTGTTCCCCCTCGTGGCTCTGCGGACCTACTTCTTCCTCCTATATATGTTCATATACCCCGAAAACATCCAGGAGCACCACGAAACCCTATTTCCACCGCCATAATCTTCTGTACCAAAGAGATCCCATCTTGGGGCCTTTTCTAGAGCTCCGCCGGAGGGGGGATCGATCACGGAGGGCCTCTACATCAACTAAATGGCCCCTCCGATGATGTGTGAGTAGTTTACTTCAGACCTTCGGGTCCATAGCTATTAGCTAGATGGCTTCTTCTCTCTCTTTGAATCTCAATACAAATTTATGAAAAAAATTAAAAAGTATGACTCTATGTGAATGCCTCCTGTGGTGTACCAGGATATGCGATGAATCAAGAGTGACATGTATGAATGAATTATGAAAGTGGATTTGCCACAAATACGATGGCAACTACATGATCCTGCAACGCAATATGACAATGATGGAGTGTGTCATAATAAACAGAATGGTGGAAAGTTGCATGGCAATATATCTCAGAATGGCTATGGAAATGCCATAATAGGTAGGTATGGTGGCTGTTTTGAGAAGATATAAGGAGGCTTATGTGTGATAGAGCATATCGTATCACGGGGTTTGGATGCACCGGCGAAGTTTGCGCCAACTCTCAAGGTGAGAAGAGGGCAATGCACGTACCGTAGAGGCTAGCAAATTGCGGAAAGGTAAGAGTGTGTATGATCCGTGGACTCACATTAGTCATAAAGAACTCATATACTTATTGCAAAAGTTTATTAGACCTCGAAGCAAAGTACTACTACGCATGCCCCTAGTGGGATAGATTGGTTGGAAAAGACCATCGCTTGTCCCCGACCACCACTCATAAGGAAAGCACTCAAAGAACACCCCAAGCTTCAAATTTGTCACACAACGTTTACCATACATGCATGCTATGTGACTTGCCAAATTTAACACAAGTATTTCTCAATTTCACAATTTCCCAACTAGCATGACTCCAACATTACCACCTTTGTATCTCAAAATATCTATCAAGAATCATAGTATTCAATGCACTCTATATGAAAGTTTTTATCATACCCATCTTGAATGCCTATCATATTAGGACTAGTTTTATAGCCAAATAAAATTACCATGCTGTTCTAAAAGACTCTCCAAATAATATAAGTGAAGCATGAGATATCAAAAATTTCTACAAAATAAAACCACCATCGTGCTCTAAAAAAATATAAGTGAAGCACTAGAGCAAAATTATCTAGCTCAAAAGATATAAGTGAAGCACATAGAGTATTCTAATAAATTCCTATTCATGAGCGTCTCTCCCAAAAGGTTTATACAGCAAGGATGATTGTGGTAAACTAAAAATAAAAGACTCAAATCATACAAGGTGCTCCAAGCAAAACACATATCATGTGGTGACTAAAAATATAGCCTCAAGTAAAGTTACCGATAAACGAAGACGAAAGAGGGGATGCCTTCCGGGGCATCCCCAAGCTTAGGCTTTTGGTTGTCCTTGGATTTTACCTTGGGGTGCCTTGGGCATCCCCAACCTTAGGCTCTTTCCACTCCTTGTTCCAAAATCCATCAAATCTTTACCCAAAAACTTGAAAACTTCACAACACCAAACACAACAAAAAATCTCATGAGCTCCGTTAGTATAAGAAAACAAATCACCAATTTAAGGTACTGTAATGAACTCATTCTTTATTTATATTGGTGTTAAACCTAATGTATTCCAACTTCTCTATGGTTCATACCCCCCGATACTAGCCATAGATTCATCAAAATAAGCAAACAACACACGAAAAACAGAATCTGTCAAAAACAGAACAGTCTGTAGTAATGTGCAGGTTTCGAATACTTCTGTAACTCGAAAAATTCTACCAAATTAGGAAGACCTAAATAATTTGTGTGTTAATCTACTGCAGTTGGAATCAGTATTTTATCGCTCTCCCGTAAAAAACGAAAATTATTCTCATGAGCGCATACTTTCTGTTTTTTTCAGGAAGATCAAATAACAATCATCCAAGAAGATCTTAAAGGCTTTACTTGGCATAAACACTAACTAAAACATAAAAAATACAATCATAACACAGGATAGATGATTTATTTATTACTAAACAGGAACAAAAAGCAAGGAACAAAAATAAAATTGGGTTGCCTACCAACAAGCGCTATCATTTAACGCCCCAGGCTAGGCATAAAAGCAAAAATAGATCTAAGTATTGTCATCTTTGGTACGCCATTCTTCAATTGAACACTTATAACCCTTAGGAGTTTCCTTATTTTTATTAATGATCAAACTCTTAGGCAAGAAATGAAGAAATTCATTTGTAGCAAAAGGTTCCTTAATGATAGACAAAAAGTTGGGGTGAACACTTATTGATTTGAGATCCGCATTTTCCTAACTAGAGGATTCACCCTTAATTTTAGGAACATATGTAAACTTGGCAACTTTGGTAGTAGGAGGGGTTGAAGTGTTTCTTATGGCCGAGAAGGCAGACCCTAAGTTGGTAATAATATCCTCAAGTTTATTAATTCTAGTAGAATCTTGATTTATCTTCTCATTAACTATGGGTTCTTTGTCTAAAAAAAAATTCAGAGTAACTCCTACCTTAGATCCATATTGAGTAATTTGATCGTGGATATTTTTATCCAAATTCTCGATCAACTCTACCGTGGCAACTTTATTTTTGATAATTTAAAGCCTTTGCATCACGTGTTCCAAAGTTAAAATAGTTCCATTAACCAAAAGAGGTGGTGGGCCAAACAAATCTAACATCGCATTATAAGAATCAAAAGTGTGGATACCCAAGAAATTTCCTCCGGTAATGGTATCAAGAATATATCTATTCCAAGGAGTGATGCCTACATAAAAATTGTGAAGAAGAACGGAAGTAGATTGCTTCCTAGTGGATCTATTATGAGCATTGCAAATTCTATACCAAGCATCTTTTAGATATTGTCCCTCCCTTTGTTTAAAATTAAGAACTTCATGATCGGGAGTACTAACAATGATAGACGGACTAGCCATAACAGCAAAACAAATGATCTAACACAAGGACACACAAGAAGCAAGCGAAAAGAGACGAACGGAAAAAAGGGCGAATGGAAAAGAGGCGAATAAAATGGCAAGGGTGAAGTGGGGGAGAGGAAAACAAGAGGCAAATGGCAAATAATGTAGTGTGAGGGATAAGTGTTTGTGATGGGTACTTGGTATGTCTTGACTTTTGCGTAGATCTCCCTGCAATGGCGCCAGAAATCCTTCTTGCTACCTCTTGAGCATGCGTTGGTTTTCCCTTGAAGGGGAAAGGGTGATACAGCAAAGTAGCGTAAGTATTTCCCTCAGTTTTTGAGAACCAAGGTATCAATCCAGTAGGAGACTACACGCAAGTCGCCTAGTACCTGCACAAACAAACAAGAACCTCGCAACCAACGCGATAAAGGGGTTGTCAATCCCTTCATGGTTACTTATTAAAGTGAGATCTGATAGAAATAATAAGATAAATATTTTTGGTATTTTTGTGGTATAGATTGGAAAATAAAGATTGCAAAATAAATAGTAAACCGGAATTGTAGATCAGAAACTTATATGATGTAAAGTAGACCCGGGGGCCATAGGTTTCACTGGTGGCTTCTCTCAAGATAGCATGTATTACGGTGGGTGGACAAATTACTGCTGAGCAATGGATAGAAAAGTGCATAGTTATGATGATATCTAAGGCAATGATCATGAATATAGGCATCACGTCCGTGTCAAGTAGACCGAAACGATTCTGCATCTACTACTATTACTCCACACTACATGATGTAGAGGGATAAACTCAAGCAATATGATATAAACCCCATCTTTCTATCCTCAACGGCAACAATACAATATGTGTCATTTCACTTTCTGTCACTAGGATCGAGCACCGCAAGATTGAACCCAAAGCTAAGCACTTCTCCAATTGCAAGAAAGATCAATCTAGTAGGCCAAACTAAATTGATAATTCGAAGAGACTTGCAAAGATATGAAATCATGCATATAAGAATTCAGAGAAGAATCAAATAATATTCATAGATAATCAAGTTCATAAACCCACAATTCATCGGATGTCGGCAAACGCACCGCAAAAATAGTTACATCGAATAGATCTCCAAGAAGATCGAGGAGAACTTTGTATTGAGATCCAAAGAGAGAGAAGAAGCCATCTAGCTAATAACTATGGACCCGAAGGTCTGTGGTAAACTACTCACACAATATCGGAGAGGCTATGGTGTTGATATAGAAGCCCTCCGTGATTGAATCCCCCTCCGGCAGATCGCCGGAAAATGCCCCAAAATGGGATCTCACGGGTACAAAAGGTTGCGGCGGTGGAAAACGTCTTTCGTGGCTTTCGCCGAAGGTTTCAGTGCATAAGAGTATATATAGGCGAAGGAAGTAGGTCGGTGGAGCTGCGAGGGGCCCATGAGGGTGGGGTGCGCGGCTGGCCCCCTGGGCGCGCCGCCCTACCTCATGGCTGCCTCGCTGCTTCCTTGACGTCCACTCCAAGTCTCCTGGATCGCGTTTGTTCCAAAAAAGATCCTCGCGAAGGTTTCATTCCGTTTGATATTCCTTTTCTGCGAAACACTGAAATAGGGAAAAAGACAGCAATTTGCACTAGGCTTTCGGTTAATAGGTTAGTCCCAAAAATAATATAAAAAGGTATATTAAAGCCCATTAAACATCCAAAACAGATAATATAATAGCATGGAACAATCAAAAATTCAGATACATTGGTGATGTTTCAGTTACCGATGCAGGGCTTCGCCTAAGCACTACGACGATATGATCGAGGTGTGTAACTGTGGAGAGGGGCACCACACACGGCTTAAGAGAAGACTTGGTGTACCTTTGGGGTGCCCCCTCCCATGTATATAAAGGGGGGAGGAGAGGTGGCCGGCCCAAGGGGGGCGCGCGCCATGGGGAGTCCAACTAGGATTCCCAATCCTAGTTGGAGTCCCCTTCCTTTCCAAGAGAGGGAGAGAGAGGGAAGGAGGAGAGGGGAGAAGGAAAGAGGGGGCGCCACCCCCCTCCCTAGTCCAATTCGGACTGGCCATGGGGAGGGGGCGCACGGCCTCCCTTGTGGCCCTTCTCTCCTTTCCACTAAGGCCCATGAAGGCCCATGAACTTCCCGGGGGGGGGGGGTCCGGTAACCCCCGATACTCCGAAACTTATCCGAAACGACCCGAACCATTCCGGTGTCCGAATGTAACCTTCCAATATATGAATCTTTATGTCTCGACCATTTCGAGACTCCTTCTCATGTCCGTCATCTCATCTGGGACTCCGAAAAAAGTCGGTCATCAAATCACATAACTCATAATACAAATCATCATCGAACGTTAAGCGTGCGAACCGTACGGGTTCGAGAACTATGTAGACATGACCGAGACACATCTCCAGTCAATAACCAATAGTGAAACCTAGATGCTCATATTGGCTCCTACATATTCTATGAAGATCTTTATCGGTTAAACCGCATAACAACATACGTTGTTCCCTGTGTCATCGGTATGTTACTTGCCCGAGATTCGATCGTCGGTATCATCATACCTAGTTCAATCTTGTTACCAGCAAGTTTCTTTACTCGTTCCGTAATGCATCATCCCGTGTCTAACTCATTAGACACATTGCTTGCAAGGCTCATAGTGATGTGCATTACCGAGAGGGCCTAGAGATACCTCTCCGATACACGAAGGGACAAATCGTAATCTCTATATATGCCAACTCAACAAACACCATCGGAGACACCTGTAGAGCATCTTTATAATCACCCAGTTACGTTGTGACGTTTGATAGCACACAAGGTGTTCCTCCGGTATTCGGGAGTTGCATAATCTCATAGTCAGAGGAACATGAATAAGTCATGAAGAAAGCAATAGCAATAAAACTAAACGATCTTTATGCTAAGCTAATGGATGGGTCTTGTCCACCACATCATTCTCTAATGACAACACATGTCTATGGCTAGGAAACATAACCATCTTTGATTAACGAGCTAGTCAAGTAGAGGCATACTGGGGACACTCTGTTTGTCTATGTATTCAAACATGTACTAAGTTTCCGGTTAATACAATTCTAGCATGAATAATAAACATTTATCATGATATAAGGAAATATAAATAACAACTTTATTATTGCCTCTAGGGCATATTTCCTTCAAGTAGTTGGCAAACACCTTCTCATCTCCCCCCCCCGACAGCCTGAACAACGGTGGTGTAGATGCTCAGGAACTCTGCCGGGTTGAGCCTCCCATCGTACTTCTCAGGTATCCCTGGCTTGAACGTGCGAACGGATGACCAGCGGACTTCTCGCGGCTCACGAGTAAAGGTAGGGTAGCCAACCTCGAAAGGTAGGCACCCGCCAACGCCGAGCGTTGGCTCGTCGACGTAGGGGCCGCCGCACCCATTGGTCCAGTAGAGGTCGTTGCGGTGTTGCTCGACAACGACGCGTGTGTCTTCTCTCCGCCTATCCTCCGGGACTCGTCGTTGGAGTAGACATGCTTGAGGGTCAGAAGAGGCCACCGAGACATCATCGGGGTCTTGATTCTGTTGCGCTTGCTCTGGCTGCCGTGGTGGGGACTACACCGTGGGGATGGCCCCTTTCGTACGGTCAATAGCATGAGCTGTTGCTGTCGCTTGGGGAGGTCGCGGTGAGCCAGCTCGAGGGCCAGCGGCTCCATCGGGCGCAGCGGCTTGGTCGACCGGTCCCGGGGGAGGTGCACGCGCTGCGGCCGCACCCGTGGTGGGAGCGGCCGGAGGGTGGCGATTCGCCTCGGTCCACACGTCATTGCTACGGCTGTACCCGTCGGTGGGAGAGAGGGGCGTAGATGGAGCAGCCCCATCGCCTGTACCATGAGGAGCATGTCCGTCGGGGTGTTGCTGATGCTGATCTCCTTCAATGTCTCCTGCTCCTACGTCGGTCGTAGGGGAAGTGGTGAGGGCGCCGCCTACTCCGACCACATCCCCAGCAGCGTCCACGTCCTCACGTGTCTCCCCACCCCCCGCAGTGTTAGAGGCCGTGGGCGGCAGAGCATTCGAGGTGGATGGGTGAGCCGAAGGACCAGGTTTCTTCTTGGGCGCCATGGTCGATGGCGCCGTCAAATATGAAGATGTTGCGCTGCAAACGCCTTCATCTTCGCGCAAGCGGCCCCCTACCTGGCGCGCCAAAGATGTCGTGGGAAACCGCGGCCACCTATGGGACCAGAAGGCCCCTTGCTGGTTCGACAGGGGGACGACGCTTTGCACAAAGAGCAGACAAGCATGGGGCAGCACGACAGAGATCACGCAAGCAATTTTACCCAGCTTCAGGCTGCCGTGAGGTGTAAAACCCTACTTCTGCTTTGGTGGATTCATGGTGGAAGAGTGGTGGTGGAGCATAGTACACTTTCCCGGCAGTGGTTGCCTCAGGGCGGCAGTGGCTACGCACGTATCGGGGTGTGAGTTATCCAATCTTCTAACCGCTTCTATGGTTTCCACGAGCCTCCTTTTATAGATGAAGGGGTTACCACAATGGCAAAGTAGTCATTATGCACTACTAAGATTGGAAACAGTGCTATCATACCTAACTCTGCGGGCTGACAGGGCGCATTAAATGCACCACTCAACATCACATCGTTGGTTGCCCGACAAGGCTTGCCGGGCCATCTTGCTAGCTCCATGCCTGCTCGTTTGACACGTAGCAGGACGGGTGTCATCTATGGGTTTTTCTTGTAGGGAGAGGCTGCCATGTGGCGAATGGCTGCCACTTAGTCACTTTGCGGCTTGACACCGCACAGATTGATGACGTGGGTCGTGGCGGAGTAGTTGGTGAGGTGGTTTTGCCTCCGTGTGTCCCAGTAGGCCCTCCCGGAACATCTTGGACATTTTCTTCGGGGGTGGCCTCGCCCTTTGCCGAGCTCACCTACTCGGCAAAGGAGGCTCTTCTCCTGATGGTGTCTTGCTTCTCTGGCTTGATCTTGGTCCCTCTGATCTGCATGTCAGTCCTTCGAATCTCTTAGCCCCTTGTACTTTTACTTGGGTTGGTGCTTCAATCTTGTCCCCGTGCCTGTGCACAGTCTGGGCAACAGACCCATGGTTTATTATACCGACAAAAGGCCTAATTTGAATAAATGGAGAAGTGCTTACATCCATGATATCAGTCTCATGTAACATAGGGTCAAGCATATATTTAGAGAGGAGTTGTTGAGATGGATTTCCTTTCTACCTCCTTGAGGTCTTGTATACTGGTTAGCTAGTTTCTTCCTTTTTCTTTCTGTTCTCTTTTTCGATTTACTGATTACTACTAGTAATCCATGTACATTGTAACTTTTGTTATTAATAAAGCTTGAATGCTGGGGGGGGGGGTTCCCTACAGTTACCAGTCAAAACATACTTTTTCCGCTGCCGCAAGTTCCAGAACTATGAGATCCAATCTAGAGGACTTTTCCGGCACTCTATCAGAGGAGAAAATGATCATGGAGGGTTCCTTCATCATCCTTGCTTCCCCTCCGATGACGCGTGAGTTGTTTACCACAGACATATGGTTCCATAGTTAGTAGCTAGATAGTTTCTTCTCTCTCTTTCATCTTTAGTACAATGTTCTCCCCGATGTTCTTGGAGATCTATTTAATGTAGTAACTTTTTCCAGTGTGTTTGTTAGGATCCGATGAATTATGAGTTTATGATCAGTTCTATCAATGAATATTATTTGAGTTTTCTCTGAACTATTTTATGCATGATTGTTATATCCTCATATTTCTTCTTCGATTTATTGGTTTAGTTTGGCCAACTAGATTGATTTTTCTTCCCATGGGAAGAGGTGCTTTGTGATGTGTTCGATCTTACGGTGCTTAATCTTAGTGACAGAAAAAGACATGGCACGCATGTATCCTTGCTATTAAGGGTATCAAGATGGCGTTTATTCATACGTGAGTTTATCTTGTCTACATGTCATCTTGCTTAAAGCATTACTCCGTTCTTTCATGAACTTAATACACTAGATGCATGTTGGATAGCGGTCGATGTGTGGAGTAATAGTAGTAGATGTAGGTAGGAGTTGGTCTACTAATCTTGGATGTGATGCCTATATACATGATCATTACCTTGAATATCGTCATAATTATTTACTTTTCTATCAATTGACCAACAGTAATTTGTTTATCCGCCGTATGTTATCTTCTCGAGAAAAGCCTCTAGTGAAAACTACAACCCTCGCATCTATTTTCTATCATATATTAAACCCAAAAATACCTTTCTGCAATCATTTTATTTTATTTTACATTTTTGTTAGATCTATTTATCAAAACCTATACAATTTAATCTTTTTCAATACCGTTGAGGGATTGATAACCCCTCCATGCGTTGGGTTGCAAGTATTCATTGTTTCTGTGCAGGTGTTGTTTACATAGTGTTGCTTGGTTTTCCTACTGGATTGATAACCTTAATTTCATAATTGATGGAAATACTTATCTCCACTGTACTGCAGCATCATATCCTCTTCTAGGAAATCTAAAGGTAGCACACAAGTAGCAGGAAGAATTTCTGGCGCCGTTGCTAGGGATACATCATCAACATCTATCAAGTACCTATGCATATACTTTCATCTCATTGTATTTACTTTATTTTCCATTTTCCTCTCATTTGCATCTCCCCCACTTCTAAATTTTTTTTAAAAAATACAAAAATATTTTCCATTTCCCTTTTTCTTGTTTGACCTTTTGTTGGCTTTTGATATTGTTTGCGTAGTCACGATGTTTCAAGAAAAATACCAAATTGTGTGATTTTTATAATACTAATAATTATGATTTTATTCATACTCCAATTGCTCCTCCCGCCGCTAGTGTGAAGTCTTATGATATTAATGCCACTTTGTTGAATCTTCTTATGAAAGTGCAATTTTTCGACAATCCTAATGAGGATGCCGCGTCCCATCTAAACATTTTCGTAGAATTGTGTGATATGCAAAAAAATGTGGACAACGAAATTGTGAAATTAAAATTGTTTCATTTCTCTTTGTAGAATCGTGTAAAAAATTGGTTTCATCTTTGCTATGAAATAGTATTGATTCTTGGGACAAGTGCAAAGATGCTTTTATCACGAAGTATTTTCCTCTCGCTAAAATTATTTCTAGTAGGAACCAAATTATGAATTTTAAGAAACTTGATCATGAACATATTTCCCAATCTTTTGAAAGTATGAAATTGATGATAAGAAATTGCCCTACTCATGGTTTAAATTTGTGGATGATAATACAAATTTTATATGAGGGATTGAATTTTTTTCCAGAAACATTTTAGATTCTGCCGAGGGTGGTACTTTTATGGAGATTTCTGTGGGTGAAGCTACTAAATTGATTGATAATATTATGGAGAATTATTCAGAATGGCATATTGAAAGAGCTCCGACTAGTAAAAAAGTGAATTATATTAAAGAAATTAGTACTTTAAGTTATAAAGTTGATGCTCTTATGAAATTGGTTGCTTGTAAAAATGCTCCTATTGATCCTAATGATGTGACTTTGTATGCTTCGATTGAGAAAAATAATGATCCTGTAGATGTGAATTTTGTCTTGCAAAACAATTTTAATAACAATGCTTATAGAGGTAATTTTAATCGGAGGTCATTTCCTGGAAATTGCTCTAATAATTATGGAAATTCCTATCATAATTCTTATAATAACAACAACAACAACAACAACAACAACAATAATAATAATAATAATAATAATAATAGGATGCGCTCTGGTCTTGAAAGTAATAAAAAGAATTTATCAATGCTGAAAAAGTTTTCAGCACTATGATAGAAGAACATTTGAGTAAACTTGATGATATTTCTAGGAGCATCGATAGCATTATTCATCATGTTGAAAATCTTAATACTGAAATTTTGCCACGTAAGGTCGATATAAATGAATCTATTAGAGCTTTATATGTCTCTATGGATGAAAGTAAGAAAATAACCGCTATGCTTAGAGCTAAAAGAGAATTTTTAGAAAAAGTGATTCCTCCCAGTTTCTTTCGTAGTAATGATGAGGAGATTGAAATCATTGGAGTTTCTTATATTGATTCCTTGTTTATTAATGTTAAAAATGATGATAAGAGGACTGAAGAAGAGTCAACTTTAGTTAGAAGGCGTCCTCATGATTCGGAGGCTGAAAAATTGATGATTTTTTTTACTAAAAGTGGGTTTGGCGAGGTAAAAACATTAACTAGTGATGTGCACACTATTTTGGATTAGAAAGATTTTAATTATGATTGTTGCTCCTTGATTGAGTGGATTTCTTTGTTGAAATCCATACGGAATTCACCCAATGCCTACGAACAAAACAAAGCTTTTACTAAACATGTTGTAGAAGCGATGATGAAAGCTTTAGAAGAAAAGTGAAATTAGATATTTCAATTGATAGAAAATTATATGATGAATGGGAACCCACCATTAAAGTCAAGATTAAAAATTATGAATGCAATGCTTTATGTGATTTGGGTGCTAGTGTTTCCACAATTCTGAAATCTCTATGTGATATGCTATGTTTTACCAATATGGAGGAATGTTCTCTTAATTTGCAACTGGTTGATTCTACTATTAAAAAGCCTTTGGGTAGAACTAATGTTGTTCTTATTCTGGCAAATAGGAACTATGTGCCCGTTGATTTTATTGCACTTGACAGTGATTGCAATCCGTCTTGCCCCATCATACTTAGTAGACCATTTTTATGAACTATAAGTACTGTTATTGACATGCAAGAAGGGGATATTAAAATTCTGTTTAAATAAGGGTATGAAACACTTCCCTAGAACTAGAATTAAGCCACCATATGAGTCAATCATGAGGGCCACCTATGGAACAAAAACCAAAGATGACAACACTTGAAACTATGCATTGATCCTAGCTAGGGGCGTAAAACAATAGCGCTAGTTGGGAGGCAACCCAATAGTTATCTTTTATTTTATTTTGTTTTCCTTTCTATTTTTCAATAAATATACAAATATGCTACTGTTATGATTGTGTTTTAGTGTCTTAATTAGCATTTGAACCAAGTAAAGCCTTTGGGATGATTTGGGTGATAGTTGCTTTGATTCTATGCATTAACAGAAACTTTTGCGCCCGGTAGCAGAATTGATCTAATCAGCTGGAACTCGATAAATTTCTGAATTTTTTACACATGCCTGATATACAAATTTCCCAAGTTGTTAGAATATTTGGAGTTACAGAAGTATGGTTAAAGTACAGATTACTACAAACTCTTTTGTTTTTTACCGATAATGTTTTTGTTGCATTGTATAAGCCATGTTAAAGTTAGAATACAGTAGTTATAACCCAATAACAAAATATTAATGGATTTGCAACAGTACTTAGAGTGGTGATTTGCTTTATTATACTAACGGATCTCACGAAGGTTTTGTTAAGTTTTGTGTGATTGAAGTTTTCTAGTTTTGGGTGGGATCACGATGGATGAAGGAATAAGGAGTGGCAAGAGCCTAAGCTTGGGGATGCCCTTGGCACCCAAGGTAACATTCAAGGACTACCAAGCAACTAAGCTTGGGGATGCCCTAGAAGGCATCCCCTCTTACTTCTAACGACCATCGGTAATTTTACTTGGAGCTATTCTTCTATTCGTCACATATCATGAGTTTTGCTTGGAGCATATTGTAACATATGAGTCTTTGCTAGTTTTTCTTTTTAGTTTGTCACAATCATCCTTCGTGAACACACTTGTTTGAGAGATTCACACACATATCATGATTTGCTAGAATACTCTATGTGCTTCACTTTAATCTTTTGAGCTAGGCAATTACTCTAGTGCTCCACTTATATCTTTCTGAGCACGGTGGTGGCTATATTTTGAAGAAATAAACTCTCATGCTTCACTTATATTATTTTCAGTGTTAGTAAATTTTAAATAACTATCCTATCATTCTTCACTTATATCATTTCGAGAGATGAAAATCTTGAAGAAATATTTATGCTCCCGTGCTTCACTTATATCTTTTGAGACTTAAAGAATAATAATGGTAATTTGCATGAGATATGAATTTGGTCCCAAAGTGATAGATATCCAAGGGGTATATAATAAAAACTTTCATGAAGATTATTGGAAACTATGAACATGATTCCTTGCAATTGTTTTGCGATATGGAGATTGTGATATGTGAGTCATGTTAATGAGTAATTACGCTTTAGTAAGAATATTGGTGTTAAGGTTTGTGATTCCCTATGCATGCATGTAAAGTCAATAGTTATGCAATGAAATTATATCCTACTTGTGGTGCATTATTCGGTACTAATTATGTTCAATGCTCATTTATGATTGTTTTTGTTTTTGGTTGGTTGCTTCTCAATCTATTTGCTAGCCTTCCCTTGTACTAAGTGGGAGTACTGCTTCTCCATCCAATTCATTAAAACCAAAGTTGTGCCAAATGAGTCCACCATACCTACCTATATGAGGTATTTCTATGTCATTCCAAGTAAATTTGTATGTGCCAACTCTAATTTTCAAAATGAATGTCCATTTTGTGTTCCCATACCGCTCATGAAGCGGCAGGGGGTTGCCAATGTTTTTCATGCTAGGTATTTTATTCTCATGGTGAGTGTTTATGCACCTGTTATTGCATGAGAGTGTGGCAGGTAACAGGGATTCCCAATCACGAAATGAAAAAATACACTATGATAATAAATTCTTTGGAATGTATTGGTATGGAAGGCACCCGTGGATACGGCTAGCCTTGGATTGTGAAAGAATGTTGGAAAGGAAACAAGCTTTACCTTTTGTTTGGGAACCGCCTATGATTTATCAAGCATGGAAGATATTCAAAATTCTCGGTAGTTTCCAATAACACGAAAAGCATGCCTCTCTAAATAAGTTTTATCCCTCAATTTATGTTGCGGCGGCAGCAGGATGGATCTTCGCACAATACGGAAGGGAGGAAGAAGGGTCGGAGGACCTCTCGAGCCGGGGCTGTGTCGGAGAGAATGGCACGGGCAGAGGATCGAGACCCACCGGCAGCTTGGGTTTCCTCCCTCGACGCCGATGGCCGCGTGAACGATGCACCTAGTCCTCTACACACACCGGCCGAAAGGATCCGGCTGGATCTGTGACCAATGGTGAGCAGACAGAAAATGTCGCTACCACTGTCTTGTTTAGATCTGAAGAGGGTGAGAGAATGAAGAGAACAACCCTAGTAAAGCAAGTTCTCAGGCCCCTGCCTATTATATATAGTGGAGTGATTATATTTTTCTGTCCACAAAAAGTGTTTCAATTTGTGTATGTGGCATTAAAGAAAAGAAACTCTCTATTTAACGTGACTAACTGTACGACTTCTACTCACTACTAGTAGTATTGTTCACTTGTGCTCCCCGACCCTCCATTCATTGAACAACCCCATGGGTGAATAAACATACAGTACTAGTATTTATATAGAACAAACAAGCTTGAACTATTTTGGCTTTGAGAAATTGATGGTACAGTTTGACCACATTGCATCAATGGAATCAATACTTTGAAGTAACCTATACGTATAAACACATGCACGGTTTACGTTCTGAATCGCTAGCTAGAGCTTGAACTATATTTTTTTACATGTACCACATTTTTCTTTTGGTTTTCTGCTCCATGGCGCAATTCATCGATAGAAAATTATACTATGAGTAGTTAAAAGTTGAGGGCGGGGATTTTCCCGGGCAGTACGTGCGATAGTTTTTGCATAGGCGGTTTGACAGAGAGGCGAGGAGGGTGAGGGAGTAGTGGATTCCACTTACTGCTGGAAAGGCAGGGTCATGCGATTTGACGGCGTGTTACTGCTGGAAATACGGGTCTTGTGATATGACTACTCACTATAGTCATGAATTACTGGCGCTATGACGAGGGTGATGCCCCCTTCCATTCCCCACTCTAATCTGGTGCATGACACCTCGACCCGGATGCTGGCACTCACACATGTCGTCGAAGTAAGTAAGAAGGAACAAAGAATCATGTGGTATATAGTGTATATACTAGTACTACTACTCACATTGGAGGAGTGCGAACCACGGCAACCTAGTGAACCAGCAGGCGATGGGCCATAGAAAACAATGTGGTGATATGGCCATAAAAAACAATGTGCTACAGTGCAGTCTGTAGCATGTATAGTGCTACTCCTCTTCCTCCTCGTCTCAGTTCATCGCCATCATACTTTCCCCATTCATGTGTATTCAGTATCCTGCGAATCAAAGAGGCCCTTAGACTGGTTTAGGTCCGGTCATTTTTTCATAAGTGTATTATCTCCAGAATTTAATAAATGTGCTCCTGTTTCTATGAAAATAATCTGGTTTGCATGTAGTAATTCATTTATTTATTTATTTTTCTGCGAGGGGTTTGCATGTACTTCGTGAGGTCTGAAATGTAAATTACGCCAGCATGGTTGCATATGCTCGGAGTCGTGCATGTACTACGACCCAGATGCTCTAAGTCCCACATGACGGTGAAAGGGGAGCACGTGGAAATAGCCTAGGAGTACATATAGGAGGATAAATGCGTGAAAAATATGTACTATGAAGCATAGCTGCGGTTCAAATAGGGGATCTAAAGTGATGACATGTATAGGTCGCACGCACCCAACTAGTGGTACTAGACGTACGACTACTATTTCCATCGAAAAAAGAGGCACGAGTACTCAGTACTCCTATTCCATCAACATGAGTCCCATCTGACAACAGCGTCCGTGCTACAGCTATCTCTTCTCCCTCATTTCTCTCTTCTAATTGTAACTCAGCCGACACGCGGTGGGCAGGGTGGGGATTTGCCGATGGTCGGTTTGCTCAACTGCGGCCCACCTCACAGTGAAAATGTTACGTTTGGAATAAAAATGCCATACACTAATAAAACATTAAGGCCACGAGGCAATGCAGTGTTGGTTACAAGAGGCAATAAGAAAGATGCATCCATCAACGATGTCCACATCCTCGACTTAGAGCGCTTGCCCACCGAACGACAGCTAAGTAGCAACGACTGTCGTGGCCAGGTCGACGAGCTTCTGAATAATAGCGTCCAAAGATTCCAGCCGCTGGAAGAAGGCCAACGTATTTCTGTCCTCAGTGGCCTTGTAGTGGCCTATGTAGACGATTTCCTCATAAACGTGGATGTGCAGGTCGATGGTTTCTTGCATGGCGAGGTGCTGCTGGCGAGCGCGGCCTCGAGGTGCACATTCTTCATTGCGACCTCCGGACGCTGTAGGGCCACCAGCTCTTCAAATAGTTCGTCACCTTGGAGGACGATGAGGGTTTCAGGCAATGAGTAGCCTGGGCGCGCGGGCTGGAGCAATGCTGCAAGGTCACCCGCACGCTTCTTGACGGTGGTGAACTTGCGGATGAAGTCGACCATCATCTGGCACATGCGAGAGGCGAATCCAGCATCGACGAGGGCTATGACGCCGGCGGTCGCTAGCACTATCTAGAAACGTTGCGGAGTGCGGGGCCACATGCCGGCGTCTAGGACGATCCGGCACAGCCAACTGCCGCTCGCGTCCATCGACGCCATGGGTGCTTATGGCATCTGGTCACTTGGTCTTGGTCTTGGATTGGAGCGGGCAGTGTTGCGCGGAGACTAGGAGTACATGGATTGGTGTGGTGGGGCGCCTTTATATGAGAGTCCAAACTTCGTTGCATTCACATCGTGCCGGCTCCATGCTGCTTCTCCAATTACTTACTCCTACCTCTCCATGCTAATTGAATGCGGAGGCATCATTGACCGTTCAACATTTCGGGAACCGCTACCCTTTGCCTCGTTGGCATTCGAGCTGTATCAACATAAATGCATGTCAAAAGAGACTAGTCAATAGTACTATACCCAATATTGTGCACCGCGACCAAGGCGGAGAGGAAAACAAGAGAACTACATTTTTATTTACGGTGTAGATTCACTCATTTTGCTCTGTATGTACTCATTTAGGGCGTAGTCACTTGTTGAAATCTCTAGAAAGTCAAATACTCCCTTTGTTTTATTTACTCTGCATATTAGAGTTGACTGAGGTCAAATTTTCATAAAGTTTGACCAAGTTTTTTAAAAATTATATAAATGTTTATCATAACAAATATATATGACGTGAAAGTCCATTCAGTAATAAATCTAATTGTATTGATTTGTTATTTCTTATGTTAATATATATTTTTATAAACTTGGTGAAAGTTTATAAAGCTTTACTTTTACCAAAGCTAATACGAGGATAATAGAAACGGAGGGAGTATTTAGGAACGGGGGGAGTAGTCCCTCCTTTCTGGTTTACAGGAATATACTATTAAGAGCAAGTACAATAGTGGGCTTATATCCTGCTTACATGGCAATTTTGTCTCATGCAAGAGCCTGGCTATATGCGTGCTCCAAGATACCGCACCACGCCTTGCCCCTACACAAAGAAGGCCACACGAGCGTTCACAACCGCCACGTTCGGGTTGCGCTTGGCTCTTCGCCTCTTCAAGAAGACGAACGATGATATTACTACTTCTACAGTATCAAATCAACTACCATGACCGTCCACCGCGTGCGGGAGGGATAGCTTGTTGTAGTAAGCAAAAGCATGTCCTTGTCTGTGAGCCACCGCACGCATAGGCGAGGCAAAGGGCGTGAAGTAGTAAAATCAAGCTTCTCCTCGTTGTACGAGTTGATGCGACACATCATAGCACTAGCCCCACATGCTTGCCTCTAAACTTCGCTAAAAGACCCGCAATGTACAATATATTTGCTGCAACCTCTAACATTTACCCCACCACAAATTAAAATATATATTCCTGTCTTGACCAGAAGAGTGTGCAAACTTCAATCACCAAGATGACAGGTAGGGCCATAAGATTATTTTAATCAAGAAAATGCTTTGAGACGGCCTCATGGCATGGAGCCCACTCCAACGATTTTAAGCTTAGAGGCACGGTACACGCTATCATAGACTATGTCACTATACCTCCCCTACACATGAAACTTCCACATGAGCATCCGGGTTGCGCTTGGCTCTTCACCTCTTCGGGAGTCGAACAATGATGGTACTACTATAGTGGAGTACTATAGTATGGTTCTGGCCATCTGACCCCGAATGTACTGCCGCATGTCCATCGCGTGCGGAAGGGAGAGCATGTAGAGAAAGCTTCTCCTAGTCCTGCGAGCCACCATGCTCATGGGTGAGGGAGAGGGCGTTGTAATCAAACTTCTCCTTGTTGTACGAGTTGACACGAGACATCAAAGAAGTGCACTCGATACATTTCAATAATTTACATTTACCGATGCATTAATTACAACGCATGCATGCATGCCGTGACTTTCCTTTTGATACTTGCATGTGTTGATATAATGCACCTTGAAGTAGTATGAATATGAGACGGTAAAACATTTGTAATGCCCCGGCCCTAAAGCGAGAGATGGTCGTGCACGAGGAGGGCGAGATCATGCCGACGGAACAGGACACGAGGATGGAGCTCTCTATGGTCTCTATGGACCAACCTTGCCCCACTGCCCCTTATGCCTCCACCCCTTGAATCCTCCAGTGTATGACGTTCGAATAAACCTCGTCCGTTTGGCTGATGGAGCAAGGTGCAGGTTTCTTGATTGATGTGTAGTGAAAGGGAGGGCACCTGGCCTGTGCGGACTGCCGCGGTGAGCGCCCCGGGAACCAGCGGCAATGCTAGAAGTGCGAGCGCGGTGGAGGCTTCGATGTGTGTAACACAGCGATGGACGCCGTCCTCTCCTCGGTGAGGGTGGAGGGCCCACATGAAGGCTGTGGTCTCTACGTCACTTGCCACAAGCTCACCAATCACCAGAGTGTGTGTCAGCTCGCGGCCTGTAAATGCCCCGTGCCCATCTGAGGCTATGATGGCCCGTCGTCGGCGCTCTCCCAGCACATCAACACCGTGCATCCCATGCCCGTGCAAAGGATCCAGTACGGCGAGGTGCTCCAGCTGCAAGTGCTAGTAGCGGAGCCACGGCTCTTGCTGCTCGCGGAGGAGGACGGTCCTGCGTTTTCTTGGTCGGCGGCATGGTGGACATCGGCGCGCCTATCACCATGTCGGTCTCTGCATCAGAGCGGGGGCATCCCCACTGCCACACTACGCATCCAAGCTGTGGGCGAACGGTCCGTCGGGGTAGCCCAAAGGCAGGACCGACGTTGTCAAGGTGGAAATGGAGGTGACAAGCAGCAAGGATCCCGGCGAAGTCGCCGTGCAGGAGTTGACCTTCTTTTCAGTTCCGCCCAAGCTACTGGCCGGGGCTGGGTTGTCGAGGATGGTGTACCTCCACATTCAAATGACAAGCTCACCTCCTAAATGATTCTACAATGCCTTCTATTTATCTTAGTAATATGCTAATATAGGGGTTAGCTCGGTCTACTTTACCTTAAGAGATGGTGGGTTTTTGGTGGCGATGCAGCAATTACTTCGACATCAAATCAGCAGTTAAAGTAATTTCCAACAGTCGAACGGATATTTTGTGTCTGTTGGATATAAACATCCTTTGGGTAAGAAGTATAACAGCCTATATGATTGTTTGTTCAAAAAGTGTTGCATACTTGTGCGAGTTGACGCGACACATCAAAGTAGTAGTACTACTAGTAGTAATCCCTCCAATCCTAATTTCTCTGCACATACCAAGGAGGGCCTAGTTGTGTCTATACTTGGACAACTCACTCGACTGCGCACCAAGTAGACGAAGTTCATGTCGTGTTGTTGCCATGTGCGGCCTGCACATTAACCAAAACCTCACACCTCCAACTTAGCCTCCGTGTTTTAAACTTCTTAGTCTCAATGCCAAGGAGCAACGGGAACCTATGATAGAGCCAATGGGATGGTTGAGAACACTACAATTTGTCGCTACAGATGCGTGTGTGAGAGAGAACGAGTGTGTGCGTGCACCTCTTCTCTTTGTGTATAACGTACTAAGCTCAGAGTACAAGTGTATGTGGGTGGCATCGACCTAGGGAGCTAGAGATGGTGCATGCGAGAAGTCCCGAGAGACTAGGTGTGTGTGTGGGAAAGAGGGAGAGAGATGATATGTGTTGATGTAATGCGTGTGAAAAAAAGACTAGCCTATAGCTCGCCATGAGGTTATTCCTGTCGAAGCCCCATTGACCGTAAGATATTTATCCAATGGTGCCACTTATTGCACGTACACAATAATAGAAAAAGATGTACCATGGCATATTACAAAACCGCTACACCACGACTGAGAACACGTGCCCACGTTACGCCATCCGGGAATAGTACCGCACTTTGAAACTACAACCATCAATAAATTTTGAGCTTGCGTCTCTTCACATTTCAAATCACTACTCTATATTTAACTGCAAACATGTTCACACTGATCACAACCTAAATGGTTTCCCACTTATGAGCGTATTAGTACTCGGTTATAAGTACTACTATGCCAAGATGACTGCACAATCCTCCTCAACTCCTCATCCACAAAAACAAACAAGGCATTCAACATCGTTCCCTTGCGTCTGCCATGGCCAGAGTGAGTTCTCGGTCGAGAGATTACAACCAGGGAGAGGCGAGCATGGAAGCGGAAGCATGAGAGATGTCCCGCCTCACCGCGAAAGCATCCGACATGTCCTGCCGCACGAAAGTAGCAGCATGAAGGTCAGCCATGTTGTCGATGCAGCAGACTAGTCTGGCCGCGCCACGGAAGTAGTAGAGATGTACCGCCGCACCGTGAATGCAGCAGTGAAGTCCCGCCGCACCGTGACAGCCTAGGAAAAATGTCTCGCGGGCTAGCGACGACTCTTACAGGAGCATGCATGATCGTCCATAGCTAGATGGATCATATCTCCGGCTGGGCGACGTTGGAGGACGACATGAAAGCCTCATTTAAAGAGGCTACCGACGCCATCCAGCAACTATAGGAGAGCAATGCGAAGCTCCGGGCTGGAAGGGCGAAGCAGGCGGAGGAGACTGCTGCCTTTTTGAAGAGGATGGGCGTCATCGTCAAGAAACTTATGGACGAGAATTCCATGCTGCGCATCAAGGATGAAAGGCTGGTGAAGGAATCTGTGGATGCTTCCAAGCAGCATGTTAAGGACATGAAACTGATGAAACAGATCATCGCCACTCCCCTCGAGAACTAGTCTCTGCGACCTGCTGCGCATCAATAAAGTAGAGATCAGCGAGCCAGATCATTGTATCCGTCTTCCTTCTTCGTTTTCCCTAGTGTATTTCGGGCATAGCCGCATGTGGCTTTTTTAATTATCTTCCTAATTATGTAAGACAATTATTATCCACTATATAAGTCACAGTAGATGCTATATAGGTCCGTCGGTTCTTACATCAAGATCCGTGCAAAATTTACTTTTCAGATTTTTCTTTTTCTCTCTTGAATATCAGTCGAGTGAGACCTAGCCACACCATTAAATAGGGGCTTGGGCGCCATTAATGGAGACCTTGGGAGAGAGATGGGCGGCAGATGGAGGTCGAATGGCTCTCCTCCCGATAAGCACATGCAGGGGTCTGATCGCACGCCTCCCATACTCAAATAGCTACCCTGCACGGCATCTCCTAGATAACAAAAAAGGGGACGCGTGGTGGCACGTAAATGGTTAGTAGAACGCCCACAGTTTCAATAATAGTACTTGTGTTTCCGGCTATAACGTGACAACACTTGTTCCAAAATGACTTTGTTGATTGTTAATGTGTGCACCTTCACAAATTGGACAACAAAATTACCGCAGCATGTTGGTGCCATGTGATGACACCAAGACAAGTTTCATGATTTTCTTGCATGTTTTGGATTTACAGGAATTAAAAAACCAAGTTTATCGATGTTTCCGGTCGAGCCATGACGCCCAGATGTTTGAATTTCATTCCCATTTCTTGAATGGGACATAGAAATTTACCCAAGGACACACATGTGATTTTTCAACACACTTTGGTGCACTAGAGCATGTGCTTGTAGCTCAAATTTGAATTATGCACATTAAATGACCAGAAACTAATTAATGTATAAAAAAGGCCAAACGAACCCGGAATAATTCCAAAATTTAATATGACACTCATATAGTTATATGTTTCCTCTATGAAGATAATCAAGGGGTGCAGCGTATATCTTTTCGCACACAAAGGTGACACGTTTCCTCTCAGAACCACGAGCCTTGTTGAGAGAAGCTACGGTTTGCAAGAAGCTTTGCCAAAATTTGTTCCAATTCAGCCAATTTTTTACCACAGCATGTTAGTACCATGACATGACACCATGCCAAGTTTCATGATTTTCAGGCGTGTTTTGGATTTACAAGAATTTTAAAACAAAGTTTCTCAATGTTCTCAGCCGAGCCACGACGCCCAGATGTTTGAATTTCATTCCCAGTTCTTGCATGGGACCTAGAAATTCACCCGACGACACACATGTTATTTTTCAAGAAACTTTGGTGCACTGGAGCATGTGCTTGTAGTTCGAAATTGAATTATGCACATTAAATGACCAGAAACTCAATTAATGTATAAAAAAGGCCAAACGAACTCAGAATAATTCCAAAATTTAACACGGCACTTATATAGTTTGTCAGGACCCTGATCCTAAGCCACATCGATCTAGCATGTAACACATCATATCGCTTTGCGGCCTCACGCACGGTATTCTCACGGGTGCCACATTACCTGGCCCGGGACCGTTTGCGCCTGTTGGCTCACGTATATGATAGTGTCGCTAGCATCCATAGGACAGAGAACCCGGGCCAACATGACTAGTGGTGAACCCAAAGTGGCACTAACTTATAGGGATATGCATACATGACCCAACAACGAACGTGTCGGTCATCAGCGAGTGAATTCAGGTTGTAGCAACTGGGCTAGCAGGACTTCGAAAGGCACCGCATGACATTTCCCCAAAGGGACAACACTGGATCGAAGAAGGACACATGTCGGCCAGTCTAAGTGTTCTAGAGCAGTAGCAACTAGGCTAACAGGCTTCGGTAAACCGGGCTGTAGCAGATTACCATGGCTCAGTGGAAGCACTAGACTACATTTCCCCACAAGAGAGGCTACCAAGGATAGACATCTAGGTTGTCGGATCCCACACATACCAAGCATTTCAAATCATACACACAATATGCTCAATATGTGCAAATACAACATGGCATCACAACAAAACTCTACAACTCAAAGTATTTATTCATTAGGCTCCGAGGAGCCAAGTATTACAAACATGGGTCTCATGACCCAACATACAGAGCATACAAGCAACAAGCACATGCGGAAGCTTAACTTGTCTTAGTAGAGACAATTACAAATGAAAAAGGCTGAGAAGCCTGACTATCTACAAGATCATGCCGAGGGCACAAGATTGTAGCTGAGGTAACAAGCTAAACATCGAAGTCCACGTGGAACTACTAGTGGGACTGAAGTCTCTCTGCAAAAACATAAATTAAGAAAACATGAGTACAAATGTACCCAGCAAGACTTACATCATAACTAACTACATATTTATGAGTATCAACAAAGGGATGGCGGGGTTTAACTACAGCAAGCCAGCTTTGACTCAGTGGCTATCCTGAACTACATCTGCAAGTAACTCTTTTGAGGTGGCGCACACAAGTCCACATATTCACCATATCAGTACACCACTGTGGATCCTCTCCCGTCTCCCTATGAGAACGTCATCCATATCACTCACACTATCTTGCGCATTTTAGAGTATCCACTTTCACTTTTCTATGAATTGTACAGGCAACCTAGAAGTCCTTTACCGTGGACACGGCTATTCGAATTGATCATTTATAACCCTACAGGGGTGTACTTCTTCACACACACTCTCGCCACTTACCACCATGTACATGTCGTGTTTCCCGACGACCTTCAAGCGGAAGCCTGGCGAGGGAGTCGGCCATGACCTGACTGTAACATCCCAAATTTTCAATTTGGAATGTTATACACTAGATCATATGCATATCATATTTTCTTGCATTTTGGTCGATCCTAGAAATTTCACGGGACTCAAGGACCCTCGGAGAGAGTTGGAGATTTCGTTATTTTCAGATTTGAGTTCTCTCGAATTTTGAAAAGAGGATCATTTGATTTATTTATTTTGTCTTCAATAATTTTTCCGATATCAAAATATGAGAGAGGGAATAATATGACTTTCCCAAAATATAGGAAAAATGAAGATTTAATAAATAGATCACATTTTGTTTGCCGGAGTTTATTTGCATTTTATTTGGATAGGGAAAAATGCACGTTTTCAAAAATTGCACTTTAGGTCCGGAGAAAAGTTCATTTTATTCGGCTCATTTTTAGGAGTCGAGGAAAATTTACTTTATTAGTTTTGGAGTCCGGTAGATTTTGTTTTTCTGTGTTTTTCCGAGCGCGGAACCGTTTTAAAAAAAAATCAAAGTCCAGCGCCTTGGGCCAAAGGCCCAGCCGGCCAAGGCCACGGCCAAGGCCATCGCTAGCCGCGCGCCAGGCGCAGGCGCAGGAGGCCGCCGCCGCCTCTTGTCTCTACCGAATCCTAGTAGGACTTTTGTCCTACTTCCGTATATTCCTTTTCTATTTCTAGATCTTTTCCTTTCCTTTTTTTCTATCCCTATTCCTAGTCTAATTCTTGTCCCCTACCCCAAGTAAACTCCCCCCCTCCCCAATATAAATACCCAAGCACCCCGCGCCCTGCGTCACCGCCGCGCCGCCACCCCACACCCGCGCCGCCGCCGCACCTTGCCGCGCCGCCACCCCACACACGCGCCGCTGCCGCACCTTGCCGCCGCCGCCCTACGCCCACGCCGCCGAAGCCCCTCGCCGGAGGTAGCCCCGCGCTACATCTATTCTTTTTCTCGGATCGTTTTCTTCTAATCGTTCCGATTCTTTTCTTCTCTAAACCGTTCCGGTTTTCTAGATCGGTTTTTCGTTCGGTTTTCTTCTCCGAAACCCTAGATCGGATTCGTTTTCTTTTCCGATTTAGTTGCCTTTGACCGTTCGCCGGACTGTTCGTCCTAACGAACGTGATCACCGGATTCTTCTAGGTTAACAACGTCCGTTCGTTTAACCGTTCTTCTTTTTCTTTTCGTCGGATTTATTCCGCGATCGCGATCTCAGATCCGATCTTCTTTCTAGTCTTTCTTTTCGCTCGTTTATCGGAATCAGGTGATTCAAGCGCCTGGAGTTTCGTATCGAAACCGCCGTTCCGTCTAATCAACTTGAACAAGCTTTTGCTACAGTAAAATTTTGACCTAGATTCAACTTGCTAGAACCGAGTTGTTTTCTTCTGCCGCTTGTTTTTCCATCGTTTGTTCGGTTCGTTCTTTCTTTGCAACCGGAGTTCTTAAGTTGAACTTTCTGGTTCGATCTCTTGTTCGAGTTTTACCTGTGCATTAGATGAGTACTTATTGTATGCTTGTTTTTTGTCTATGATAGATTACCCGGATTGCGCCGCTTGTTACTTCGAAACCCTAGGACTCGCGGATCATCAGCAAGGCAAGTAACACTTTGATCATACCTTTTCTACAACCCATGTTTTATTGCATTAGATCAATCCTCACACATTGCATGATTAGGATCTAATTAAATTGTGGGATGGGAAGTAGATGAGGTAGTACCTATTACCTGTATTATTATGAAACCTTTGGGAGTTACTCTACGTTTGCTTATATTGCCATGCTATGCTAGTAGACGTGGATTGGGTGAGTGATATCCATGACAGATGTGAGATTGATAATTTTAATGGTTTATCTAAGGTGGCAACTTAAACACACATCTGGGTGGATTGAGGCACCTGATGTCTATCAGGACTTGCCTTTTTTTTTCGGACCGCCACCCAGGCTCAAAGGGATCATAAGATCTTTCATGGTAAATACTTACGTGTGCAGCCACAAGCCATTATGGGCTCTGGCATAGCTGACTATGTCGTGCGAACTCTTACGGGGTGGACTAGCAGATGTAGGGGATGTAGGTGTACCGGTCTACCCCACAAGTAAGGTGCTAGTGCTTCTGAAAGACTATGTCTCGGTCATCCGTTTTCTCAAACACCCTCTAGTGCGAGAAACCAAATGGAGGCAATCGAGTCTTGTGGGGAAAAGTGCGCAAACCTCTGCAGAGTGTACAAACTAATCATGATTAGCCGTGTCCCCGGTTATGGACAACTTGAGTATCTAGTACTTGAATATCATGTGAATCTCAACATGTTACTTCTAATTAATGTTGTTGGGTTTTAATTATTTTTAATTGGGATTGAGAATGCTGTCAACCATTCTCAATGTTTCACAACCACCATGATAGTAAATAAATTTATTCCTTTGCAGTAGGGAAAAACCGGCTTTACGCAAAACTGTAACCATAGAGCTTTCCACCAGCCATATATGCATATAGTATAGCTGTTTCATTCCATTACTCTCTATGTGTTACTTTGCCAGCATATTCCATGTGCTGACCCGTTTTCGGGCTGCAACGTCTCATGTTGCAGACTTTTCAGACGACGAGTAAAGAGCTTTTAGGTCGTGGCCCTATACTCAGTGATGCCGCTGGAGTTGATGGACCCGTTTATCTTCCGAGTCTTCCGCTGTTATCGTTATTAGATGGCCTTAAGCCATATTATTGTAATAAGTTCTTTTTAAGCCATCGATGTAATAAGTGTGTGATTGCAACTCTGCTATAAAACCTTGATGTACTGTGTCGTGTCAGCATTACTGATCTAGGGATGACACCGTAGCACAGTAGACGTGATCCATTCGGGTCAGGTCGCTACACTGACTAACCACACAAGTCTCTAGTCCAGGTTTATCGCCTATTCGGGTTCCATCCGCAATGAGATCCGGCTGGGATTTCACTCATAGCCACAAACGATGTGTGCAGGGTTCCCAAGACACCAAATGGGCGCCCGGTACACCGTGCCACGGTGTATCTAGTGCATCATAGCCCACCCCTAGGGTCAGCGCTACGCACAGCCTCCAACACATATCCTACAAACTCCAGAAACTAGTTGCAACCCATGGACAGAGATCAAGGCGGTTAATAAGTGGAGAGGGTCCACTGGTTTCGGGCCCAACACGTGGTACTAGTTGTTCATGGATCACAAACACAGAACTCAGATCCTAAGGATGGTTTCAATGAGACAACCCACCATGTACTCCTACATGGCCTCTCACCAGTACCTTTACCAAATCGTGTTCACACACTTAGCTCTCAACAGTAGGACATGTTCACAACTTCCCAATTCATCCCCGATGAATCAAACCTGACACAACTCTAAGCAGTAGCAGGCATGACAAACAAGCATGAATGAGTAGGCACATTAGGGCTCAAACAACTCCTACTCATACTAGTGGGTTTCATCTATTTACTGTGGCAATGATAGGTCATGCAGAGGAAAGGGGTTCAACTACCACCGCATGTAACAGTTGAATCATTGTTGTCCTAAAGTAATAAAAGAGAGCAGAAGCAAGAGAGTGGGATTGTATCGGAATGAACAAGGGGGGGTTTGCTTGCCTGGCACATCTAAAGATATTATAGCTCTTCATCGGTATCATCAAACTCATTGCCGGAACAACATCTACTGAAGGGGGACAATTATCGGCAACAGAGAGGAAGCACAATCAATGCAATGCAACAATATGATGCATGAATGTGACATGGCAATATGCTGTTGATTGAGCTAATGCAACTAGCAACCATATTAAATGAAGTTGGTTTGAACCCTAGGTTCAAATTCAAACTCCATAAGTTAATAATCAAATGCCATTCACTTAGTTTGTCCTAAACAGTGATGTTAACTTGCTCCTATATGCATGAATATGGCATAAACAGATTCTTCATATTTTTCTGATCATTTTTCGTATATAAATTATTTCATTCTGAGCTACAGTTGAATTTCTATGATTTTTTGAAGTTTAAGTCATTTTCTGGAATTTCCTGGGTTATTTTAAATCCAGAAAATCAATTACTGCATCAGCATTGCGTATGTGTGACGTCAGCAGGGTCAACAGGCCAGTCCAGGTCAAACCTAACCAGTGGGGCCCACTGGTCAGTGACTCCGGATAGGTTAGTGTCACAGACAGGTGGGGTTGGGTCAACAGGTGATGTGGCCAGGTCAAACTAACATGTGGGACCCGTGTGGTTAGTTAAACCTAAACAGAAACTAAACCAGGTTAATTAGGCAGTGGGGGCCGGCTCTCAGTCTCACATCTAGTTAGCTAAATTAATTAACACTAATTTAAACATAACACTAATTAGTCAGGGACCTGGGCCGACACGTCAATGAGCTAGGGGTCAAACCTCAGTCAAAGAGGGTTAACCCTGCCGGCGGCTCGATGCTGGCGACGACTGACGCGGCGAAGGGCTTTAGAATCGAGCCACAGGGCACCATTTCATGCGTAGCTTGCGGCTACGAGTTGCTGTGTTTCGCGCGCATCAGATGGTGCAAGCGAGAGGAGCTGGGGTGAGCTGTGGCATCGGCGTTGGCGAGCGAGGTGGCGGCCGGAGTTCGGGTTCGGGCAGGCATAGTGCTGCAGCTCGCAGCGAGCGAACGGGGCGGAATAGGTGGGAGCTACGTCGAGCAGGAGCACGCGAGCAACATCTAGCGAGTCAAGGGAGCACGACAGCTCGTGCTCGTCCGCCATGGCGGCCGGTGGCACTCGGGACTCGCGCGGTGGCCAGCTAGAGGGCGGGTGCGAACAGGGGAAGAAGGGGGAAACGACATGGGGCTCACGACGATCTTGCAGAGATGCTCAGAGTGCTCGCGAGGTTCTGTAGCTCCCGAATCGACGGCGAGGATCCGCGGCGACCGACGAGGGGAACGACGGTGTTGGTGAGGCTTCAGGGCGTCCGGCGTTGCGTGGCTCAGCGAGGGGGTCGAGGACGAAGTGGCGGAGCTTCTGGGCACGGAGAGAGGTTCAGGAGGTGGCTCTGGCCGCGGCAACTGCAAGTGGCAGCGATGGTGGCGTTCGGTCGTGCGTGCGAGTGAGAGACAGAGGAGGGGATGAGGGTGAGGGAGAATGCGAGTGGGTCGAGAGGGCTGCGTGGCGTCATCCGAAGAGGCCAGGGCGAAGCGGCAAGCAGGAGGTGGCCGGGCGTGCGCCAGCGTGCATCGACCACGCGCTCGTCCTCCTGGCAAGGAGTAAGACGACAGGGGAGGGGGCCAGGCGGGCTGGGCCGCATAGTGTTGGGCCGGCTAGGGTGCCAGGTAAGCCAGGTAAGTTTCTCTGTCTCTCCTTTATTTTTTTATTTCTTCTATAACTTTGTGGCTTTAATTAAAATACTAAAACTAACTCAAAAATCATGAAACTGCTCATGCCCACTATATGGAATATTTCCAACAGTAACATTTTAGTTTATTATTATTTGGACATTTAAAATAATTTATAGCATTTAAATGTCCAAATGCAATTAACATATGATTTAATCCAGTGACCTTGTGATGTCCTAGAAAAGTGTGCAGCATTTTTGTCAGAGGTTCTAGACCAAGGCAAAGATGATGAACATTTTAGAAGGGCATTTCAGGTTCATTGAAAAAGATTTTGGTAAACCCTAGTTGGATTAAGAGGGTGCTGGGGTTTTTGTCATCCCCATTTCAAGTTTCCGAGGGAAAGTAAACATGATGCTTGGAGATTATGCAATGACAGGCAAGACTAAGCTAGGGCTGTGACAACTCACCCCCACTAAACAAGAATCTCGTCCCAAGATTCAAGCATTGGGTAAGATGAAGGGGGAACACAAAATAACATAATCTTCACGATCCAGGTTGCACTTCATAGAGGCGTTGATTCAATCACCATATTTGTCTCGTCGTCTTGCTCTGAGAACTCCAGTCAACATGGCAACGAGAGGAAAAGGAAACTTCAGAAGGATCGATATTCTCGAAGATCGAACAACTCAGGATCAACTCACGAAATGAGACATAGCAACATCTCTCGAGCTGAGACATTCAAACACACCTCGGAAGGGATGGAATAACAGATGACGGGGTTCAATTTGGTAAGCAACAATTCCACGCTTGAGAAGATGGTGAATGGGGTCAAAGTAGCAAGGATATAATTTCCATGATTCCATAACGGGACACCCCGGGGGAGGTGACTCATAGAATTATTCCCTTAAGTGGCAAAAAGAATTACTTTTGATATCAAGATCATTGAAACTCTCCATACCAACCTAAGGAAAATCACAATTGATCGTTTCGGAGAGTGCGAAGAAATGACATACTCTGACTAGAATGGATGATGTTGACTACCTTGTTGAAGACAACGTAATGGATGATTTTTGCCTATCATGGGAAATGGATGGAATCCGTGGTAGGATGGCACAATGGTGGTGCAAGATGGGAATAAAATGCAAATGTTGGGAATGATTCTAGTAACTGGGGAGAAACCCAACTGTAGAGAGTGAGTCCACTGTTTTAAAAGGTTATAACATAACCAAGGAAACTGGGAGCAAATCCCAATAATGCCAACGATAAAACCTAGTGATTGCGCGTGCTCTCAAGAACTTGAGCATTTCCATATTCATCAAGGTTTTACCAATATCTGTGTCAAGGATCCTGGCAACACAACATACCACCATGATGAATGGTGATGGACGATGCAGATGCAAAGGAAGCTAACACCTTCTCAGATTTCACCTGGACGAGGCCAAGGAAACAGAATCTGGATGATCGACCGAGAGACATTTAGCACTCTACTTCTAATGTTCTCCTTGATGTGCTAGCGTAACCCATTTATTGATATGGTCTGGTATCTAGGACATCAAGTAAAAGGTTGGACTTCGGGAACACAAGAATCCATAAGGAGAAACTTCTGGAGTATACCCTATGAAATCCTTATGGGGAGGTGGCCAACTTCCTCAATCAGGATACTACAATAATAGGTCTTCCGGCTGGGTGTGTTGGCCACTACATCCACTTTACCGGGTTACAGAGAGACCAATATTATAGTTCTTGGGACACGTTCCAACCATCATATCTGCCTGAGATTCAGATTTGGTTGGTGTTAGGATATTCCAGACTCATCAAGTCTAGAGAGAAAAATTAAAGTTTGCAACACAAATCGACGAGATGATGTTGCGAGATTCTCGAGAAATGAACTACGATAGCAAGCTCCAAAACATGAGCTGGTTCTGCTACATACATGTGAACACGTTGACCAAGACATGCATGACCACATAGTAGTCTTACAACAGAACACTACCGAGTTCTGATTGGGAACCATCATTGCGGAGAGCGAAGTACTGCGCATGTACCTTTGGGTCCTTAAGGATTAGCACTTAAGAACTTCTTTTCCTTGAACAAATGAATCAGTGGCTTGGTGTGCTAGGAACACATATGGAGTGGAGGCGGCCAACCGATCGAACCATAGAACACTTCGCACGTGCATGACTAACTTGGGATGATTCCAGAGGAAGCAAAAACAATCTTTCTCGTATTCATGGCGGCAGCTTGCATAGAATGCGCATGAATTCGAGGAAGTCACTACTTCCATCCAAGCATAAGCTTCATGAACGGAACAGGAAAGCATTGCTTACAAAGTTTCCAACACTAACTTAGATGTTCAACATGAATCATGGACAAGATGAAATTGTTGTCAATGGGCTCAACAACAAACCATCCAGGCTTCCATAGATGGAATTCCATAATTAAGTGAACACGGTGATAGCATTGGTCAGACCAAAGGATGTAATGGTGTATGCCCGAGGGCTCAACCACGAGTAAGACAACATTACGAGTATCATTTGTTCTAATTTGATTTGAGGATAGCCCACACTCAAATTAAAGTTTGGACAAGACAATAGATCCAATAACTGATCACGAGGACCAATTGATGAAGATATCCTCTTTCTTCAACACATACACACACAAAAAGATATCCCTTAACATGAACTAAGTCAGACAAGCTTTTATCTTCCAACTCTCCAAGTTGTTGTTTGGCTTAACCAACTAGCTCAGGGGTATCCAACACGGATTGTTGGAGAAAGAGTGGTTCATTGGAAAACCAACTTGATCATGAACTCAACATATCGGTCAGGGGACGACCTGGTGATACTTATGTGAAGATATCCGGAAAATCACGAACCACTGATATGTCTCTAAGCTCGAGAACAGGCAAGACAACATGATCAGAAGAGCAAGGGATTCAATCCTAACTCAGAGATCGAGGAGTGCACAAGAAATAAGGACAAGGTAGCACGATCTATCCTAGAATAGTGATTCAATAACCAACATGCTAAGAATGATATTAATGTCCATTAACTACCAAGCAACATGGTTGCTAGGAGTATTGATTTCACACATCATGGTTCACTTGTCGGCATTCCGGTTGGGACAACACAGGACCGAGAAATGAAAAATGATGGCAAGAAGTATCACTAAATCAGGAATTCATAAGAGGTGGTGCAATTCTCATGGCAATCCTGACATAAAGGGGGTAATACTCCGAGGTAGAACAGAACAAAAGCTGGATTGACATTTTGATCTGTGGAATACAACTACTTTGACCAGTCCAAGAAATGGATGAGGTGTTGTAGTTTGTTTCTCCTAGTCATTCCGAAATAGAATGGCTTGACGGACTACAAGAATAATAGGCATCGATAACACGAATGCACAACTACTCCTACTATCAATTGATACACAGAGGTTAGAAGACAACTAAAGAGAGACAACTCAAAGGAACATATGGTTTTCTGAGTTGTGGATGCATAGATTTAGTATGTCAAACAAGTTCAACATATTTCTTCCAGATAATCCATGCAGAAAGGTAGGACTGGCAGATTCACAATGCAGAATGGTGAACTCATCAAGAGCACTCTTATTGTGATGTTTTGGTTCAACAAGGAACTTCTGCCATAAATAGTTCATGGTATTGGAAGAAGGATTTACCACGGACCTTGAGGAGTATCGCAAAGGTTACTAATATCCTAAAGGAACTAGCAAACACTATCAACATGAAGTAAGTAGGGTGAATTTTGGGCTAAAAAAACCCAGGAGTAGAATACCTACTACTAAGTAGCACCACGGGATGCTTTTGAGAATAATGGCCAGAATCGTCACACTGGGGATACAAAGCATTGCTAGATTACTGAGTGACTCCCTAAAACACCTAGGGTCATAATAATAGCTCCAACATATATGTCGAGGCAATAGAGTACCTCAACTCACCGATTAGTGTGGTTGAACTGGCCCAAAGGGACATTGAGAATGGAAAGAAGGAATTTGCAAATGCATCAGCCTATTTCGAAACCTAGGATGACTCAGACAACATAATGGCTGTAAATGCTCAGAAAAGATTTGAGACATTCACAAGGATTGCATAGTCACTTAACAACATCATATCAAGGTTCTGGTTGAACTGACCACATACTAAAAGTAGTAGAAACTAAACTGAGGCATGAAACCAACAATCCGAAGATTCTACGGATTAGTAACACGTGAACCTGATAGATAGATGAGATCCTAGTCCTTAAGCAACGTAGGAAAGAAGAGGATGACTCAGATCAGAAGGGCATAAGGTAAAGGAGTAAAAAGAGCCTTACGTCCCTTCCCACAATCAATTCCCTTACATATAACTAAAGCATTTCTAGACTCAACTTTGACCAGTTTGCTTTGGTAATCCTACATGCAGTTAGGCTCTGATACCAAAGCTGTCAGGACCCCGATCCTAAGCCACATCGATCTAGCATGTAACACATCATATCGCTTTGCAGCCTCACGCGCGGTATTCTCACGGGTGCCACCTTACCTGGCCCGGGACCGTTTGCGCCTTTTGTCTCACATATATGATAGTGTCGCTAGCATCCATATGACAGAGAACCCGGACCGACATGACTAGTCGTGAACCCAAAGTGGCACTAACTTATAGGGACAGGCATACATGACCCAGCAACGAATGTGTCGGTCATCAGCGAGTGAATTCGGGTTATAGCAACTGGGCTAGCAGGACTCCGAAAGACACCGCATGACATTTCCCTGAAGGGACAGACACATGATCGAAGAAGGACACATGCCGGCCAGTCTAAGTGTTCCGGAGCTGTAGCAACTCGACTAACAGGACTACGGTAAACCGGGTTGTAGCAGACTACCATGGCCCAGTGGAAGAACTAGACTACATTTCCCCATAAGAGAGGCTACCAAGGATAGACAACTAGCTTGTCGGATCCCACACATACCAAGCATTTCAAATCATACACACAATATGCTCGATATGTGCAAATACAACATGGAATCATAACAAAACTCTACAACTCAAAGTATTTATTCATTAGGCTTCGAGGAGCCAAGTATTACAAACATGGGTCTCATGACCCCACATACAGAGCATACAAGCAACAAGCACATGCGGAATCTTAACTTGTCTGAGTACAGACAACTACAAATGAAAAAGGCCGAGAAGCCTGACTATCTACAAGATCCTGCCGAGGGCATAAGATCGTAGCTGAGGTAACAAGCTAAACATCGAAGTCCACACGGAACTACTAGTGAGGCTGAAGTCTCTCTGCAAAAACATAAATTAAGCAAACGTGAGTACAAATGTACCCAGCAAGACTTACATCAGAACTAACTACATATGCATTAGTATCAACAAAGGGATGGTGGGGGTTTAACTGCAGCAAGCCAGCTTTGACTCAGTGGCTATCCTGAACTACATCTACAAGTAACTCTTTTGAGGTGGTGCAGACGAGTCCACATGTTCACCATATCAATACACCACTATGGATCCGCTCCCGTCTCCCTACGAGAACGCCATCCATAGCACTCACACTTATCTTGCGCATTTTAGAGTATCCACTTTCACTTGTCTATGAACTATACAGGCAACCCATAAGTCCTTTACCGCGGACACGACTATTCGAATAGATCATTTATAACCCTACAGGGGTGTACTTCTTCACACATGCTCTCGCCACTTACCACCATATACACGTCGTATATCTCGGTAACCTTCAAGCGTAAGCCTGGTGAGGGAGTTGGCCATGACCTGACTAACCACACAAGTCTCTAGTCCAGGTTTATCGCCTATTCGGGTTCCATCCGCGAGGAGATCTGGCCAGGGTTTCACTCACAGCCCCAAACGATGTGTGCAGGGTTCCCGAGACACCAAACGGGCGCCCGGTACACCGTGCCATGGTGTATCTACTGCATCATAGCCCACCCCTAGGGTCAGCGCTACGCACGGCCTCCAACACATATCCTACAAACACCAGAAACTAGTTGCAACTCCTAGACAGAGATCAAGGCGGTCAATAATTCGAGAGGGTCCATTGGTTTCGGGCCCAACGTGTGGTAGTAGCTGTTCATGGATCACAAACACATAACTCAGTTCCTAAGGATGGTTTCAATGAGACAACCCACCATGTACTCCTACATGGCCTCTCACTGGTACCTTTACCAAATCGTGTTCACACACTTAGCTCTCAATAGTAGGACATGTTCACAACTTTCCAATTCATCCCTGATGAATCAGACTTGACACAACTCTAAGCAATAGCAGGCATGACAAACAAGCATGAATGAGTGGGCACATCAGGGCTCAAACAACTCCAACTCATACTAGTCGGTTCCATCCATTTATTGTGGCAATGACAGGTCATGCAAAGGAAAGGGGTTCAACTACCGGAGCATGTAATAGTGGAATCGTTGTTGTCCTAATGCAGTAAAAGAGAGAAGAAGAGAGAGAGTGGGATTGTATCAGAATGAACAAGGGGGGTTTGCTTGCCTGGCACTTCTGAAGATATTATAGCTCTTCATCGGTGTCATCGAACTCATCGTCGGAACAACATCTACTGAACGGGGACAATTACCGGCAACAGAGAGGAAACACAATCAATGCAATGCAACAATATGATGCATGAATGTTACATGGCAATATGCTGGTGATTGAGCTAATGCAACTAGCAACCATATTAAATGAAGTTGGTTTGAACCCTAGGTTCAAATTCAAACTCCATAAGTTAATAATCAAATGCCATTCACTTAGTTTGTCCTAAAATGTGATGTTAACTTTCTCAAATATGCATGACTATGGCATAAACAGATTCTTCATATTTTTCTGATTATTTTTCACATATAAATTAATTTATTCTGAGCTACAGTTGAATTTCTATGATTTTTTGAAGTTTAAGTCATTTTCTCCTGGATTATTTTAAATCTAGAAAATCAATTATTGCATCAGCATTGCATCTGTGTGACGTCAGCAGGGTGAACAGGCCAGTCCAGGTCAAACCTCACCAGTGGGGCCCACCGGTCGGTGACTCAGGACAGTTTAGTGTCACACATAGGTGGGGTCCGGTCAACAGGTGACGTGGCCAGGTCAAACTGACCTGTGGGACCCGTGTGGTTTGTTAAACCTAAACAGAAACTAAACCAGGTTAATTAGGCAGTGGGGCCCGGCTGTCAGTCTCACATCTAGTTAGCTAAATTAATTAACACTAAATTAAACATAACACTAATTAGTCAGGGCCCTGGGCCCACATGTCAGTGAGGCAGGGGTCAAACCTCAGTCAAAGAGGGTCAACCCCGCCGGCGGCTCGACACCGGCGACGACTGACGTGGCGGAGGGCTTCGGAATCAAGCCACAGGGCACCATTTCACACATAGCTTGTGGCTACGGGTTGCTGTGTTTCGTGTGCATCTGATGGAGCAAGCGAGACGAGCTGGGGTGAGCTGTGGCGTCGGCGGTGGCGAGCGAGGCGGTGACTGGAGTTCGGGTTCGAGAGGGCGCAGCGCTGCAGCTCATAGCGAGCGAACGGGGCGGCACAGGTGGGAGCTATGTTGAGCAGGAGCACGCGGGCAACCTCTAGCGAGTCAGGGAGCACGACAGCTCGTGCTCGTCAGCCATGGCGGCTGGTGGTGCTTGGGACTCGTGCGGTGGCCAGCTAGAGGGCGAAGCGGCAAGCAGGAGGGGGCCGGGCATGCACCAGCGTGCTCGTCCTCCTGGCAAGGAGGAAGACGACAGGGGAGGGGGCTAGGCGGGCTGGGCCGCACAGTGTTGGGCCGGCTGGGGTGCCAGGTAAGCCAGGTAAGTTTCTCTCTCTCTCTCTCCTTTATTTTCTGTTTTTCTATTTCTTCTGTAACTTTGTGGCTTTAATTAAAATACCAAAACTAACTCAAAAATCATGAAACTGCTCATGCCCACTGTATGGAATATTTCCAACGGCAAACATTTTAGATTATGATTATTTGGAAATTTAAAATAATTTATACCATTTAAATGTCCAAATGCAATTAACATATGATTTAATCAAGTGACCTTGTGATGTCCTAGAAAAGTGCGCACCTTTTTTGTCAGAAGTTCTAGACCAAGGAAAAGATGATGAACATTTTAGAAGGGCATTTCAGGTTCATTGAAAAAGATTTTGGTAAACCCTAGTTGGATTAAGAGGGTGTTAGGGGTTCAGTCATCCCCATTTCAAGTTTCCGATGGAAAGTAAACATGATGCTTGGAGATTATGCAATGACAGGCAAGACTAAGGTAGGGATGTCACATAGTTCTCTGTTGCCTCTATGAAGAAAATCAAGGGGGGTAGCGTATGTCATTTCGCACACAAAGGTGACACGTTCCCTCTCAGAACCACGAGCCTTGTTGTGAGAAACTACGGTTTGCAAGAAGCTTATACCAAAATTTGTTCCAATTCAGCCAAATTTTTTACCACAGCATGATAGTACCATGACATGACACCGTGACAAGTTTCATGATTTTCAGGCATGTTTTGGATTTACAAGAATTTTAAAACCAAGTTTCTCAATGTTCTCGGCCGAGCCATGACGCCCAGATGTTTGAATTTCATTCCCATTACATGCATGGGACCTAGAAATTCACCCGAGGACACACATGTTATTTTTCAACCAACTTTGGTGCACTGAGGATGTGCTTGTAGTTCAAAATTCAATTATGCACATTAAATGACTAGAAACTCAATTAATGTATAGAAAATGCCAAACGAACCTAGAATAATTCCAGAATTTAACATGACACTCATATAGTTCTATGTTGCCTCTGTGACGAATATCAAGGGGGGCAACGCATATCGTTTCGCACAGAAAGGTGACACGTTCCCTCTTAGAACCACGATCCTTGTTGAGAGAAGCTACGGTCTGCAAGAAGCTTATAACAAAATTTGTTCCAATTCAGCCAAATTTTTTACCACAGCATGTTAGTACCATGACATGACACCATGCCAAGTTTCATGATTTTCAGGTGTGTTTGTGATTTACAAGAATTTTAAAACTAAGTTTCTCAATGTTCTCAGCCGAGGCACGACGCCTAGATGTTTGAATTTCATTCCCATTTCTTGCATGGGACCTAGAAATTCACCCGAGGACACACATGTTATTTTTCAACCAACTTTGGTGCACTGGGGCATGTGTTGTAGTTCAAAATTGAATTATGCACATTAAATGACCAGAAACTCAATTAATGTATAAAAATGGCCAAACGAGCCCGGACTAATCCCATAATTTAACAGGACACTTGTATAACTCTATGTTACCTTTGTAAAGAAAATCAAGGGGGGCAGCGTATATCGGTTCGCACACAAAGGTGACACGTTCTCTCTAATAAACACGAGCCTTCTTGAGAGAAGCTCCGGTTTGCAAGAAGCTTATACCAAAACATGTTCCAATTCGGCCAAGTTCTTTACCACAACATGTTAGTGCCATGACATGACACCATCCCAAGTTTCATGATTTCCAAGCGAGTTTTGGATTTACAGGAATTTAAAAACCAAGTTTCTCAATGTTCTCGGCTGAGTCACGACTCCCGGATGTTTGAATTTCATTCCCATTTCTTGCATGGGACCTAGAAATTCACCCAAGGACACACATGCGATCTTCCAACCAACTTTGGTGCACCGGAGCATGTGTGTGACAACCCTAGTCAGTGTTGCATTAGAGTGATGCATCATGTCGAAATGTTTCCTAGAAACCCTAAATGGGGATGAACTAACCCCCCAGCACCACCTAAACCAACTAGGATTACTAAATAATTTTCTCAATGAACTTGAAATGCCCTTCGAAAATGTCCATCAATTTTGTCTTGGTTTGGAACCTCTGCCAAAATTGGTTCATATTTTTCTAGGACACCTAAGGTCACTAAATTAAATCATATGCTATTTGCAATTGGGCATTTAAATGCTATATATTATTTTAAGTGCTCAATTAATTCTGAAATTAAGTGAGGGCTGTTAGGAATAAACCTATCAGAGCAAACTATTATTTTCAGGACTTTTGGAAACGTTTTAGTCTTTTTAATAAAGCCAAAAACATTGCAGAAAATAGAAAACTAGAATAAATAGAAAAAGAGAGAGAGAGAGAGAGAGAGAGAGAGAGAGGGAGAGAGAGAGAGAAGGCCAGAGGCCACTTACCTAGCTGGCCGACCCATCTGGCCCGTGCCAGTCATCACCTACCTCTACCAGTAGGCAGAGGAGGGATACCGCGACGCCGGCGAGCTCGCCATGTAGCTCCATGCTCGTCTGCATCGCCTGGACAGAGCGGCGACACCTCGAAACGCGTCCTCGGTGCCGCCCCGACCTCACCGACACCCCATTCGCCCCCCTGCACCTCTCCCTCGCCCTCTCCCACCATGGCTGACGCAGCTGCAGCCGCACCGCCGACGAAGACGCACCCACCATCGCCTCCTCGTCACCCCACCGTGTCTAGCAGCTTCGCCGTCCTCCTCTCCTTTGAGCAGACCGAGCCCCGAGTGCTCGCCTGCCCTGGAGCCACCGCAACAGCCTCGTCTTCACCGATTGTCGCCGGAGATCTCCCTCGACGCCCTGACCACTCCGGTTCCTCCTCGACCTCGCCGTCTGCACCGGCGTGACCGCCGTGAACCCAGCTACCTCCTCCCCCTTCCCGTTCTCGCTCTCGAGCACCGTAGCGATTGCATGAAGCTTGCCTGCAGCCGCCGCCGCCTCTGCTTGTCGCCTCGTGGCCATAGCCACGTTGGCTCGAAACCAAGCACGCCGCCACACTCACCGCATCCCCAGGAGCCCATAGAACCACTCCGCGCACCTTGTTGTGCACCCTAGCGACGAGCCCGAGCTCACCCGAGCTCCGGCATCCGCCAAGGTCGTAGCCGGCGTCGTTTCCAGCGACCCCGAGCTCCACCGCCACCACCAATCAATGCGGCCCACTCCCCGCGTCACGTAGATGCCCTCCGCAGTCCATTTGGTCGCCGGAGGAGGAAACCCGCACCGCTCCTCCGTCCCTGGCCTTGCCGGCGATGACCCCGGGTCAACTCCGGCGAGTTTGACCCGGGTTGACCCCAGTTTGACCCCCCTGGGTCAATGACAGGTGGGGCCCCGCCCTGCTAATTAACCTAGGTTAGGGTTAACTAAATTTAGTTAGTTTAATTAACCACTGACACGCGGGACCCACTGGTTAGTTTGACCTGGACCAGCCCCGTTGACTGGTGATGTCACAGTGACGCAGTAATGCCTTTTCTGGAATTATTCTTATTCAGGAAATTCCAGAAAATAGTGCTAACTTCTAAAAATCATAGAAAATAATCTATAGCTCCAAATGCAAATTGTTATATATGAAAAATGATCAGAAAAATCCAATCTATCCATCTGTACTTGTTTCATGCATGTATAAACAAGTTAACTTGCTGTTTAGTGCAAAGCATGACAAAGCACTATTTAAGATCACAAATGAGTTTGAACTTTGAATCTTTGGTTCAAAATGTCTCAAACCCATCTGGTTGTAGATGCATTAGTCCAACACACTCATTTTGCCATGTCACATGCATGCATCATATTGTTGCATATTGTTTGCTATTGATTGTGTTACCGGTGCTCTCTGCGGTAGGTTCTGTCCCAGAGGATTACCATGAGTACCCAAGCGAAAGACAGTACTAGTCTGCCGATCTACCAGGCAAGCAACCCCATTCATCATATCGATACAATCCCATGGTCTCGCTCCTACTCTCATTTATTGCATTTAACACAACAACATTTCAAACTGCTGTGTGCTGCGGTAGTTGAACCCATTTCCTTTGCATGACCTGTCATTGCCACAGTAACTAGATGAAACCCACTAGCATGTGTAGGAGTTGATTGAGACATGTCTGTGTTTCCTACCTTGCTATGCCTGCTATGCTTAGAGTCGTGTCAGGTCTGGTTCATCTAGGTGATGGGCTAGAGTGAAATGATTATGTCGGTAATGTGAGTGATGTGTAGAACACGATTTGGTAAAGGTATCGATGAGAGACCATGTAGGAGTACATGGTGGGTTGTTTCATTGGAACTGTCCTTAAGCACCGAGATCTGTATGTGTGATTTAAGAATCAGTTACTACCATGCATTGGGATCCTTAATTGATCCTCTCGGCTTCTTAACCACCCTAGTCCTCTGTCCAGAAGTTGCAACTAGTTTCTGGTGTTTATAGGATATGTGTTGGAGACCGTGCGTAGCGCTGACGCTAGGGGTGGGCTATGATGCGGTAGATACACCGTGGCACGGTGTACCGAGTCGCCCTATTGGTGCCTCGGGAACCCTGTAAACATCGTTCGGTGCCATATGTGGAAACCTCGGCCAGACTCCCTGCGGATGGAACCTGGATAGGCCATAAACCTCGACTAGAGACTTGAGTGTTTAGGTAGGCCGTGGCCAACACCCTCGTTGGGCTTCCGCTTGAAGGTTGCCGAGTACATGTCATGTAAACGGCGGTAAGTGGTGAGAGCGTGTGTGAAGAAGTACACCCCTGCAAGGTTAACATCATCTATTCGAATAGCCGTGTCCGCGGTAAAGGACTACTTGGTTTCCTATACAGTTCATATACATGTAAATGGATACTCCTAAAAGCCTCAAGACAAGTGTGAGTGCCGTGGATGGCCCTTCCATAGGATGATGGACGAGGATCCACGGTAGTGTATTGTTGTGGTGAGTAGTGGACTCGTGTGCGCAAAACATTGACGAGTTGCTGTCTTGTAGGATAGCTTAGCCAAGAGTCAAAGCTGGCTTGCTGCAATAATCCCACCATCCTTCTTGAGAATGTTGCATGTATAGTAGGATCTATTGTAAGACTTGCTGAGTACCTTTGTACTCATGTTTGCTTAATTACTGTTGCAGAAGAGAACACCGCCCCCTCCGATGGGTTCTATGAAGATCTCGACGTTGACGAGTGACTTGCCACCCTGGTGGTGATCCTGAGCCGTGAAGGGCTTTGTAGATAGACAGGCTTCGTCAAGCCTAATTGCTTTCTAGTTGTCTGTACTTAGACAAGTTTGCTTTCGCATGTGCTTGTATGTTTGTATGACTTGAGTGTTGGGTCGTGTGACCCCTACCTGTATGAACATATTATGTATGGCTCTTTGGAGCCTTGTAAATAAAGTACTTTGAGTTGTAGAGTTTTATTGTGATGCCATGTTGTATTTACACATATCGAGCATATTGTGTGTATGTTTGAAATGCTTGGTATGTGTGGGATCCGACAATCTAGTGGTTTATCCTTGGTAGCCTCTCTTATGGGGAAATGTAGTCTGGTGCTTCCACTGAGCCTTGGTAGTCCGCTACAGCCCGGTTTACCGGAGTCCTGCTAGCCCAGCACTAGTGCTCAGGAACACTTAGACTGGCCGGCATGATTCACTTCGTTCCTGTGTCTGTCCCTTCGGGGAAATGTCACGCGGAGACATCCGGAGTCCTGCTACCCCAGCACCACTGCTCTGGAAAAGTTAGACTGGCTGGCATGTCATTCACTTCGTTCCTGTGTCTGTCCCTTCGGGGAAATGTCATGCAGTGACATCCGGAGTCCTGCTAGCCTGCTACAGCCCGGTTCCCGGAGTCCTGTTAGCCCAGTTGCTACAAGCCCAGGATTCACATGCTGCTGACCGACATGCTCGATGTTGATTCATGTATGCATGTCCCCGTAAGTTAGTGCCACTTTGGGTTCACGACTAGTCATGTCGGCCCGGGTTCTCTGTCATATGGATGCTAGCGACACTATCATATATGTGAGCAAAAGGCGCAAACAGTCCCGGGCCATGGTAAGGCGACACCCGTGGGGATACCATGCATGAGGCTGCAAAGGGATATGAGGTGTTACATGCTAGATCGTTGTGACTTAGAATCGGGGTCCTGACAATGTGCTTGTAGTTCAAATTTGAATTATGCACATTAAATGTCCATAAATTCAATTAATATATAAAGAAGGCCAAACGAACACGGAATAATTCCAAATTTTAACAAAACATAAACTTAATTAACATCTCCTCTATGTGGGCCATTTAATAAATGTCTATTATATATGTTTTCTACCATATTCAAATTTAGTAGATATGACAGTTTGATGCTCTCACATAATATATTATTGGCACTATAGGGGATGTTGATTCCTATCAACTACCGTATCCTGAATGTGAAAACAGGTACATAATCATCTTCTTTGTTTTGCATAGTACACTACCAACCCCTATATATTTATGCACATTAAACTATTGATACAAGTTTTATGTAAACAAGTGGCTTAAAGTTGATTTTCATATTGTTTGAAATTGTGTCAATAAAGATTTTTTAAGAATATTGTTTGCTGAGGTTGTCGGATGTGTGTATGAAAGATGCTTTTTCCCCTCCCGTTGCAACGCACGGGCATGTTTCTCTAGTGTATAAAAAGGCCTAACGAATCCGGTATAATTCCAAAATTTAACAGGGCACTCATATAGTTCTATGTTGCCTCTGTAAAGAAAATTAGGGGGAGGCAACGTATATCGCTTCGCACACAAAGGTGACACATTCCCTCTTGGAACCACGAGGGTTGTTGAGAGAATCTCCGGTTTGCAAGAAGCTTATACCAAAACTTGTCCCAATTCAGCCACAAATTATACATATGAAAACAGGGTTTAGATTATCCCGAACACCCCGCTACCTAGACCAATGTACTGTGATTTGAATTCAACATGAAATGGATACAAATATTTGAATTGGAGATCGTATCGTACATGTAGTTCATAGTGAAATATGATTATTGCTATATGCATGTTTTCTGTTATCAAGATAATATTTAAATGACGGTATAACTTGACAACAATCATATTCAAATGAGGAAAATTGATTCAAATTTAGTCCATATGGCAGACAGCAATATATATGTTCATAGGTTGAACTAAAATGATCATTCAAGATGGAAGATCAAAATGTAGGACTACGTCCATTATAAACTGCAAGATCACCTAACGATATAATTGAATTCAACATAACATGGATTCAAAAATTGAAATTCGAGATCCTGGCATTTGAAATCCTATAAAAAGGGACATGATTCTTTCTTGTGGTGGGAATTGATTTTTTTGTTGTTGTTGAGGGAAGTGCGAATTGACTTGGTCCTGTACAGGGTAATCTTGTTCTCTAGATTTTTTACATTTTTCTTGTAGTTTTTTCAATGGCATTTATAGAAATATAGTAAAAGGGGACATGACTCTCTTGTGTCTTGTATGAATTGTTTTTTTTGTACACTTTAAGTTTGTTCTGCCAAACATGGAATCCGCACCTTGTTATCCCGAAATTTTCAGGCTCGAATATCTTGTCTCCTCTGTTGTGAAACTCCCGCCTCTTCAACGCGCGCCACGCCTTGTTATCCCGAAATTTTGACCCACGCGAAAACTTCCTCCTCATCCAAAATCGGTCTCGCCGCCCAGACATGTGAAATCCCCCTTCAACCCCTCACCCAGAAATGTCGGCTCGACGTCACGTGGTCAAAACTGGTGGGGGTACACTAGTAACTTACCCTACGTTTCGGACAAGCGCGTCCCTAAGCCATGGCTCCCCCTACCTTCCCCTTTGCCCCCATTCGTACACTGAGGCCGCCAAAAACCACGAAACCCCACGCTCCTCCGTCAACCTCCCGATCGCCGCCCAGCCAGAGACTCTTCCCCGACGACGTCATCCACCGCAACAACTTTTCATTCCTCATCGACTTCACTGGATGAGGATCCGTCGTCTATCTCGTCGTCCTACAGGATCATCCGCCACATCCTCCACCCCCAAGGAGCTGCCCTTACATTTGCCTCGTGTATCGTGCCACCTCCATCCCCGTAGCGCCGTCTTGACCTGCCCCACCAGAACCGCAGCACCCTCACCAATTCCTTCGATGAATCCGAGGCCTACTCGGTGCCACCAAGGAGGTTCTGCACTCACCGCTGCATTTTATTTTTGATTCGATCTCACGGGGCTACCGGTGCTCGATACTGAGCAGCCATGGCGGGTGTCAATCGATGGCACCGTCGCCGGCCACTTCATCCACGGCGTCTCTCCCCCATGTCGTTGCTTCCTTAGCCGTGACTTCCACACTGGCACTAGTTGTTGCTGCTCCGGCTCTCGCTCGTGTTGCAGCTCTGTTCTTGCTATCGGCCACGCTGCTGCAGTGCTCTTGCTTTCATTCGTGCTGCTGCTCTACTCTGCTATTACTATCGGCCGCACTGGTGCTCTACTCAAGCTCTCGTTCTTGCTGTTGCTCTTCTCTTGCTCTCGCTCGTTTTGCTGCTGTTGCACGACCTCCGACAGCTACAGGAGTTGCTGTTTTAGCACTCTCTCACGGTGCTGCTACACGAGTTGCTGTTTTAGCACTCGCTCACGGTGCTGCTACACGAGTTGCTCTCTGCTAGTGCGTACCCTGCTCGACTGGCTGCTGATTTATATCACTGCTTCTCTGCTACTAGTGCTCAAACGCCCTACACTTCTATTGCAATGCTCCGCTACTAGTTCAATCAGTTTTTCCCTAAACTTTAGATTACCGTTGTCTGTCTTGTCCCGCTTCAGCCTTGCCACCGTGCACCTCACCAACTATGGAACCGTCCATCACAGTGGAGCAGTACCCTCGATGCCGTTTCCAGAGGCCTCAGATCTTCTTCCCTGCCTTCGACAGTCACACCAGCATCACCATCCTCCACGTCCAACCCAATGATGATGAGGTCGACAAGGCTATGCCAAAGAGGTTGTACACTCGTCACATTACTTTGTTACTCTACATTCATGTCGATCCCTCAGGAATCCTTTGGTTCAAAGCATTTGAAAATCTAGAAATAAATGAATCGTGGTCACAAAATTAACAGGGAGAAAACTAAATGCTCTTTTGAACGACAATTTCAATTGGTTTAGCAAGATAGCCATTATATGGTACTAATGCGGACCAAATCTATGCGCACAAAATATTTCGAGGGCATGCTTCGGCCTGTTGAAGACTGCCGGCACTGGTTCAAAGAAAAATTGAAGGACAACATAGGAATGGAGCAAAGCAAAACTGGATGATTTTTTCCTTTGGTGTCTCTTTCAAAGAAAAAACATAGGAATTTTAATATCCACTTGGACATCCTTTTCAAATTAATATGCATGAAGAATAGGACTAATTGTATTACTAGCATAATAAGATTCTTATTTTTTTTCATTTTCACTTGGTTTGACTTTAATTTGCCTATGGTTCTCCATTCCTATGTTCTTCCAATTCATGTGAACCAAACACCCAGGTTGACAGAAATCCTATGTTTGCAAGTGCTCTGTTTTGCACATGCATTCCTATCATATTCCTGTGTTTTTCCTGTCCCCGTGTTTATAGAATCCTCCAATTCTATGGAGCCCTTACAGAAAACTCTTTGTGTTATGTCTTGCTCCTAGCGTGCCGTAATCCACCCCACCTGAGGTGCACCATCGACGGAAGCGTTCACTTCAACAGAGATTCCCCCTGCAGACTTTCTTTCGCTGCCTCAAATCATCTTACCCATTGCCGGCAGCCATGCCAACTGCATTACCGATTGAGAAGATGAACCTGAGGACTACACAGTTCCGGAGGAGAGGTCGCACTCTTTTGTGACTGCTTACGTTATACATCGGTTTTTATTACCTACTAATTTATCGTCTTGTTCACCTCTTACACTCCGAGTTAGGTCCAAACTAATGTTCAAACTTGAGTTTTAAAATTCCCGTGGGGCACATATTGAGGCAGCAACGAATAGTATTTGTCTACTATCTGGTTCATCTAGGGTCTTCTATGTGGTTCATGTTGGGTGGGCAACAAATAGTAGATGATCCATCGTCTACCTTTTTAAACTAAAGCTATAATCTGTCTTCTATCATTAGTTTTGGATCTATCCACTCGTTTGCTACCATTAGTCTTAATTTCTGCATGCACCCCTTAGGCCTTACATAATCTAACAATGTTTTTTTATTATGCATGTCAGTTATTATACACAATCGTACTGAACATGTAGAGAAAAAGAGAAGACCGTTGCATGGGAATATATTGTCATGCAGACGCCGCTCCATGGTGGGCGAAGTGGGCCCCCCTCCCGCCATTCCAGATTGTATTCCAGAGGAAGATAACTGTTCAGAGGGGGATTCAGAGGGAGCCGACCACTCCTATTTACCCCATGAGGTGTTTGCTCTAACCTGGCATGCTGATGTTGGTCATATCATGCATATGGCGCCTCGATTTGCTTTATGTGAATGCCACCTGTTTGGTTTCTATATCATACTCCCACCGTTCCTAAATATTTGTCTTTTTAGAGATTTCAAAAAGTGACTACATATGGAGCAAAATGAGTGAATCTACACTCTAAAATATGTCTATATACATCCTTATGTGGTAGTCCATTTGAAATCTCTAAAAGACAAATATTTAGGAACGGAGGGAGTATATGCGAATTATGCAATGCCATCTTCTTTAGCCAGGCATCGTATACGTGAATAATGCAATGCCATCCTGTTTAGCTAGTCATCGTATATGTGAATTGTACCGTGCCATAATTTTTTCATAATGTATTCCATTTGTCAACAATGTTTATACATTCATCTACTCTTCCCATGCATCAGCCATTTGAGTCGGTCATGGGAAATTCTGGAATGAAAACAAGGTCTTCTGAGCAGTCAGTGATACCTGTCGATGCAAATTTCTTGCTGGTTACAGATAGCTCCTCAGAGGAGGATTCAGAGACAGATGACTAGTCGTATCCCCCCGAGGTGCATGCGCTAACTTGGCAGGGTTATATTGCTCATATCATGCATATGGCGTCTTGCATTTCCATGCCATCTACTTAGATTAGACATGCCTTGTGTGAATGCCTCATGTTTGCTTTCTATATCACATATGTGAATTATACATGCCATGTTTTTCAGCCAGTTATCATATATGTAAATTATGCACCGCCATGTAGCCAGGCATCATATATGTGAATTATCTCATGCCATCCTTTTTTTCATTACGTATTCCATCTGTCGACAATCTGTGTATATTGAACTACTCTTCATGTGTATCAGCCCTTTGAGACGGTTATGGAAAAATCAGTCGTGAAAACAAGGTGTTTAGAGCAGGCAATGACACCCGTTGAATCATATATCCCGATGGTTGCAGCTAGCTCCTCAAAGGAGGATTCAGGGACCGATGACTAGTCCTATATCATGGCATGTTGTATACTTAGACAACATGTATGTGAATTATTTCATCACAACCTATTTTAGAAAGACATAATATAGTTTTGTCATGTCATCCTGTTTAGATACTCATCATATGTTGAATGATGCCATTATATCATGTTAAGTTGTCCATCACATATCTGAAACTTTGTCATGCTATCCTATTTAGTTAGTCATCATATATGTGAAATTATGTCATGCTGCCCTATTTGGTTAGACCACATATATGTGAATAACCACATCTGTCTATCATACAATATCTGTACGTTTAATTTCTTTTCTTGTTTATCAGCCATTTGAATTGGAGGGGTTGATGGTAGTATATAAGGGAGCAAAAACCAGTTCTTCACAAAAGACGGTGCTACCCGTCGATGCAGATAGAACCACGGTTGTAGTGGCCCACGAACTAGCCCCACCACACATAATCGAGACTCTTTAAGATTGCACACTTACACCGTTGGACAACGAACCAACTACAACCCATCTAACCCCAACCCCAGTGGAGAGTAACCCACTTCTAGTTGACATAACACCATGTCCACCACAGAGTACCCCCACACGAGCAGTTTGTAATGGAACTGCAGTGCCCAAAGCACGAAGACCACCACAGCGAACCCAAACTCCACATTTAAAGCAGAAGAGCAACTATATAACACCCACAATGCGGTTATATCTCCGACGTGTCGGGGCATGACTTAGAGGTATAGCCGCATGGTAGGTTTGTCACAAGAGGGGTAATCTTCACACAATCCCATGTACTGAATAAGTAAGGGATAAAGAGTTGGCTTACAATCGCCACTTCACACAAATACAAGTTAAACATACATCATCTAGAGTACAATCAAAGGTCTGACTACGGAAACAAAATAAAAGAAATACAACCCCAAATGCTAGATCCCCGATCGTCCCAACTGGGCTCCACTACTGATCAACCGGAAACGAAACAACACAACTAACAAGATCTTCATCGAGCTTCCACTTGAGCTCGGTTGCATCACCTGAACAAGGTTGAAACGAGATGTACAAGGAACGATAAAGGTCAATTACGAAAACACTCCGGTTGAAACAAGATAGAGAAGGAATAAGAATGATATAATTTGGACAGCACTCCGACTATAAATGGAAGGAATTGAACATGAACTTGACAAGATGAGAGGATGCTTGATGAAATTAACAATACATTGCCTCTGGAACTACTGAAAGAATGGCACAATGGGTAAGAAAGATTTCAGGTAGCACTCCGGTTGAGAAGGGAGGTAAAACTTGATAAGATGAGAAAACTTGAATGGAGGACACGACAGTCCGGTTGAATGGATAAGCACGAAAAGATCACGGTCCTCACAATTCGGGATGATGAGTGAAGAGAGCAACATCACAAAGCCTCCGGAACAAAAGAATAGAAGCTAGATTGTTTGGATAAAAGAATGGAGTCGCAAATGCCAACTTCTGCCACAAATGAGCTTGGAAGGCACCCTTACAAGAAGGTTATAATGGAGTCGTTGGAAAACCAACAACGAAAAGAGTAAGCTTGTTGTGGGCTTATGGAAAACATCTCGAAATCTCGAGGTGAAATTCTGCCACATACGAAAAACGATAGGTTGGGTTGATATGAACAAGGAGACGAGAGATTTATTTCGCCGGGAGGATAAATGAAGAACTTGGTTCATTTATGAGCACCGTAAATAGAAACAATCCTTAGGGAAAGCTTTAGGTGAAATATAACCCAATATAACTCCAATGAAGAGATTGATGGATTGAAAATATGTCTTGGAGTGAACGAGAGGATCCAGGCCTATGGAGCCGATCTGACCAGAGGGGAGGTGAGGCGGGAACGTGGCGGTGATGGAGCTTTAGGTTCAGGCAGCCATGGCGGGGAGGTGCTCCGGCGAGGCAGGGGACGGCTGGAGGTCGGGGATGGACTAGACCATCCATTTCCTAGTAAGATCCGGTGAAGGCTTGAGGTCCATGAGCCATGGCATCATCGGGAGCTCCTGAGGTCATCCATGGCAGAGAGGGAGAGAGGTTAGAGAGGAAGAAACGCGGTAGGGTGAGAGAGAGGAGTACAGAGAGGATTGGAGGGACCTGGTCGGGGAGGGCCTGTGAGGTCCTGCCTTGCGGTACTGGTAGGCTCGGTGAGTGGATCGGGAAGGGAGGGGAGTACCCTGATTGGACCGACAGGGAAAACGAGGTGGATCTCGCGGGTGGCGGCGGGACAGGACTGATGGGACAAGCTCCCTAGGATCTAGAGTTGTCCACTATATATAGCAATAGGATTTTTGGGTAGGGGCTAATCCAGTCTGTGTGATCTAAAACGGACGGTCGAGAGAAAAAAAATAGGTAGGGAGTCCAAAAACAAAAATGCGGATGTTTTACAGACGTTTGGGGATGATCCGGATCCAACGGTGATGATTGTCCGGGTCGGGTCCGGGACAGCTTTCGGACACGCGTGCGAGGAGCGCGCGGACTGACGAGAGAGGAGAGGAAATAAGGCAGCCCTGCAACCGTTTCCGGAGACCGAAAGTGTCCGACGTATACCAGCTATACTGCCGCTATAGTTAATCGTTGGGGCGTCAAATGAACTCCGAATGCGATGAAACTTGGCAGTCGACCTACTAACAACATAACAACACTGCATGCCAACTTTCAACCCATTCCGAGAACATTTTCTGGCCACTCATAAAATAATATTTCGGACATGCCGCAGGCGCATGCGAGTGTGTCTAGGCTCAGAACTGACAACGAAAGGAACGGGGAGACCGGGACAGATGCAAGTTTTGAAAACATGATCATGCAATGCACATGATGACATGGCAAGGTGCAACACGCAAGCAAAAGACACAGCAACAACAACGAATAACTGGAAGACACCTGGCACATCGGTCTAGGGGCATTACAACACTCCACCACCACAAGATGATCTCGTCCCGAGATCTAGGATGGCACCGGAGGGAAACGGAAAAGGAAAAGGGAAGAGGTAACACTAAGTTGCTTCTTTGACAAACGAGTGAAACCACGAACTTGAGAGGTTGAACAAATTTGAAGGAAGAATGCAATGAAGATGAACAAAGTTGAAAACACTCCGATAGAAAAGAGGAACACGAAACATTACGAGAACCTTGTAGGTTGAAAGACATAAGAAAAGGGTTGGAATGGACAAGAAGTACATGCAAGCACTCCGGTTTCGGTTGAAACGAGATGTACAAGGAACGATAAAGGTCAATTACGAAAACACTCTGGCTGAGACAAGACAAAGAAGGAATAAGAATGAAATAATTTGGACAGCACTCCGACTGTAAATGGAAGGAATTGAACATGAACTTGACAAGATGAGAGGATGCTTGATGAAATCAACAACACATTGCCTCTGGAACTATTGAAAGAATGGCACAATGGGTAAGAAAGATTTCAGGCAGCACTCCGGTTGAGAAGGGAGGTAAAACATGATAAGATGAGAGAACTTGAATGGAGGACACGACACTCCGGTTGAATGGATAATCACGAAAAGAACACGGTCCTCACAATTCGGGATAATGAGTGAAGAGAGCAACATCACAAAGCCTCTGGAACAAAAGAATAGAAGCTAGATTGTTTGGATAAAAGAATGGAGTTGCAAATGCCAACTTCTGCCACAAATGAGCTTGGAAGGCATCCTTACAAGAAGGTTATAACGGAGTTGTTGGAAAACCAACAACGAAAAGAGTAAGCTTGTTGTGGGCTTATGGAAAACATCTCGAAATCTCGAGGTGAAATTCTGCCACATACAAAAAACGATAGGTTGGGTTGATATGAACAAGGAGACGAGAAACTTATTTCACTGGGAGGATAAATGAAGAACTTGGTTCATTTATGAGAACCATAGAAACAATCCTTAGGGAAAGCTTTAGGTGAAATATAACCCAATATAACTCCAATGAAGAGATTGATGGATTGAAAAGATGTCTTGAGCGAAGAGAAAATGATGGATTTAGATATGTCACTCTAGAAAACTTGTGAATGTTGAAACACGAAGGGAAAAATTGTCAAGAGTGACATAACACCACCTCAAAAGATAAGGTAGAACGAATTGCACTTTGGAATGCAAGAAGAAGAGAGCTTGAACTCCTCGAAACAAGACATGTGTTGAACACCATGTTTATTTTAGAGTATATCTTGGCAGATCATAACTTCGAGGGAAATTTTGACGAAACTAAAGAATGAAAGGAATCCTTCATGAAACACCATGTAGAGCCTCCATGAAGAACTCTGGTATCAAAATGATGATAAAAAGAAAGATAAGTTGACAACACAAGGTGAAGCCTTATAATGATTTAGATGGATCTCCATGGTGATATAATTGCGAGAGCTTGGAACTGCGGGAAAGAAAAGATAAAACAATTGAAAACCGAGAACTTGATGAGCCTCCGGAATAAGGAATTGAATTTACTCGATGAAACAAGAATAAGAATTACATTATGTTTATCCTTCACCAATTTAAATTGATGACAAGCAACGGATTTTTGCATACTACTTATTCTCGTAGAAAGGATTAAGATAGATATAGCGCCAACTTGAATATGCCTTCAACGAACCACCGGTAGGATTTGGAAACACCGAATGAATTGATATGAAAACGAAGGAAGAAGAAATTTGAACAACCCACTATAAGAACTGAAAAAGAACGAAGAAAAAATTAAGAAACATCGGTAAGAATTAGAGAACGAATGAAGATACTTGAGGGTATTTAGATACAAGTGAACGAAGAGATCCCGAGCTTATTAGAGAAATTTGAATGATGCACCAATAAGATTTGGAGAACGAGAGCTGAAAGCTGGAATGAATAGTCCCGGAATGATGGCCTTCGGAGAATCAAACTGAAAGACTCTTTAATTGCTCCGAATGGGTGAAAAGAATTCTCACAATCGAAAACAACTATGAGAGGATGACATCAAGCTTGAACTAGGCATCTTCAAGAGAACGAAGCAAGATTTAATAGAAAATCTTCTTTGGTCTTCAAATGTTGAGAATGATGACGAGAACCACCACTAAAAATTGTTTAGACACTCTGGGAGAATCAAAAGCGAAGAGGTTGAGCCAACGATGAAAGAATTTGAAAGATCTTGGAGGAAGACATATGGCTGATGATAATTCATTCTTACATCAAACTTGGAGAAGAATTTGGGAGTAACTCCGGAAAAATTTGAAGAGTCAAGTAAGATCCTGGAAAAAGACCTGTGGGTTAGGGCCCACTCAAAAGAAGCACCGTTGAACGATTTAAAAGATAGATTGCACCGGTTGAATTAAATGGCTTGAATGAGATAACAACCTCGAAATAGCTTAAACGAATTAGCAATGGAAACATGAATCTCCTGAGATATATTCAGCACTACAGATATGAATAGAGAGAGATGAGCGATTAAGAGGTGCACCAATGTGAGAAAGCATTGTGAAATGAGGAAAGGGATAAGATTAACATCGAAATCTTGGATTGAATCCACCGGAGAAGACAAAGAACGAAGAATGACGAACTTGTAGAGCATCTTCATGAGAACCACCGGGTAAGAACATTGATTGAAAAGAATGAAGAGACTTCACATGAATAAAATGGATACTTGATTAATACATATGATTCCATGAAGAAAAAGGGGTGGGTGTGCGGGAAAACAAAGGAAACTTGGGGACAGATGAAACGAACAACATTGGAAGAAACCGAGAGGTGATCTTGCGGATGTTGAAACGATCGGATCCACTTGAAGAGAAACACGCCGGCTGAAAAGGATTGACATGACAATCTCGATTATCATGAAGGATTAGTATTCACATAGAAATGTGAGAACACCTCTTAGGAAAAGGTATGGATTCAACACTTGACATTGAAGCAACTCAAATACCACAAACCAAAACAAAACAAAAGATTGGCTTGAAAAAATAAGCCGGAAACAAACATATGATAGATCCCATATCGTATCATGTGTCTGTTGGGAAGATATCCTACGTGATACTTGAATTCCCACTTATAAACTCCCGAACTATCTGGTTACGCAATCAGCTGTTGGGGATACAGGGGGAAGCATAATATCTCACCCAAAACTAGCAAATCATACATCCAGCTGTATCCATCCTTCAACACATAACCAAGAAACCTTCGGAAATCATTTACCTCAACCTTAAAAAAAGCATCCACTATACAAGTTATGGCAATACTCCCGAATTCCCCCCAGTACTGCATAAAAGAGATTTTCGATGTCGGCGAACTCAATTATTCCAGAACTGCAACGATAAAATTGTGATGACAACACCTCAGAGCTCAACTCCTCGGGACACTGCCACAACCCCTAAATGTTAGGAGGCACCAAGAACAATGTTCCCGTCACAAGACTATCAGAACAATTCCAAGATACCCGCGTGATCCTAAATTTTTTTCGTGAAATTTGAGGAGAGAAGAGTCAAAACTCTACGTCAGGAGGCCTCACCAGAGTGACGAAGGGACTGAGGAGTAAAAAGAATCCTACTCTCCGATATATATAATCCTAAGACACGAAACATTTTGTTCTAGACTCAACAACATCAGCGATTCGATCAAGTAGGGGGCTCCTAAGTCAGGGATGGCTCTGATTACCAACTTATAACACCCACAATGCGGCTATATCTTCCACATGTCGGGGCATGACTTAGAGGCATAGCCGCATGGTAGGATTGTCGCAAGAGGGTAATCTTCACACAATCCCATGTATTGAATAAGAAAGGGATAAATAGTTGTCTTACAATCGCCACTTCACACAAATACAAGTTAAACATACATCATCCAGAGTACAATCAAAGGTCCGACTACGGAACCAAAATAAAAGAAAGACAACCCCAAATGCTAGATCCCCGATCGTCCCAACTGGGCTCCACTACTAATCAACGGGAAACGAAACAACACAACGAACAAGATCTTCATCGAGCTCCCACTTGAGCTCGCTTGCGTCACCTGCTCTAGCATCATCGGGACATGCAACTGTTTGGAAGTATCTGTGAGTCACGAGGACTCAGCAATCTTACACCCGCGAGATCAAGACTATTTAAGCTTATGGGTAGGAAAGGGGATATGAGGTGGAGCTGCAGCAAGCACTAGTATATATGGTGGCTAACATACGCAAGTAAGAGCGAGAAGAGAAGCAACGCAGCGGCCGTGAACTAGAAGTGAACAAGAAGTGATCCTGAAACTACTTACGTTCAAACATAACACAAGAACCGTGTTCACTTCCCGGACTCCGCCGGAAAGAGAGCATCATGGCTACACATGCGGTTGATTCATTTTCATTAAGTTAAGTGTCAAGTTCTCTACAACCGGACATTAACAAATTCCCATATGCCCATAATCGGGGGCACGTCTTTCGAAAGTTCAAACCCTACAGGGGTGTCCCAACTTAGCCCATCACAAGCTCTCACGGTCAATGAAGGATATTCCTTCTCGCGGGAAGACCCGATCAGTATCGGAATCCCGGTTGAAATACATTTCGACAATGGTAAAACAAGACCAGCAAAGCCACCCGATGTGCCGACATCTTGATAGGAGCTGCACATATCTTGTTCTCAGGGAAACACCAGATTGTCGAAACTTCTGGTAGGCCAGCCGAGAGTTTCCCCTGGTGGCCACCGGCGGCTGACAGGTTCGGACCAACACTTAGACAAGCACTGGCCCAGGGGGGTTAAAATAAAGATGACCCTCGGGTTGGCCGAACCAAGGGAAAGGTAATAGGTTGTTTGGCAAATGTAAAACCAAGTTTGGGCCTTGCTGGAGGAGTTTTATTCAAAGCAAACTGTCAAGGGGTTCCCATAACACCCAACCGCGTCAGGGACGCAAAATCAAGGAACATAACACCGGTACGACGGAAACTAGGGCGGCAAGAGTGGAACAAAACACCAGTCATAAGGCCGAGCCTTCCACCCTTTACCAAGTATATAGATGCATTAATTAAATAAGAGATATTGTGATATCCCAACATATCCATGTTCCAACATGGAACGAACTTCAACTCACCTGCAACTAGCAACGCTATAAGAGGGGCTGAGCAAAGCGGTAACATAGCCAAACAACGGGTTGCTAGGAAAAGGTGGGTTAGAGGCTTGACATGGCAATATGGGAGGCATGATATAACAAGTGGTAGCTATCGTGGCATAGCAATAGAGCGAGCAACTAGCAAGGAAAGATAGAAGCGATTTCGAGGGTATGGTCATCTTGCCTGAGATCCCGCAAGGAAGAAGAACGAGTCCACGAAGAAGACAAACGGACGGAGTCGAACGGATCCTCACAACTCCGGAACGAAACCGAAGCTGGGGCTGAATAGGCAATTTTTATGAAAGTCTTCAAAACATGGAAGTTTCGAAGACAAACGATAGAAATGAACCTATAAACATGCAACGGAAGGTAGACTACACTAGGCAAGCCATAGTCAATTATACAATGAAGTGAAAGAATGAAGACTAATAGCAGCTAGGCAGTATTTATCATGATGGAAGATAGTATGAAGCCAATCAGAACAAACAGTCACACAGTGAAGATAAACAGATAATGCAAGCTGGCAATGAATTTACAAGGACCAACTGTAAATAAGAGAAGGAAAGGATAGAACCAGTTGCTTGTTGAACACAATGATTTGTTGGACCAGTTCCAGTTGCCGTGACAATTGTACGTCTGGTTCGGGAGGCTGAGATTTAACTCAGAAGACCTTGTCTTCACCTTATTCCCCTTGAGCTAAGGACACCCAGTCCTCGCCCAATAACTCAGGTAAGTCTTCAAGGTACACTTCCAAACCTTCACAGACTTTGTTCACCGGCGATCCACAATGACTCTTGGATGCTCAGAACGTGACGCCTAACTGGCTAGAGGATTCACAGTCCTCAAGTGTAACAAGTCTTCAGATCACACAGACAGGAAGACTTCAGTGATGCCTAACACTCTTTGGATCTGGGTGTTTAGGGCTTTGTCCTCGCAATGATTTCTTTCTCTCAAAGGCTTCAAGGTGGGTTGCTCTCAAACGACAAAAGCCGTGTACTAACTCTGAGCAGCCAACCAATTTATGCTTTAGGGGGTGGGCTATTTATACCCACTAGGCAACCGACCTGATTTGTGCGAAATGACCCTGGGTCACTAACGAACTGACACGTGTTCCAATGATTAGATTTCAAACACACGCGGCAACTTTACTTGGGCTACAAGTAAAGCTGACTTATCCAGCTCTGGATAAGTTTTGCTCTCATTGTCTTCGCTCGAAGACATAGGATTGTGGTTAAGCATCACTTCAGTCACTGTGACTTTGTTCACTGGGACCCCACTTAACAGTACGGTGGTTCCTATGACTCAACAAAGAAGAAAAGGAAACAACTAAGTCTTCGCGCTCCATAGTCTTCACGCGATGTCTTCTCTTGTCATAGTCTTCAATATGAATATCTTCACATACCACCTTTGTCTTCAATGTCTTCATACATTTTTAGGGGTCATCTCCGGTAGGTAAACCGAATCAATGAGGGACTACTAACTGTGTTGTCCTGCAATTCTCACAAACACATTAGTCCCTCAATCAGGTTTGTCGTCAATACTCCAAAACCAACTAGGGGTGGCACTAGATGCACTTACAATCTCCCCCTTTTTGGTGATTGATGACGAACTGGTTGAAGTTTTCGACGGGGATAAAATTATGTGAAATTGTAAAGGATTTAGGTATTGTCTTCGTAAGTAGCAGAAAGGCTCCCCCTAAAGATGTGCATATAAGTATTTTGCTTTTGAATGTGAATGCACATGGCAGGTTGTACTTGCGGAGCTCCTCTTCTACTTATGAAGACAATTCATCATGCATGAAAGGATATAACAAAGATAATGACATGCATAATGAAAAATGGATGTCTGCAAAATGACTTCGTGCGGAATTTATCGTCGCACATGCGGAATTTATCATCGCATCACATAGTGTTGAAAAGGTAGCAGACGACCATCAAGTTTAAGTGTTACAACTCAAAACGAACCAAATGTATCAAAAGCAAGAGTTGTAAGCACTTGGCAAATGTAGCAAAAGTATAGCAACCACCCATATGGACCCGCTTGAAGACTATTAACTCATATGCTTCTCCCCCTTTGGTCAGCAATGACCAAAAAGGTTTGAAGACATAGAGCTTCTACTCGTTCCCATGAGGAGTAGGTGAAGCAGCAGGGTCGTCGTTGAGGTTCGGTGGTGCAGAAGAACTTGGTGCAGTGTCGACACGCGCTGAAGTTGGAGGTGGTGAGGTAGCATCATCTTGATCATCTATGACTCTGGTATTCACCGTTGCAGCTGAGGAGGAATAGTCCGAGTCTTTGAGTGAGGGAGTCCGACGCAAGTGAGAATTCCTTGGAGGAGTTGAGTCAAACTAGAATCTCTTTGTGAAGCCATCGTCTTGAAGATCAGCTTCAGCACTGAGCAATGTAAAGCTCTTCCATGACCTCCGACAGGTTTCATGTGTAACAAAGACATTCTTGGTGGCAAGATTTCGAATGCAATTGACATCCACCAAGAGGCTTTGCATCTGGCGCTTAAGCCAGTCATGATGCTTATCCTATTTTTGATGTAGAGCAATGAGAAGCTCTCGGTCATTGAGAACACGAGATCGCTTCCGAGGCCTTTGGGCGATGGTACTTGCAGTGGCTTCAGTTTGGGTGCGAGGGGCATGTGTATTGCCAGCCAAGGGATAACCACGAGAAATGGCCTAAACTCCTTCAATGGGCTGGGTGAAGCTTTGATGATCGACATTGTGAAGATAAATTGGCTCCTTTGCACGCTCTGGATAAATGGCTTCGACAGACAGATCAACCTCTGGAAGAATATAAGATGATTGCGCACAGACGGCTGATAGTTGATAGCAGAGTGAAGCTTGATGAGGTGCATTACCCATGGAGCATAGAACTTCAGACCAAAGATATCGGAGCCAGATGCAGCAAATTGTCTGATGAAGAAGTCTTGAGCATTGAAGTTGATGCCATTGAAGATATAGAAAACCAATGTCTTCATTGCTCCTTCAAGCTTCGCTGCAGGAGAATGTCCTTTGACCGGCCAGAGAGTTCGCATGATAATATGATAAATAGTGCGGGGCAGATACTCTAGGTCTTCAACAAAGAACTCCTTAGGATAGTCAGCGTCTTGTGGCAGTGGCTTCATCATGCTCAACATTTGGCTCATGTTTGGCTCTAGCTTCTAGAAGATTCTTTCCAACGCATTCTGGTGTAGCTGACAACCTGGTCCATAATGTTCGCCCGGAGTGGGAAGGGCAGTAAGCTCAATGATGTCTTGGGCTTTAGCTTCATGGTGTACATCGCCTGTCATCCACTCAAGGATCCAAGTCTTCGGATCCCTGTTGTAGCCGCGAATGTGAAGGGTAGCATAAAATTGTAGCAGAAGCTCTTCATTCCAATGTTCTTTGGTAGTCATAAACTGTAGAAGGCCAGCATCTCTGAAGTAGTCAAGGGCTTCTTCTAGGCAAGGCAGCCGAGCCATGGCTTCGCTATCTAGACGCATATGAGGGAAAATGCTCCCTGAGTGTATAAGATGCAGGAATAGTAACTGCGCTGCTGATAACTCCAGAATTGATCTGATGAGATTCTTGGCCTTGTGTAGGGGTTCTTGGCACTGTCAAGGAATGTGTTGTGTGCCTTGAAGCCATTCAGATTAAATGATCCTGGTGAAGTTGCAGTACCTGGAAACCATGGCAGCCTTGGCTTTGGCTTCTGCACCTGAGGCCTGTGCTCCACATGATAGTCAAATTGCAGATCGGCAGCAGGTGGAGGAACCAGAATGGGCCAGCGGACGGTGGTAAGTTCGCCTTGATAGAATGCTTGCTCAAGGGTGTGTGGCCGTGGAGGCGGTACAGGAGCAGTGGCATTGACTTCTGGCTGCAGATTTGCGTCAGGAGCAACATTGGCTTCAGGTGCAATCATTTCTGGCATGACATTAACTTCAGGCGCCACACTAGCTTCAGCCATGACAACGTCATTGTCTTCAGTATGGGTGTTGGTGTTTGCCTCAATGTTATCAACCTCCACTCGAGTAGCTAGAGGGTCGGACACGTTCTCCCCGAGAACAACTTCAGGGTTGGTTGGGGGTGTAGCAACACATTCTTCTTCATGTCTTGGCTTTTCTTGTTCATCGGCTAAAGCAGCTGGAATATCTTCAGCCGCTTTGGCTTCAGACTCGGGGATGTTTGCAGTAGGAGAGGCTTCAGGAAAGACTTGGCGTGAAATGGATTGGCGCTCTTCTCCTTCTGGAACACTTGACAGAGTGACCTGTGGCCATGGTCCTTTGCGAAGCCTGCGGAACACTGGCGACGCTTGTGAAGATGGAATTGGTTGGGCCACAAAGTCATTGTCTTCAAGCACCGAAGTGGTGACTTGAGGTGTGGGAGTACTTGGTGATTCTTCTCAATAGGGGGAGTCTTGTCGGTGATCAGCCCATGAGTCATCCTAAGCAATTGGTGTCAATGGACGATCAATGCTGATGAGTTCGTTGTTCGTGAGAACAGGCGATGATACCACATTGTGTTCGATCTGAGGAAGGACTTCATCATCTTCAACATTGTCTGGAGGACCAATGTCTTCAGCTGCGGGGGGATCCACAGCTGGAATGTCTTCAACTTCTGGAGCCTATGGGGAAGCAGGCTCATGAACTATCAACTGTCGCTCATGGTGTTCAGACGCAGGACGAGCAACTGAGATTGGCTCGACGACAAGGGGCTCTGTGGGAGCAGCCCGATCTTTCTTCTTGGTTTTTCTCTGCTTGGTCGGTGGAGCATCGTCAGTGGTGGCCTTGGTCTTGCGCTTTCGGGCTTCGGCTTCAGCTGCCCTTGTTTTCTTGAGCTCCAAAGCCACTGTGGGGACTTTAGGCTTAGAGCATGTCATACTGGTCGGGAAGACAATGCGAGGTTCTTCCTACCTTGGTGCTTCTGGTTGGGCCACAACAGGCTTCTTCTTCTTCTTGGCAACCATTCTGGGGTCGATGCCTGGTTACCCTAGAGCCTTGCGCTTTTCAGCTTCATTGTAGCCTTGAACACATTTGGCAGCTAGGTGTTTCATGCACTCTCGAGAACCTTTAGCTTCTTCACGTTTCTTGTGGAACGCCCCCTTGAGCTCATGCAGCATGACCTTGAAGTTTTGGACGTCTTCCACGTTGAGCTTGGCCATGTGCTTCTTGAACTGAGACTTTTGATAATCAATCTTGTGCTTCAACTCAACAATTCTCTGTGCAAGAGCCAGCTCAGGAGCAATGGCTCCATGGAAGGAGACGTTGAGGCCAATTGGGAGTTGAAGATCATCAAAACTGAGGTCTGGGCTATCAAACCACTGACCAATGAACTTGTACAGGATCTCCACATCAAAGAGGAGAAGATCATTGAAGATTTCTGCCTCTTGCTTACTCTTTATAAGCAGCTCAAGAGCATCATCACCAAGATCATCATCGCTAGACAGATCAATGGCTTCGTTCTCATTCCTCAGAACGGAAGCAGGTGTCAATGCTTTCCCAGTTGGTTGCATGGGCTTCTTCATCTTGTCAGACTTGGAGATGCGAGAGAGATCTTCAGACTGCACACTGGCTTCAGGAGCTGCAGTGGCCAGAGGCTTCCCCCGCGAGACCTTTGGTGCGGAGGAGGGCTTTGAAGCCTTTGGTTTCTTTTGCTTCACAGGCTTCGGTGGTGCAGGCGCTTCGTCAGAATCAGCGTCATCTACAGAGTGATCCACGGCTGCCCCTTGAACCTGAATGTGAGTGATGAGAACTTCAAGGTTGTAGAAGGGCCCAACAATATTGGGTTCAGGATCGCGTGTGCCGTCGGCACGAGGAGCAGAGGGACCGGGGTTGAAGTCTTACCCAAGTGACTTCTTGTTCTCTTTGGCAGAAGTTTTGGCAAACTGGAAGTTTCCCTTAAAGAGATTGTCTTCACGACACCCTAACAGAGAGGATGGGTCGGCATTAGCAGGCTGAGGTCCACAAATCATGCAGGGGTATAAGCCTTGAGCAATAGCTTCGGACTTCAACTTGGGCTGGAGACCTTTGTATATAATATATCCTCAGGGGCCCTTGATGGCATTCTTTTCAGCATATTCGTTAGTGACAAATCTGTACTTGAACCATTCCTCTGCCCAATGTCTTCGAATCCATTGGATTCGGTTCTTGCGTTCTCCATAGGTCTCTTTTGGATCTGACTTGTATAGATCGTAGAGATCCGGTGGCAGGTCCTTGGCAGTGTTTTCACGGCGCTGTCTGCCGCCCTTCCTGACTGATTTTTCTGTCGCCATGAAGTTCAGACTGAATGGCTTCAGAACATGCAAAGGCTTCCTTCTACTAGTTAAATAGGAATTAGCTTCGGGAGAATTGATGTGATGCTGTAAGAACTCTGCAAATGAATGCAGACTACGAGAACCAAGGGATTCTCCCACGGACATGTACATGTGATAGCATTAGAGATGCGAGGGAAGGGGAAGAGGTCATATGCATTCTCAGAAGATTTTGAAGATAAATCAGTTTAGAAGACATTGACCTCATAGTGCAAAGACATTCACTCATATGTAGAGAGTTGGTTCCAGATTTGTACGAATCCATGAATAAGTACAAGTGTGGAATCTAACTACTTTGTGAAGCATAAGTGAACATACTAGGCATGTTCTGAGATGCAGAAAAGGATAGATTCAATTTGTTGGGACAGAAACCACTTGTGGTTGAAAAAGATGAATCTATCGGATCAAAAAGGACTGTAAAAAGAGTTTTTATTTACCACTCGAGGAACTGCTAGACGGAGTAGGAGATGAGGCCGAGCAGTTCGATCTTTCGTGCCCTAACTTGGCGACGGAGGACACCTATGGCGATGACGGAGAAGACGATGTTCGCGGCCGGCGTGAGGACGACATCGGTGAGGTCGCGGTAGTTAAGCGCTTCGTCGCTGGCATCGTCGAGATCTAGCGGTGGCGCTAGGGTTTGTGCAAGAAGGAGAAGTGGAAGAAGAGATAATGACTGGGTGTGGCGTGTATTTATAAGGACAGGTACGGTGCATTGTTATTACGCAGATACCCTGGCGGTTCACATCTGAAGGACACGTGGCGAACATGCAACACATTGGAGGTTGTTCCATGTTCCCACGCACGCCTGGATTGTCGGGTGGTCGTTCCCGCTTCTCCGGGTTTCAGGAAAAAAAGATTGAGCATTTAAAACAAATTTAATGTTTGTCTCTGTATCTTCTGCTGACAAGGACGCAGAGAAGACATTCGACAGTTTCAATAGAATGCATATGATTTGGATAGATAGATTTGAGATGGGAGCATGGAAAGGTTAGGGTCCGATCACATTCACTTAGTTCAAAAGATTGAAACGAGAAGACATAGCTATAAGTGAATGATGTAGAGGACAGAACGCTAATATATGAATATATCCAAATAAGACCAAATCAATAGTGAAGATAAACATGAGGACATGTTGAAATTTGAAGACATAGAAAATGTAACGCCAACAGAAAAGACTCCAAACCAAAGTTTGGTGGTGGCGTTACCCACCGTATAGGAAGTATTAGACCCAGACAGGACGCACAATTATCGTGGCGCTCTGAAGTCAAATTCCTCGTTAATGTATTCACACTTTGAGTGTAAGTCTTCGTTGATTGAAGATATACGTTACTTCGTGTGTTGCACATCTAAGTCATCAACATGCATAAGTGTTAGGATGTGTGCCTGATTACAGGACATTTGAGGATTCCAAGATATTTAGCTCACACCGCAACTTGCAAAACCTTTTCTCATCCAAGGGCTTTGTGAAGATATTTGCCAGTTGCTCGTCAATGTTGATGTGAATGATATCTATATCTTCCTTCATGACATGATCTCTGAGAAAGTGATGACGGATCTGAATGTGCTTTGTCTTCGAGTGCTGAACTAGGTTGTTGGGAATCTTGATGGCGCTTTCATTGTCGCAGTAGAGTGGCACTTGCTTCAGATGAATGCCATAGTCTTTGAGTGTTTGCTTCATCCATAGAAGCTGAGCGCAGCAAGATCCAGCAGCAATGTATTCAGATTCAGCAGTGGAGAGAGATACACAGTTCTGCTTCTTTCAAGACCAACACACAAGTGATCGTCCCAAAAAGTGACATGTGCCTGATGTAGACTTGCAGTCCACCTTTTCACCAGCATAATCAGCATTCGAGAATCCAACTAGATCAAACTCTGAGCCCTTTGGATACCATAATCCTAGTGTTGGGGTGTAAGCCAAATATCAAAGAATTCGCTTCACAGCTAAGTGATGTGATTCCTTTGGTGCCTCTTGGAATCTGGCACACATGCAAACACTAAGAATGATATCTGGCCTAGATGCACATAAATAAAGCAAAGAACCAATCATGGAGCGGTATACCTTTTGATCGAACTCTTTACCATCGACGTCAGGACCAAGATGACTCTTCGTTGGCATTGGCGTCGTGTAACCTTTGCAGTCTTGCATTCCAAACTTCTTCAGGCAATCTTTGAGGTATTTCTCTTGAGGTATGAAGATGTCATTGCGTTGCTGCCGTATTTGAAGACCAAGGAAGAACTTCAGCTCACCCATCATGGAAATCTGATATTGTTCTTGCATCATGTGTCCAAACTCATCACTATATTTTTGATTAGTGCAGCAGAAGATAATGTCATCCACATATATTTGGCACACAAACAGTTCACCATCATATGTCTTCGTGAAGAGTGTGGGATCCAGGGAACCAGGTTTGAAGCCTTTGCTCTTCACGAAGTCTTTGAGTGTGTCATACCAAGCACGAGGGGCTTGTTTAAGGCCATACAATGCCTTGTTGAGCTTGTAAACCATGTCAGGATGTTTTGGATCTTCAAAACCAGGCGGTTGTGCAACATACACTTCTTTTTCAATCTTGCCATTGAGAAAGGCACTCTTCATATCCATTTGATACAGAAGTATGCTATGATGATTTGAATAGGCTAGCAGTATGCGAATAGCTTCAAGGCTAGCCACAAGAGCAAAGGTTTCATCGAAGTCAATTCCTTCAACTTGAGTGTATCCTTGAGCAACGATACGAGCCTTGTTTCTGACAACTTGACCATGATCATCTTGCTTGCTGCGATATATCCATTTTGTGCCTATGATATTGTGTTTATGAAGATCAGGACGCTTGACCAGTTCCCATACATTATTCATCTCGAACTGTTGAAGCTCTTCTTGCATAGCTTGAATCCATGAAGGCTTCATCAACTTTCTTGGGTTCAGATATTGAGACAAATGCAAAGTGCCCACAGAAATTTGCTAGTTGTGTTGCCCTTGAACGAGTGAGTGGACCAGGTGCATTGATGCTATCAATTATCTTCTCAATCTGTACTTCATTTGCAACACGAGGATGAACTGGAAGAACATTTTGCTCTTGCTGATCATTATCATCATTTGAAGGATTGTCTTCAGGCTGAGCATTGTCTTTAGGTTGATTAGGTGCAGAAATGATAAGTTCCTCTTCAGGCTGTACTTCAGACGGTATGATTTCTCCAGTTCCCATAAGCTTGATGGATTCACTTGGTGGAATTTCATCTAGCACATTTGGCAGGTGCTCTCTTTGCGAGCCGTTAGTCTCATTGAACCGCATATCCACAGTTTCAACCACTTTATAGTGAAAGAGGTTGAAGACTTCGTAGGAGTGCGAATCCTTTCCGTAACCAAGCATAAAACCTTCATGTGCTTTCGGTGCAAATTTTGAAGTGTGATGTGGATCCTTGATCCAGCACCTGGCACCAAATACTCTGAAGTAACTGACATTTGGCTTCTTAACAGTGAGGAGTTCATAGGATGTTTTCTTCAGAAGCTTGTGAAGATAAACACGGTTGATGACATGGCATGCAGTATCAATAGCTTCAGGCCAGAACATTCTTGGTGTCTTGTATTCATCGAGCATCGTCCGAGCCATCTCAATGAGTGTTCTGTTCTTGCGTTCCATGATGCCATTCTGCTGCGGCGTGTACGGAGCTGAGAACTCATGAGTGATGCCCAATGTATCGAGAAAGTGTCGAGGCCGGTGTTCTTGAATTCAGTGCCACTGTCACTTCTGATGTGCTTGATCTTGACACTATAGTTGTTCATGGCTCGATTGGCGAAGCGTCTAAAGACATCCTGCACTTCAGTCTTGTAGAGGATTATCTGTACCCATGTATATCTTGAATAATCATCAACAATGACGAAGCCATAGAGACAAGCAGTAGTAGTAAGAGTAGAGTAGTAAGTAGGGCCGAAGAGGTCCACGTGTAGCAGTTCAAAGGGTTGAGTCATTGTCATGATTGTCTTCGAGGGATGCTTGGCCCTTATCATCTTTCCAGCTTCACAGGCACCGCATAAGTGATCCTTCTTGAACTTGACACCCTCGATGCCTATGACGTGCTTCTTCTTTGCAAGAGTATGCAAGTTCCTCATGCCAGCATGCCCTAGCCTCCGATGCCAGAGCTAGCACTCTGAAGCTTTTGCAAGAAGACATACGACAAGCTATGGTCCTCCTAAGAAATCTACCATGTACAAATCATCTTTCTGATACCCTTCAAAGACTAGAGACTTGTCAGATTCTATTAGAACAAGGCAACGATATTTTCCAAATATCACAATTATGTTCAAATCGCAAAGCATTGAGACAGACATTAAGTTGAAGCCAAGGGATTCAACAAGCATCACTTTATCCATGTGTTGATCCTTTGAGATTGCAACTCTGCCTAGACCCAATACCTTGCTTCTACCAGTGTCAGCAAATGTGATGTGACTCTTCTCATATGGACGTAAGGTTAAGTCCATGAGAAGACTTTGATCACCAGTCATATCATTAGTGCATCCACTATTGATAATCCATTCTGATGCAGCTGGTGTCATACCCTACAAAACATTCAGGGGGATAGGCTTCATGAAGAGTATTGTGAACCATAAGCATTTGAAGAGCAAGTGAATTATGAAAGCTCAGACCCAGTTTAGAACTGATAGGATGCATGTTAAGTGACTTAGAAATGAAATACATAATAAGATCATTTAGGCATTTTATCTTGTGCCCCACAAGGTGTTTTAGGTCCCCAGCAATAGCTTTAGATGCCTTTGATTTCCGGCTGGAGACCATTCCCTGCAAGAGAGAGTTAGGTTTTCGGAGCCACCCACATCTTCAGGGGTGGCTTCGAAGCAATGAGTCTAAGTGCAGCATCTGAGAACTTTGGCTTTGAAGCCCTAGCAAATAGTCTTGCAGGTGGTGAATAATACTCATAAGAATAATCATAGTAGTTCTGGGTCTTATGAACATGGCAGTTTGATGAAACACGCTCATATTCATAGGCCTGAGTATGGTTTCCCTACAAAGCATTTGTGTTAGTGCGACTCAGGTGAGTCCTCTATCTATATGAAGCCTTTGGACCATATGAAGCCTGTGGTCTGGGGTTTTTCTTCTTCCCTTGTGGTGTCATGACGACATTCATAGGAAGATTCTCCAGACACCTTTTGGGCACCCAGAATTTCTTCATAGGTGGCCCATTCCTGCAGTTAGTACCAATATACCTGGCAAACACTTCACCATTCTGATTCCTATATAGTTTATAGTTTGCATCAAAGGATTCATCAATGACAATAGGGTTAGCACAAGTGAAGCCAGATAGGGTGGATGGATCCACTGAAGGTTCCTTTGAAGCAACCCATGTGGTTTTGGGGTACTGCTCAGGCTTCTAGTAAGAGCCATCAGCATTCATTTTCCTTTCGAACCCAACACCCTCTTTCCTAGGGTTTTGGTTCAGAATCTACCTTTTGAGGACATCACATAGTGTCTGATGCCCTTTGAGACTTTTGTACATCCCTATTTCAAGCAATGTCTTCAACCTAGCATTTTCGTCAGCAATAGCAGTGGCATCCTCAGCAGAGGGGTTAGTTTCCACATCAACAGTCGAAGATATTTGTGACGCCCTGAGACCGATGTGCCAGGTGTCCGCCAGTTATGCGCTGTTGTTGCTTTGTCATTTGCTTGCGTGTTGCATCTTTCATGTCATCATGTGCATTGCATCATCATGTTTTCAAAATTTGCATCCGTCCCAGCCTCCCCGTTCCTTCCGTTGTCCGTTCTGAGTCTAGACACCCTTGCACGTGCCCTCGGCACGTCCAAAATATTATTTTATAAGTGGCCAGAAAATGTTCTCAGAATGGGTTGAAAGTTGGCGTGCAGTGTTGTTTTGTTGTAGGTAGACCGCCTGCCAAGTTTCATCGCATTCGGAGTCCGTTTGACGCCCCAACGGATAACTATAGAGACAATATGGTCGATCAAACCGTCGGACATTTTCGGTCTCCGGAAACAGTCGCCGGGCCTTCTCTCTTCTCTTTTCTTAGCCTGAAGCTTTCTGCACAGTCCGCTGTCAACCGCCAGGCCCCGAAACCCTCTCTGCACAGTGCATCAAACCCCTCGCGCGCGTACGGAAGTTGTCCCGAACCCGGCCCGGACAGTCGTTTCCGTTGTCTCCGGATCATCCCCAAACATCTACAAAACGTCTCCGTTTTGTTAATTGGACTTCTCAACATATTTTTTCTTGACCGCTCGATTTTATTGGAGGGACGGATTAGCCCCTACCCAAATATCCACATGCTATATATGTATCAGTCCAACCCTAAAAATTAGGAACTTTGTCCCTCCACCGCCGCCATCGGGTCGCATCCCACCTCGGGATCGCCTCGCCCGATCCTCCTCAATCCCCTCGCGCAACCAGTGCATTCCATCGATCCATCCATCCAACCGTATCTCCCAGCGCCCACCTCACCCCGAGCAGCTCACGAGGCCCCGACCTCCTCAGCTCGTCCGGCCCTGCAGCAACCTTGCCGGAGCTGCACCTGCATCCCCGCCGGCGACCACCTCCATCAGGCCGGACCCCGCACCCGCTCGCTGCTTCTCCTTCCCTTCTTCTCTCGTTCCCTCTGGTTTCCTCTCTCACATGTGGTCTCTCTTCTCCATAAAAATTCACAGGCCACCATGGACAGCCCCAGGAGCTCCCTCGCAGCCGCCGGATCTGGCGTCTCACTGGAGAACGCCATCCTTGCCCGGTTTCAGCCGCCCCTGCTCCCTGTTGAGCCTCCCTGCCCTGGATCTGGTCGTCCCCGCGACGTCCCGCCGTGCCAAGCCCCTCCAGCCGCGGGTCTCCTTCGCTGCATCGATGCGGCAGCAGTTCGGGCAGAGGAGGATGGCGCCTCTGCCTCGACACCCCGCGCGTCGCCTGCGTGCATTGACCGCTATGCGAGGCCCAGCGGTGCCCAAGGCCCAGCAACGTCTTCTTGTCACCAAATCCGGCCCAGCCGCTTCTCCACTTTCGGCCCATGGCCCGATCTGAGCTTAGCCCAGCCCCTCCGCTATTCTGTGCCTCTGCGTCTGATAGTTATGGTGCGCCTATTGCCTAACTGGGCCTCTCCTTAGATTCAACCCAGTATAGTTTTTTTCCTGTTCTATGAATTTGTCTATTTTTCTAGAAAACTGATGTTTTACAGAAAAGTCCCTAGACAACATGCATATAATAACTCACAAACCGTGCATCGGATTAAAACAAACTTAATATGGAAGTTGCTTAGAATTTTGTCTAGTTTCATAATATGTCATTTTCATCCATGTTTAAAATGCTTAAAAAGTTTTTTGCTTAAATTTGCTCCTATGCCATGTTAAAATGCTTTATTTCATAACTAAATAACTGTAACTCCGAATTTAATAAACTTTATATGTAAATGGGGTGGAAAAATGCCTAGTTTAACATGGTGTACTTGTTTTGCATGTTTAATAATTCTAAAATTGTGTTTAGGGAAGAACAGTACCAAATCTATAAAATGCTCATGAGGATTTTTCGGACTTGTTGTTTTGTTGTTCCGGCCTCATTCAAACTTGCCTAGATAGGTAGTTTTCATTATGCTTCACCTCTTGCCATGCTAACAACATTTAATATTGTTGAGTACATAAACAAGATCGAACTAAATAAGTCACTCGGTGTTTCGTCAATATGCAACGGAGTTGCATATTGAGCTCCACTTAATTTGTAGGGTTGTTTGTGCACTTTGCCATGCCATGCCTCATTAAACCGGACTTGTTTGCACATCGTGCCATGCTTATGTGGTGGTTGTTTACTATGTTGTGTGCTTCTTTCCGGTGTTGCTTCTTCGGGTTAGTTCCGATAACGTCGCGTTTGTGAGGAACCATTCGACTACGTCCGTTTGTCTTCTTCATGGACTCATTCTTCTTCCTTGCGGGATTTCAGGCAAGATGACCATACCCTCGAAATCACTTCTATCTTTGCTTGCTAGTTGCTCGCTCTTTTGCTATGCCTATGCTGCGATACCTACCACTTGCTTTGTCATGTCTCCCATATTGTTAAGCCAAGCCTCTAACCCACCTTGTCCTAGCAAAACCATTGTTTGGCTATGTTACCACTTTGCTCAGCCCCTCTTATAGCGTTGTTAGTTGCAGGTGAAGATTGGAGTTTGTTCCATGTTGGAACATGGATATTTTGTTGGGATATCACAATATCTCTTATTTAATTAATGCATGTATATACTTGGTAAAGGGTGGAAGGCTCGGCCTTATGCCTGGTGTTTTGTTCACTCTTGCCGCCCTAGTTTCCGTCATATCGTTGTTATGTTCCCGGATTTTGCGTTCCTTACACAGTTGGGTTATAATGGGAACCCCTTGACAGTTCGCTTTGAATAAAACTCCTCCAGCAAGGCCCAACCTTGGTTTTACCATTCGCCACCTAGCCTTTTTCCCTTGGGAGTCGCGCATCCCGAGGGTCATCTTTATTTTAACCCCCCTGGGCCAGTGCTTGTCTAAGTGTTGGTCCGAACTAGAGCCACTTGCGGCGCCACCTCGGGGAAACTTGAGGGCTGGTTTTAGCTGTACATAGTGTTCATCCGGTGTTTCCCTGAGAACGAGATATGTGCAGCTCCTATCAGGATGTCGGCGCATCGGGCGGTCTTGCTGGACTTGTTTTACCGTTGTCAAGGATGTCTTGTAACCGGGATGCCGAGTCTGATCGGATTGTCTTGGGAGAAGGAATATCCTTCGTTGACCATGAGAGCTTGTGATGGGCTAAGTTGGGACACCCCTGCAGGGTTTTGAACTTTCGAAAGCCGTGCCCGCGGTTATGGGCAGATGGGAATTTGTTAATGTCCGGTTGTAGAAAACCTGAAGTTGATCTTAATTAAAATGCATCAACCGCGTGTGTAACCGTCATGGTCTCTTTCCGGAGGAGTCCAGGAAGTCTACACGGTGTTGGAGTAATGCTTGACGTAGGTTGTTCTAGGATCACTTCTTGATCATAGTTATTCGACCGTGCTTCTGCCTTCTCTTCTCGCTCTCATTTGCGTATGCTAGCCACCAAATATGCTAGTCGCTTGCTGCAGCTCCACCTCATACCTTTTTACCCTACCTATAAGCTTAAATAGTCTTGATCGCGAGGGTGTGAGATTGATGAGTCCCCGTGACTCACAGATACTTCCAAAACCAGATTGCAGGTGCCGATGAAAACATGCAGGTGAAGCAACCGAGCTGAAGGAGGAGCTCGATGAAGATCTCGTTCATTGTGTTGTTTCGTTTCAGTTGATCAGTGGTGGAGCCCAGTTGGGACGATCGGGGATCTGTGTAGCATTTGGGGTAGTCTTCTTTTATTTTGGTTCCATAGTCAGACCTTGATTGTATCTGATTGATGTAATGATTTATTCATGTATTGTGTGAAGTGGCGATTGTAAGCCAACTATGTATCTCTTTCCCTTTATGTATTACATGGGTTGTTTGCGAAGATTACCTCACTTGCGACATTGCTTTCAATGCGGTTATGCCTCTAAGTCGTGCTTCGACACGTGGGAGATATAGCCGCATCGAGGGCGTTACAATGCAATAGTAGCAGCAGTGGAACATTCAGCAACAGAAGTAGCGTTATCACGCTCAATGCATTTTAGACATGGTGGTTCAAATCCTTCCTGAGCGAGACTGATCTGTTGAGTGCGAAGTGACTCGTTTTCCTTTTGAAGATCTTCATGAATTTCTCTCAATTTCTCAAGTTCTTGCTTCCTTTGAAGATAATAATAGGAAAGCTTTTCATGAGTTGTTGAGAGCGTTTCATGACGACTTTCAAGTTCCTCATACTTAACATGAAGATTTTTTATGTCTTCAATTAAGGACTGAGATTGAGTCATTTCCGCGTCCAACAGGTCATCGCTTTTGTCTAACAGTTTTTGAATATGTTCCATAGCTCTGTGTTGTTCGGTTGCAATTTTAGCAAGTGTTTTGTAGCTGGGTTTGGAATCACAATCAGACTCATCTTCACTGGATGTTTGATAGTGAGCATTGCATGAGTTTACCTCGGCACCACGTGCCATGAAGCAATAGGTGGGAGCGGAGTCATCCTTGTCATCAGCGTGGGTGATGGAACCATTGTCTTCAGTGTTGAAGATGGACTTGGCAACGTAGGCTATAGCAAGACTTGCCACGCCAGAGTTGGACTCCTCCTCAGACTCCACCTCCGCCTCCTCAGAAGCAGACTCCTCCTCTGAATCCATTTCCTTGCCAATAAACGCACGAGCCTGGCCAGACAAGCTCTTCTTGTGTGATGAAGACTTTGAGGAAGACTTGGAAGAAGACTTTGAGTATTTCTTCTTCTTCTTGTCGCCAGAATCATATTCCTTGCTCTTCTTCTTCTTGTTCTCATTGTCCCACTGAGGACACTCAGAGATGTAGTAACCAGGTTTCTTGCACTTGTGGCATGTTCTCTTCTTGTAGTCATGAGGAGAAGCTTCATCATTCCTTGAGCTGGATCGTGAAGACTTTCTGAAGTCTTTCTTCTTGGTGAATTTCTGGAACTTCTTCACAAGCATAGAAAGCTCCTTTCCAATGTCTTCAGGATCATCAGAACTGCAGTCAGATTCTTCTTCAGATGAGGAAATAGCTTTTGCCTTCAAGGCGCGAGTACGGCCATAGTTGGGACCGTAGATATCTCTTTTCTCAGAAAGCTGAAACTCATATGTGTTGAGCCTTTCAAGTATGCCAGACGGATCGAGTGTCTCGAAGTCAGGGCGTTCTTGAATCATCAGGGCTAGGGTGTCAAACGAGCTGTCAAGTGATCTCAGGAGCATCTTGACGATTTCATGTTTGGTGATCTCAGTAGCGCCGAGAGCTTGAAGCTCATTTGTGATGCCAGTGAGGCGATCAAACGTGAGCTGAACATTCTCATTGTCGTTTCTCTTGAAGCGGTTGAAGAGGTTGCGAAGGACACTGATCCTTTGATCTCTCTGGGTTGAGACGCCTTCGTTGACCTTGGAGAGCCAGTCCCAAACTAGTTTTGATGTTTCCAGAGCACTCACACGGCCATACTGTCCTTTGGTCAGATGACCATAGATGATGTTCTTGGCAGTAGAATCCAGTTGAACGAACTTCTTGACATCAGCAGGGGTGACACCTTCACTAGTCTTGGGAACGCCATTCTTGATGACATACCAGAGGTCAACATCAATGGCTTCAAGATGCATACGCATCTTATTCTTCCAGTAGGGATATTCAGTTCCATCGAAGACGTGGCACGCAGCGGAGACTTTTATTATCCCTGCAGTCGACATAGCTAAAACTCTAGGTGGTTAAACCAAATCACACAGAACAAGGGAGTACCTTGCTCTGATACCAATTGAAAGTGCTTGTGATCGACTAGAGGGGGGGTGAACAGGCGATTTTTATGAAAGTCTTCAAAACATGGAAGTTTCGAAGACAAACGATAGAAATGAACCTATAAACATGCAGCGGAAGGTAGACTACACTAGGCAAGCCATAGTCAAGTATAAAATGAAGTGAAAGCACGAAGACTAATATCAGCTAGGCAGTATGGATCAGGATGGAAGATAGTATGAAGCCAATCAGAACAAACAATCACATAGTGAAGACAAATAGATAATGCAAGCTGGCAATGACTTTACAAGGACCAACTGTAAATAAGAGAAGGAAAGGATAGAACTAGTTGCTTGTTGAAGACAATGATTTGTTGGACCAGTTCCAGTTGCTGTGACAATTGTACGTCTGGTTAGGGAGGCTGAGATTTAACTCAGAAGACCTTGTCTTCACCTTATTCCCCTTGAGCTAAGGACACCCAGTCCTCGCCTAATCACTCAGGTAAGTCTTCAAGGTAGACTTCCAAACCTTCACAGACTTCGTTCACCGATGATCCACAATGACTCTTGGATACTCAGAACGCAACGACTAACCGGCTAGAGGATTCACAATCCTCAAGTGTAACAAGTCTTCAGATCACACAGACAGGAAGACTTCGGTGATGCCTAACACTCTTTGGCTCTGGGTGTTTAGGGCTTTGTCCTCGCAAGGATATCTCTCTCTCAAAGGCATCGAGGTGGGTTTCTCTCAAACGACAAAAGCCATGTACTAACTCTGAGCAGTCAACCAATTTATGGTGTAGGGTGTGGGCTATTTATAGCCACTAGGCAACCCGACCTAAATTGTCTGAAATGACCCTGGGTCACTAAGGAACTGACATGTGTTCCAACGGTCAGATTTCAAACACACGCGGCAACTTTACTTGGGCTACAAGTAAAGCTGACTTATCCAGCTCTGTATAAGTTTTGCTCTCATTGTCTTTGCTCGAAGACATAGGATTGTGGTTAAGCATCACTTCAGTCACTCTGACTTTGTTCACTGGGACCCCACTTAATAGTACGGTGGTTCCTATGACTAAACAAAGAAGAAAAGGAAACAACGAAACAACTAAGTCTTCGCGCTCCATAGTCTTCACGTGATGTCTTCTCTTGTCATAGTCTTCAATGTGAATATCTTCACATACCACCTTTGTCTTCTATGTCTTCATACATTTTTAGGGGTCATCTCCGGTAGGTAAACCGAATCAATGAGGGACTACTACCTGTGTTGTCCTGCAATTCTCACAAACACATTAGTCCCTCAACCAGGTTTGTCGTCAATACTCCAAAACCAACTAGGGGTGGCACTAGATGCACTTACAAGAAGAAAACAACAAAGTAAACAACCATCACATAAGCATGGCATGATGCACAACCAAGTATGATGCATTTGCGGTTTAATGAGGCATGGTATGGCAAAGTGCACAAGCAAAACTACAAGTTAAGTGGAGCTCAATATGCAACGAGTTGCATATTGATGGAACACCACATTTAAGTTATTTAGTTCGATCTCGTTTATGTACCCAACAATATTAAATGTTCATTAACATGGCAAGAGGTGAAGCATAATTAAACTAACTATCTAGTTAAGTTTAAATGAGGCCGGAAATAAACAAACAACAATTCCGAAAAATCCTCATATGCAAATTATGGATTTGTTACTGTTCTGTCCTAAAGCATATTTTAGAGTTGTTCAACATGCAAGATGAAAGCACCATGTTAAACTAGGCATTTTTCTACCCCATTTACATATAAAGTTTATTAAATTTGGAGCTACGGTTATTTAGTTATGAAAATAAATCATTTTAACATGGCATATGAGCAAATTAAACACAAACAACATTTTAAACATTTTAACATGGATGAAAGTGGCATATTATTAATCTACACAAAATTCTAAGTATTTTTCATATAAAGTTTAATTAATTCCGATGCTTGGTTATTTAGGTGTGAGCATTTTAAAATGATGGCATATTCTATAATTATGCATGTGAAGGAAAATTAGTAAATTCGCAGAACTAAAAAAACATCTATGGGCCGAATCTGGTGCAAGTTGGGCCAACTGAAAAAACAAAAGAGGTGCTGCTGGGGGGGGGGTCTCACCATGGGCCAAGGCCCAGTTCGGGTGAGAGGGGCAGTTCGGACGCGGTCAACGCGAGCGCTCTCCTCGCTCGCTCGATCTGGCAGCGGCGCGAGCAGAGGCGCGATGCAGGGGAACTTGGCGGCGGGGACGGCTCGACCAGATTGGCCTGGTTGGTTTGGCGCAAGAGGTCCACACGGGTACTCGACAGGGTCAACACGGGGATCGGTCAGGGGAACTGGTTCGTAGATGAAGCAGACGAGGCTGGCAGGCGAGGCGGAGGTGCTTTCAACGCACGCGTGATGCAGGGGAACTTGGCGCAACTCCAGTGAGCTAAGGACTCCGGCGGGACGGCTGGGATGGAGCAGACGAGCGGATCCAGCCCTATGGAGCCGATCTGACCAGAGGCGAGGCATGGAACGAGGCGGTGATGGAGCTTCAGGTTCAGGCAGCCATGGCGGGGAGGCGCTCCGGCAAGGTAGGGGACGGCCGGAGGTCGGGGATGGACTAGACCATCCATTTCCGAGTCAGATCCGGTGAAGGCTTGAGGTCCAGGAGCCATGGCATCATCGGAAGCTCCTGAGGTCATCCATGGCAGAGAGGGAGAGAGGTTAGAGAGGAAGAAATGCGGCAGGGTGAGAGAGAGGAGTAGAGAGAGGATCGGATGGACCTAGTTGGGGAGGGCCGGTGTGGTCCGGCCTGGCGGTGCTAGTTGGCTCAGTGGGTGGATCGGGAAGGCAGGGGAGTACCCTGATTGGAGCGACGGGGAAAAACGAGGTGGATCTCGCGGCTGGCGGTGGGACAGGACTTATGGGGCAAGCTCCCTAGGATCTAGGGTTATCCACTATATATAGCAATAGGATTTTTGGGTAGGGGCTAATCCGGTACATCTGATCTAAAATGGATGGTCGAGAGAAAAAATAGGTAGGGAGTCCAAAAACGAAAACGAAGATGTTTTACACACGTTTGGTGATGATCCGGATCAAACGGTGACAACTGTCCGGGTCGGGTCCGGGACAGCTTTCGGATGCGCGCGCAAGGAGGGCCGCGGGCTGACGAGAGAGGTTAGGTTGGGCCTGGCGGTAGGTAGTGGACTATGTAGAGGGCCTTGGGCTCAGAGGAGAGGAAAGAAGGCAGCCCTGCAACCGTTTCCGGAGACCGAAAATGTCCGACCTTTGACCGGCTATACTGCCGCTATAGTTAATCGTTGGGGCGTCAAACGAACTTCGAATGAGATGAAACTTGGCAGTCGACCTACTAACAACATAACAACACCGCATGCCAACTTTCAACCCATTCCGAGAACATTTTCCGGCCACTTATAAAATAATATTTCGAACATGGCACGGGCGCGTGCGAGTGTGTCTGGGCTCAGAACTGACAACGGAAGGAACGGGGAGACCGGGACGGATGCAAGTTTTGAAAACATGATGATGCAATGCACATGATGACATGCCAAGATGCAACATGCAAGCAAAAGACACGGCAACGATAGCGAATAACTGGAAGACACCTGGCACATCGGTCTCGGGGCGTTGCAAAATATTCTCAAGTCAGATTCCGTAGCTATGTGTCGTGGGATTTCCGTAGCCACCTATGGGACCGGGTGGCCCCTTGTTGGTTCGGCAGGGGGACGGTGCATTGCACAAAGAGTAGACCAGTGTACGGCCACGCAGCAGAGAGCACACAATCGATTTACCCAGGTTCAGGCCGCCGCGAGGCATAAGACCCTACTCCTGCTTTCGTGGATTGATGGAGGAATGTATGTGGTGATGCGTAGTACACTTGCCTTGCAAGGATATCCCGAGGTGACTACGTGTATGTGGTGGCTTGGGGTTGTCAACTTTCCAACCTTGTAACCCCTCCCTACAAGTGTCATGGGCCTCCTTTTATAGATTAAGTGGTCACCACAGTGGCAAAGTGGTCATTATCCACTGATATGATAGCAAACAATGCTATCATACCTAACTCTACAGGTTGACAGGGTTCATTAAATGCACCACTTAGTGTCACATCACCGGGTGCCCGGCAAGGCCTGTCGGTCTATCTTGCCTGCTCCGCATCTACTCTCTTGACACGTCGCAGGACGGGTGTCATCTATAGGCTTCTCTGTAGGAAATGGCTGCCATGTGGCGAATGGCTACCACTTATTCGTCTTGCGGCTTGACACCGCACAGATTGACGACGTGAGCCGTATTTAAGTGGTTGGTGGGACGGTTCTTCCCCCGCGGACCCCGGCAGACCCTGCTGGGGAGCCTTGGTTGTTTGCTTCTGGTGGTGGCCTCGCCAATTGCCAGGCTCGCCTGCCCGGCAAGGGAGACCATTCCCTTGCTGATACCTTGCTTCTTAGGCCCAACTTTAGTCCATCTGAGCTGCATGTTAGCTCTCAAAATCTCTTGGTTCTCCAATCTCTGTCTCAAGCTGGTGCTTCTATATTGATCTTGTGCATGTGCATGGTTGGTCAATAGACACAGGGTTTGTTTCACCGACAGAAGCCCTCAGGCCTACCCCGAACGCGTTGCTGAGCGTCGTCGGGGCAGGGCCTAATAAGTGCACATGCAAAGGTTGCTAAAGAGGTTGGCCCCATAAGTTCTCCATTGCTGCTGCTTCAGCCTTGATTCCGGGCCAGTTTCCATTTTTTCCCGTGTGCGGCATAAAGCCAATAGTGGTGGGGTTACTCCAGTAATACCCCGTGAATGACTTTAATGCACGGGGTAGAAACTGCCAATTTACTCTTCCCACAACACGCCCTTATCCTTAGCCACGTATGCAGCATGCAGGAGGGCGGTGATCTCCCATGGATGGAGCCGCTGCCCTCCCCGCTCGGCCTATAAAAGGAAGGAGCGGAGGAGGGCGGAGTCATCCATTTCTGTGGTACTCTTCTCCTCATCTTCTGTTTCAGCTGGTCATGCTTGAGAAGGAAGCCTGGGGCCAGACCCCGGGCTCTGGCTCGGGGCATCCTCATGCTGGTGCTGATGCTTGGGGAGTGAGCCTGGTCCTTGGCGTGGTGAATCTTTTGGTCTCTTCAATGCTCGTCCGGGAGGAGGGGGTGGAGATTGTTGGTAATCCCAGCATCGCCCCTCCCAGAGGTCCTGGAGTTGATGTCGATGGGAGGCACGCCTTCCTACCCGCCAAGGTGGGGCATGGCACGCCTCGAGCCTCCTGGCCATCCTGGCTGCTTGCTGTTTCTCTACCGGGGGCGCTGGACTGGGGCCTCGGCCTCCTCCCGGAGTGTTGTTGATGGAGATGAAGCCCGGGGATAAGGAGAAGATGGGAGGCAGGCCGCCTAGTGGGAGCACGACCGCACCCACGCGCTCGTGTCGTACTAGGGAACTGCTGCCCGTTGGCCTGGCTCTTCCCCCTTTTCCCGGCGCCGTCATCACCATTTCTTCTGGTTGCCGGGAAAAGGCTCGTTCCCGTGGTGCTCACGCTTCCTTTTGGGGTCTTCTGACTGGGCGCCGACGTCTTCTTCTGCCAGTCCTGTGCTGGAGCCCCCCTCCCGATTCTAGGGGTGGTAACCTGGGGGTCGTCGCGGTGCCGAGCACATCTTCCTCCTTCGCAGCCTCGCCACTCCCGACCTTGTCAGGATGGGGTTGCCAGCCCCTGACAAGGATTGGGGCGGCGTGGTGCCGGCGCCGTGCCCGTCCTCTTCTCTTCCGACCACAATACCTGGGATAAGAGGGACAGGGAGAGCAGTTTACGGAGCACTTATCTTTTTTCAATCTTAAACCTATAGGCAATTGCCAAGTTTTAATTCCAATAATGTAATCTCTCGAGTCCATTTTGTGTTCTGTAATGCTTGTACTTGTATTCGCATGTCAATGAAAGAGATATGCCTTGCCGAGAACTCATGAATGTATATGCCCATGCAGAGTGCCTCTTTATTGTAATTAAACTAGTTTTCCCGGCAGGATATCCTGCCGGCACCCTTTTCGTCTGCCAGAGAACCATGTCTGCCGGGGAACTGACCGAGGTGCCAACCCCCCGCCAACTGATAACCCACTAGTATAGGGGATCGCAACAGTTTTCGAGGGTAGAGTATTCAACCCAAATTTATAGATTCGACACAAGGAGAGCCAAAGAATATTTGAAAGTATTAGCAGCTGAGTTGTCAATTCAACCACACCTGGAGATTAATTATCTGCAGCAAGTAATCAGTAGCACACTAATATGATAGTTTTGATAGTATTGACAGCAGCAATAGTAACAGTAACAGTAACAGTGACAGCGGTAATTTTGTAGCAAGTGTAACAATGATGATAGCAGTAGTAGCTTAGCAGAAACAATATAAGACAAATTCGTAGGCATTGGATTAGTGACTTGTTGGATGGTGTTCATCATGTGACAGTTATAACCTAGGGCTATTCGGCACTAGCTCCAGTTCATCGATATAATGCAGGCATGTATTCCGTAAATAGTCAAACATGCTTTAATAAAAGAACTTACATGCCATCTCAAGTGGCAGCGGGGTCCATATTGGAAACTAAGGGATATTAAGGCCTTCTTTTAATAGAGAACCGGAACAATGCATTAACACATAGTGAATACATAAACTCCTCAAACTACGGTAATCACCGGAAGAAGTCCCGGTTATTGTCACTCTGGGGTTACCGGATCGTAACACGTAGTAGGTGACTATAACTTGCAAGATCGGATTTAGAACATGTATATAATGATGATAACATAAACGCTTTAGATCTGAAATCATGGCACCCGGGCCCAAAGTGACAATCATTAAGCGTGGCAAAGTCATAGCAACATCAATCTTAGAACATAGTGGATACTAGGGATCAAGCCCTAACAAAACTAACTCTATTACATGATGAATCTCATCCAACTGCTCACTGACCAGCGAGCCTATGAAGAAATTACTCACTCCCGGTGGGGAGCATTATGGAATTGGCGATGGAGAAGGGTCGGTGATGACGAAGAACGAACATCCCCCTCTCCGGAGCCCCAAACTGAATCCAGATCTGCCCTCCCAAGGAGGAACAGGGCTTGGTGGCAGCTCCGTCTCGTGGATCGCGATAATTCTTTCTCCCTGATTTTTTTTCTTTGAAAATAGGATTTTATAGCATTGGTTTCATGGTTATCGGGCCACCAGGTAGGGACAACCCACTTGGGCGCGCCAGGAGAGGGTGGTGCGCCCTGTTGGGTTGTGCCAACCCAAGTGCCCCTCTCCGGCAGGTCTAGGCTCCAGAAATTCTTATTATTGATATAAAAAATCCTCGCAAAGTTTTCTTCCATTCCGAGAACTTCTATTTCTGCACAAAAACAACACCATGGTAGTTCTGCTGAAAACAGCGTCAGTCCGGGGTTAGTTTCATTCAAATCATGCAAACTAGAGTCCAAAACAAGAGGAAAAGCGTTATGAAAAGTAGATACGTTGGAGACGTATCAACTCCCCCATGCTTAAACATTTGCTTGTCCTCAAGAAATTCAGTTGATAAACTGAAAGTGAAAAAGAAAAACTTTTACAAACACTTTTACTCTTGTTTGAATAAATAAGCTTAAACAACACCCAGGTTTTCAGCCAACATTATAACTAACCATGTCGACAATAACTCTTTAATATCATAATGATTCATATCAATGACATAATCAGCTAGCGGGCAATAATAAGATATCTCAAATGACAACACATTCTCAAGGCAACCATGATATAATATAACAATAGTGGTATCTCCCCAGCCCTTTCTGAGACCACAAAACATAAATGCAGAGCACCTCCAAAGTTCAAGCAATGACTAAACATTATAATTCATGGTAGGAATGATCTAGTCATGATGCACCCAACATTAGCGACACACAATGCATAAATCATGATAGCTGTGTTCCCTCAGTTTCTGGCGCTTGTTTTAGAAGGTGGTGACACAACATAAAATTAAATAGATAGTCCCTTCACAGAGGAAAGCAGTGATTTGTAGAGGTGCTAGAGCTCGATTTTTAAAATAGAGGTAAATTATTATTTTGGGGCATGCACCCTTCTCAGTTACTTCACGACTATCAGTTATCAATATCTCCCATGCTAAACAAGCTAGTGGTGGTTCCCAAGTGATAAAAGTAAAGGTTTTGACTCCATTTGGAGTTTTTGTATGATTATTTGAGCGATTAACTCGTTTTGTATTTTGTAATTTGGGACTGGGCATCCCTAATACTGCCCTTTTCTCGTGCGATGGCGAGTGAATAAACACTCGACCTAAGAATAACCCGCTTAGCATGGAATATACCGACTACCTCCTGTCATTCCATGAACAATCCAGTCACACAAAATGGATATTTTTAGAAGTTTTTAGAGGTGGCACATGAAAATTTACGACGGCAGGGTAATACCGTATATAGGTAGGTATGGTGGACTCATCTGGAATAACTTTCGGTTCAAGGTTTTTGATGTACAAGCAGATTTCCCACTTAGTGCAGGCGAAGGCTAGCAATTAGATTGAGAAGTGGCCAGCAAGAGAGCAACACCGATCATAACCATGCATTATGCATAAGTAACATTGGACACTAGCATAAGTAGGATATGAACACCATGAACATAAATATCATAGAGGATATGTTGGTTTTGATTCAACTACATGCATGAACATCTGCCAATTCAAGACACTCGAACGTTCAGAGGAGGATACCATATCATCATACGACATCACAATTATTTTAACGCAATGTTGCTATCCAAGATACGTCATTATCAACTCCTGGCTACTTATGCATGGCATGAGAAACTATAATCTCTAATTGTCATTGCAAACATGTTTAATCATAATGGGCTGAATCATGGATACTAGGTTAAACATATTTACACAGACAAAACAAGTCGAGTTCATATCAGTTTCTCTCTGCCACAGCCAGTTCATCGAATGTCGTCATTATTGCCTTTCACTTGCACAACCGAATGATATGAAAATAATAATAATAATGCAAGAGTGCCGTGGACTAAGATGGAATCTGCAAACATTATATTCAACAGGAAAAGACAAGGTAAAATGTGCTCTTTATTAGTTCAACAGTTACTCAAATGAGAGCCACTCAACATTTTCATCGTGGTCTTCAAGTTGGTACAACTGCAATAAAAAAGAAAAGAAATTCAGAGAAACACACTGAAATATTTTTGGAGTTTTTGGTATTCTTGGACAAGCAAATAAAAGAAAAAAGCAAAATGAGAAAAACTATTTACACGGGAAAGTTCCCAACAAGCAAAAGTAGAACAAGGAAATCTTTTTGGTTTTCTTTTTAATAACACTACTAAGCATGCATAGAAAGTAAATTAACTATAATTAATTTTTTGTGAAGTTTTTCAAACACATAAGAAGAAAGTAAGAAAATAAATCTAAGCATGGATGATACAATGAAAAAGTGTGACCACCGACAAATGAAATAAGTGAACATGAATGTAAAGTCGGTGGAAACACGTACTCCCCCAAGCTTAGGCTTTTGGCCTAACTTGGTAGTCGATTAGTAGCCTGGAGGGTAGTAGTCGGCGCGGTAGCTCACGGAGGCTCTTGGTGCGGATGGCTCAGTCCGCCGTGCTGTCTCTACTGCTACGTTGGGAGCTCAGGCCTCGCTCTCAAGAACAAAATATCTTCCCTTGCTGTGATAATCAAAAAGAGCAGGCACAGGCAAATATGTTTGCACTACAGATGTTTGGTTAAATAAAAGACTATAAGTGAAGTTATAAGCCTTTCCCTTGAGAATCTTATGGTCTTTTAAGGTGTTAACATCTAAATACTACGTGGGTAGAATAGGATCAAAGGGCAGAGGTGAAGCACCCAACCCTTCTGCAAAACGCGTGGCATAAATTCCACCATAGAACCAGCCGCTGTTAGCGTTGTGTTGAAGTCTGCGTCAACAATGGCTGCAAGGTTATAATTCCTTTCATCGATGAGAGCAGTACGTATGAGGCTCAAGTTTGGAGCACAAAGTGTGCTACAGTCTTGCTTGCCTACTATGCATTTCCCGTTAAATAACGCAAAGTACTGAATTGCGGGAAAATGAATGCTCTTCATTCTACCTTGAGTCACTCCCCTCCTTTAACCATAACAAAGGCACATCAAGAATGTTTCGAACTCAGCCTTTGGTGGTTCGTCAAGCGAACCCGAAAATGGAAGCTTGAAGTGATAAGAAAAATTCTCTAGTGAGAGGTTAAATGGACTATCATAAAGAATAAACAACACCCTAGACTCATGTGGAAAATATTTAAATCCTGTGAGAAATGATTCAGTGACAAGTTGGTGTTGTTCACACTTACCTGAAAGGTAGGGACCGAGACCAGCATTGTGAACATATTGCTCAAATTCCTCAATCCCCACACGCACCATATACTCATCGCAAGGCCATAAGCATGTTTTGGTGGCGGCATCTCGCGTGGAACTTTCATTTGGTTCAACATAAGACCGGCGAGCAGAACTGTCACTAAAGATGCCCCCGAGGATCGTCTCCTCGAAGAACTCCTTCCAAACAGGTTCATCATGTCCGCGTACAATTTTCTGAAAATAAAATTTTTTGGGGTGATAAAACTTTGTCAACAAAACTTTGTAAAATTGTTAGCAACTACTCATAGGGATACATAGAAGCCAAAGAAATCATTCAAACTAATTAGAACACTAAGAATTTAACATGCAAGCACATCTATTGCAGCCCCAATAGTAGCTAATTATTCAAATATAAACCACTAAAGCAAAAACTAATTGGACAAACGGTGGAGTCACATACCAAGCAACAATCCCCCGAAACAGTTTCGGAAATGGAGCTTCAAGCAAAGAGATTGAAATCCGCGGGTAAGTGATGATGTGGGAGGAAGAGGTAAGCGAGGGGGGCCCATGGGGGGACCACAACCCACTAGGGCGTGACTAGGGGTCCTGGCGCGCCTAGGTGGGATGTGCACACCTGGTGCACCTCCCTCTCGTATTATTTGCCCCGGAAATTCGGAAATATTTAGAAAAAATCGTGTAAATTTTTCAGGGCATTCTGAGAAATTTTATTTTTGGGTCATTTTTTATTGCACTGGAAATTCAGAAAACAGACAAAACATGGCATTTTCTTTTATTTAACTAATAAAACAGAAAACAAAAGTAAGGACAGAAGGTAGTGCTTACTAAATTCATCAACTTCATACTGTTCAAAAATGATCCATTGATAAGGTTGATCTGGTCTTATTAACAACCACTTTCAATTAGCATCAAACCGAAGAACTTTCATAAATCACTAAGTTATCTCAATGGGGATATGCATTTCCCAAACAATAAGCATTTCATATTTCTTTTTGACAGTAGGTAGATGTATTTGAAAACTTCCAATAGTGATTGTCGGAGATTTTTCAATAACATTAGTACCATTCACTTGGAATTGTTTCTTTGGAAAGTACACCGTATGCTCATTGGCATTAATATGAAAAGTGGCCTTGCTTTTATTGAAATCAATAACAGCCCCTGCAGTATTCAAGAATGGTCTACCAAGGATAATCGACATGTTGTCGTCCTTGGGCATCTCAAGTGTAACAAAGTCAGTCAAAATAGTAACATTAGCAAGGGCACATCCTCACAGATACCGATAGGTATGGCAGTTGATTTGTCAGCCATTTGCAAAGATATTTCAGTAGGTGTGAGTTTATTCAAGTCAAATCTTTTATATAAAGAGAAAGGCATAACACTAACACTAGCTCCTACGTCACACAAAGCAGTTTCCACATAATTCTTTTTGATAGAGCAAGGTATAGTTGGTATTCCTGGATCTCCAAGTTTCTTAGGTACTCCACCTTTAAAAGTGTAATTAGCAAGCATAGTGGAGATTTCAGCTTTCGGTATTTTTCTCTTATTTGTGATGATGTCTTCCATATACTTTGCATGTGGAGGCATTTTCAAGATCTCAGCAAAGTGTTTAAATTCTTCATGATCTTTCCTTTTAGTTGACTTGGGTGGAAAAGGCATAGGTTTTTGGACCCATGGTTCTCTTTCTTTACCGTGTTTTCTAACAACAAAGTCTCTTTTGTCATATCTTTTATTTTTAGGTTGTGGGTTATCAAGATCAACAGGTGGTTCTATCTCAACATCATTGTGTGGTTCTTTATCATTGGTTGGTTGAGAGTCTTCATGAACCTCATCATTATCTTTTTCATTATCATTAGGTGAGTGTTCATTACCAGATTGAGTTTCAGCCTCTGAGATAGAAACTTCATTATCATTGTCAGGAAGTTTTTCTATTTGAGGTTCACTAGGAGCATGTGAAGTCCTATCATTCTTCTTTTTCTTTTTCTTTCTAGAAGAAATAGGTGCACTAGTGTTAGCTCTTTTTGAATATTGTTCGATTATTTTAGGGTGTCCCTCAGGATAAAGTGGTTCCTGAGTCATTTTACCTCCTCTAGTTGAAACTCTAACAGCAAAGTCATGCACATTATTATTCATTTCATCAAGCAATTCTCTTTGAGATTTAGCAACTTGTTCTAATTGAGTTTGAACCATAGAAGCATGTTTTCCAACACCTCTAACATCATTTGATATTCTAAATAACAAGTCACTCGAGCGAGCAAGCATATCATAATTGTATTTCAATTGTTTCATAACATTTGCATTGAAGTGATCTTGTTTTCTAATATAATTTTCAAACTCATAAAGGCATTGGCTAGGATGCATATTGTGAGGATTGTCATTATCATTGAACTTCATAAGAGAATTTACCTCTACCACCTTAGGTAGAGGTGGTGTATTCCATCTATTTCTTCAATAGGAGGTAAATTTTTAACATCCTCAACTTTAATACCTTTTTCCTTCATAGATTTCTTTGCCTCTTCCATATCTTCAGGACTAAGATATAATATACCCCTTTTCTTCGGAGTGGGTGTAGGCGGTGGTTTAGGAAGAGTCCAATCATCATAGTTTTTCAATATGTTATTCAATGATTCTTCAGCTTGTCCAAGAGTTCGTTCCCTGAAAACACAACCAGCACAACTATCTAGGAAGTCCCTAGAAGCATTAGTTAGTCCATTATAGAAGATATCAAGTATTTCATTTTTCTTAAGAGGATGATCAGGCAAAGCATTAAGTAACTGGCAAAGCATCCCCCAAGCTTCCGGGAGACTCTCTTCTTTAGTTTGAGCAAAGTTGAATATTTCCTGTAAGGCAGCTTGTTTCTTATGAGCAGGAAAATATTTTTCAGAAAAGTAGTAAATCATATCCTGGGGACTACGCACACAACTAGGAGCAAGAGTATTGTACCAAGCTTTAGCATCACCCTTTAATGAGAAAGGAAATAATCTGAGAATAACATAGTAGCGAGTTTTCTCATCATGAGTAAAAAGGGTGGCTATATCATTCAAATTAGTAAGATGTGCCACAACAATTTTAGTTTCATAACGATGGAAAGGATCAGATTCAAGCAAAGTAATTAACTCTGGGTCAATAGAGAATTCATAATTCTTATCATCAATGAAGATAGGTGAAGTAGCAAACTTAGGATCACATTTCATTGTAGCATTCAGAAATTTTTCTTTATACTTGTGTAGTAATTTCTCTAGATCATCTCCATCATTACAAGCAAGAATATCTCTAGTTGTTTCTTCACTCATAACATAACATTTCGGTGCCTTAGGCAATTCATATCTATGAGGGCTAGTTCTAGCAGGTGTTTTAGGAGATTCAGTTTCAAGCACATCATCAGATTCAACAACATCATGTTGTATTACTCTAGCAATTTGTTCATCAAGAAATTCACCAAGTGGCACATCATCATTATCAAGCAAGGTACTAGCATCATAATAAGCATCGTTTATAGTAGAAGTAGCATAAGCAATAATTTGCGACATATCAGAATTAATAGCATGTGGTGGTGTTGCAAGTTTACTCATAAGAGAAGGTCAATCTAAGAACTGGCTGGCAGTTTCTTACCTTCCCTCGTACTTGAGGGAAATATCTTCGTCTTAGGATCCTTCAGATTCTTCATAGTGACAAATTGATAATAATCACAAGTGACTCAACAAATATAGCTATACTCCCCGGCAACGGTGGCAGAAAGAGATCTTGATAACCCACAAGTATAGGGGATTGCAACCGTTTTCGAGGGTAGAGTATTCAACCCAAATTTATAGATTCTACACAAGGGGAGACAAAGAATATTTGAAGGTATTAGCAGCTGAGTTTTCAATTCAACCACACCTGGAGATTAATTATCTACAGCAGGTAATGAGTACCACAGTAATATGATAGTTTTGATAGTAGTGATGGCAGCAATAGAAACAGTAACAGTGATAGCCGTAATTTTGTAGCAAGTGTAACAATGATGATAGAAGTAGTAACTTAGCAGAAAAAATATAAGATAAATTTATAGGCATTGGATCGGTGACTTCTTGGATGACATTCATCATGTGACAGTTATAACCTAGGGCTATTCATCACTAGCTCCAGTTCATCGATATAATGTAGGCATGTATTCCGTAAATAGTCATTCGTGCTTTATTTAAAGAACTTGCATGACATCTTTTGTCCTACCCTCCCATGGCAGCGGGGTCCCCATTGGAAACTAAGGGATATTAAGGCCTCCTTTTAATAGAGAACCGGAACAAAGCATTAACACATAGTGAATACATGAACTCCTCAAACTACGGTAATCATCGGAAGAAGTCCCGGTTATTGTCACTCCGGGGTTACCGGATCATAACACGTAGTAGGTGACTAGAACTTTCAAGATCGGATCTAGAACATGGATATAATGATGATAACATAAACGGTTCGGATCTGAAATCATGGCACCCGGGCCCAATGTGACAAGCATTAAACATGGCAAAGTCATAGCAACATCAATCTTTGAACATAGTGGATACTAGGGAACAAGCCCCAACAAAAGTAACTCGATTACATGATGAATCTCATCCAACTCCTCACCGACTAGCGAGCCTACGAAGAAATTACTCACTCCCGGTGGGGAGCATCATGTTATTAGCAATGGAGAAGGGTTGGTGATGACGAAGAACAAAGATCTCCCACTCCGGAGCCCCAGACGGACTCCAGATCTGCCCTCCCGCGGAAGAACAGGGCTTGGCGGCGGCTCCGTCTCGTGGATCGTGATAATTCTTTCTCCCTGATTTTTTTCTCTGAAAATAGAATTTTATAGCATTGGTTTCAGGGTCAGCGGGGCCACCAGGTGGGGCAACCCACCTGGGCACGCCAGGAGAGGGGGGCGCACCCTGGTGGGTTGTGCCCACCCAGGTGCCCCTCTCTAGCAAGTCTTGGCTCCAGAAATTATGAATATTGATATAAAAAATCCTCGTAAAGTTTCGTTCCATTCCAAGAACTTTTATTTCTACACAAAAACAACACCATGGTAGTTCCGCTGAAAACAGCGTCAGTCCTGGGTTAGCTTCATTCAAATCATGCAAATTAGAGTCCAAAACAAGAGGAAAAGTGTTAGGAAAAGTAGATACGTTGGAGACGTATCACCCACTCCCCTTTCACCAAGGGCCACTGTAACCATCCAGGCCGAAGCAACGTTCGAGCCAGGTATGGGAGCACCCTAGTTTCAAGAGAGCGGCGAGGTTTCTCTATGCACAAGTTATAGCTTACAGAACACTAATGGACAAGAGGTAAATTTATCTGCTTGGCTTGCCAGGGACTGCGGTGCCGTGCAATCTTCGCGTCTCTTGGCGGAGTCAAGTTCACGGTAGGAACCTGCAACTCGATGTAGATGAGAATGAATGCAAGATGCAGTCCTATCTATATGCATATGCAAATGCTCGTGAAATGCTTATGCAATGATCTAGACGTGCTGGTGCATGCAATCAATCTTAGTTGGGGCCCCCCTACAATGCTTCTTTATTTTATCTCGCACGGGGTCATCGCCCCGGCTTGTACAAGTGGTTACATGGAACTTCGGCAAGGCCATGTACAATAGGTGGCTGCCGGGCAGGGCCCGACAACCTCTGCGCCCTACGGGTAGTACTTACGGAGATGCTCAATATTCCATGAGTTTTGCAACTATGTTCCATCTCCGGTCTCCAGACGGACTGCGTCGGGTCTGTTGACTCGTACCACCCGGTAAGGGCCTTCGCACTTCAGTGATAACTCCTTGGCAGACTGAGCGCGCCTAAGGACAAGGTCACCGTCCTCAAAACACCGGGGATGAACCATGCGGCTATGATAGCGACGCAGGGCTTTCTAGGAGCGTGCAGCACGCATAGCAGTCCGGAGACGGTTCTCCTCAAGTAGCATAGAGTCATCATGCCGGTGCTGATCTTGCACTACCTCATCATAGACAAGCACTCGAAAAGACCCGTAAAAGAGTTCCGTGGGGATAACTGCTGCTGCCCCATAGACCAGGGAGAAGCGAGTCTGCCCGGTAGCTCGGTTAGGTGTCGTTCTGAGGGACCAGAGAACTACATGCAGCTCCTCGATCCATCGCCTGCCGTGCTTCTACAGTGTATCAAAAGCTCTTGTCTTGAGTCCACGGACCACTTCAGCGTTCACCCTCTCAGCTTGTCCATTGCTCCGGGGATGTGCCACAGAAGCAAATGAGATTTTGCATCCGAGGCTATGAACATATTACATGCTCTACTTTTGCTAAATATTGTTGCTGGCAGATTGTTAACATGAAGTTCATTTTTGCCATGTGTTTTGCTAGTGATCCATGCACCCTATTAACTTCCTCTTGCCATTTTTATCTTAATAAATGTGTCTTCTTATTGTTGGTTACCTTGTTATGCCATGTAATGATTTTTGGTGAGTGGCACGAGTTTGCAAAGTAGCTATCATGAATCTGTTTCTGCCATGCTATGTTTTTGTTTTAAGTCTGAAACTAATCATATCACTTGCCATGTTTGCATTGTTGCTACCATCTTCTCTATGCATCTTCGGTTAAAGTTCAGTAAGTGTCGGGGATATACCCTGCGGTATGACCCAGCCGGAAGTATGACCCGGCCGGACTTGGCGATTCACTGGTGACCCGCCCTGACTTGGCGACTCACTAAGTGACCCGCCCGGATCTCTCCACTCACTGATGACCCGACCGAGCCAGATGACTCATTGGTGACCTGGCCAGCGGGTCAGTGGAGCAACAAGACCTGGTGGCCCAACAGACGGTTCATGGAAGGCCGGCTCGTATTATGGTGGGTCGGCTTAAGAGGAAAGCATAAGGAATATTCTCCTACAAAGGAAGTAAGACTAGGACTCCACTTTTAATATAGTAATCCTAATCCTAATAGGACTAGTCATGTAAGCCGCCTCTTCAACATATATAAGGAGGGGTAGGGCACCTCAATGGGGAGAGGGGTTCCACAAGTTGGACAAGTTAGATTTAGGCAGACAAGTCAATAGCTCTCGAGATAGAGCACCCTTGTAATCGTGATCATCATCATCAATATCAATGGAGGATGTAGGCTTGGCCGAACCTGGGTAAAACCTCGCGTCTGTCGTCCTGTTCAACCCCTCTCAAGCTACCACATAGATGCATTGGCCTCGTGACTATGTCCTGACACTAAGGACGTCTGCCGTGACAATTTCACGACAGTTGGCGCCCACTGTGGGGCTCGCGCATGGTGGTGTTGAGTTCTTGGAGGGTGCACTCTCACGGACCGAGAAACTCGCGATATGCCGGTTGAAAAAGAGCCTGCACGAGACAATCACACAAGATTTTCTTTGGATCTGGGAGTACAGGATTTGAGTTGAAAAGAAATTAGGGTTGCACGGTGCGCGCCGCTGTGCTAGACGATCCGTCGAAACCGGATTGATTTTTCGCTGTGAGATGGACGGAAGTTTTCCACTGCAAATACCTTACACGTGGTCATCGAGTCACTACAAATCACATCCTTGCTTCTTATTTTTGGAAGAAAACAATGTGTGGAGCAGATCGCGTCTACGGAGGCTAACGTGAGTAATAAAGATAATCAAGTGCGAAACCTGCTCCCGATGGTGACAAAAGATCAAAGTAGGCCCTCGAATTAGAGATACGTGGGCTAGAGCAAAGGTTTCCTACATCAAAAAAGGGGGAAAGATCACGACCCGGAAAAGGACGTGGACATGGGCATGGTTTCGGCCCTATCCTAGGTCGCCCACGCTTCTTCTTCTGACGGCCGCTCCGATGCAAGCCGACCTCGGCCGGCCGCTGCCGTCTGCCTTTGAAACCTCGCGGCTCCGCTTGCCTCAGACGTAGCCGGGCAGAGCCACCGCTAGCCGTGAGCCGTCTGTACTACCGCCTCCGCTAAAAGCCCGTGGCCTCGCCTCGCTGTCCGCCCGCAGTGGCCCTGCATGCGCCCCGCCGCGGCCAGTTCTGCGTAGTTGTAGCTCCGGACCAGGCTTTGCCCCGCGCGCCCTGCACAACATCGTGCCTCTGAAGTGCTCATGGCCAGCCGCCTCTCTTGCCGCGGCTGTTACACTTCTGCTGAGCCACCTCCAACAAGTCGCCATGACTCCAGGGTCAAGCCACTTCAACCGCAGGCCCTGTTGAATCGCCGGCCTCCACAAGTCACCCGGCGGCCTGGCTCCTCCGTCCCCGTCTTGCGCCAAGTCGCCGGTCACCGCGGCCCCGTGTTTTCGCCGCCCCCGCTGTTTCTGCTGCGACTCGCTGATGCCTCCAAGCCGCGAGGGCCTTTGGTCACCTCCTCCGCGTAACCCGCCGCCTCGCACCTCGGGCCTCCTCACCCTTGAGCCGCCGACGCCGCCGGAGTTCTGGGCGGGCTATCTCCAGCTGTCTCAGCCGCCACTCTGAACCACCCCTGCAACCTCCTGAAAAATCTGTTAGGTACACTGAGTCGGGTTAGCTGCAAATGCTTTTAAGCACTGAGACTGAAGAAATGTGAGCAAGTCCTTTACTGCTATATGGGGAGGCACTATTAGTATTGTCTCCTCACAGGAGGAAAGCAAGCAAAAGGGATCAAGTCCCCACGCTAATAAGGGCTGAAGCGAACGCACATCATCAGATCAACTAAGCATATCCTATCCTTTTCATCCGACAAAAAATTTCAGGTGGTACCCATCTCAGTCTAAGCACATATTATTTTTTGTCAAAGAACAATTACTCTGACTTGCGATATTTTTTTGATGCAGGACAATTGGTCACTGCAAGAACAATGGTTATGCCATGGATATCATGCACTAGCATCTTACCCGCCATAATGATCAATGAATATATATTCAAGCCACGGATTTTGCAGGCCTGTTTACATCAACACAACGACGCGATTGACTCGTCCGTCTGCGCCAGTTTATAACACCGTGGCCGACTCATCTGACTGTGTCGTTTCTGATGTTGTGGTCGTCTTTACCATCCGTCTCTCGTGGTCTGGTCTACATCAACACACCAGGTCGCAACTGTATGCACAAACTGCTTAACGAGCACACGCAAATCACCGCTCCTGTTGCCCGATCTATTTCAACAACTCTGAAGTAAGCCATAGTATGTTATTAGCCTCCGCCATCACCGGATGACTTAATGGACAGGCGCACAAGTTGTCGTCACTGCAGTTTGATTGACTTCAACAGCCAGCTGGGATGAACCGTTGGCCAGATTATTGACGCAAATCATATGGGGTCATTTATAACCTGCCACGGTCGACCTCAAGTTTCCATGGATTCACATCACGTTGTCAACACCAAGGATATATAATGAGTGTTGTGAAGAAAATTAACTTGCCACCTTACTTCCAGCTTCAACATCTGACAGAGTTCCGCTGTTCAAGCTATATGCCGGTTTGTATCACGGCCATGTATGAAGAATCTCAATCCAACTCCTCGAGTCGTCTTGAGACTCAGGGGCTATGATGACAGGACTCAGCAAATGTTGCTAGTTTCAGCAAAATTCAAGAACTCTGGGTCATTGGAGGGAAAAATAACCCGGCCCTGGACACTACTGCCCTGTTGGTGAAAATTTGAAGGCCGCCAAAAAATTTCTATCTTAAAAAGGTGATTGACAATCATAGAGTTCTGGCTCAATATAAGAATTCCGGGTTATCAGAAAGGATTCCGGTTTAAAACCCGATTCAAAGGAAATATGTCTCCCACAAAGCTTTGAAGCTCTCAATATCCGGCTCAAGAAAAATACTATCTATCGCAAAGTTCGAGTTCTTAGAAAAAATTAAAGGGATCAAAGAGAGTCTGTTGCAAAAACACAACTCAAACATAGGTACCCCTTGAGCACAACTCAAAATATTGCTTGGGGGCTCTTTTGTTCTAAAGAATAAAGAGTTTATAACCTTGTAATAGGCTTAAAAGCCAGGCTTCGAAGCCAAGTGTATTCACCTAAAACACCGGGTTATCCTGCCCTTTTAAGTAAGTCGCTCTGCCCAGGTAATCCTGGAAAGACCCGTCGAACATTTGACAAGTCAATCTTATGCAGACCCTGAACTTGTCGAAGTTAAAACGATGATTGGTTAATGTGAGGTGTATCTTATAAGGTTTGTAAAACGGTTTAACTCAGTGGCCTGGCAGCCCATGAAAAGCCTTGTTTTGGGCCTGGCAGCCCATGAAAAGCCTCGCTTCTTGTTTGTTTTCAACGGATTCTTTCTTTTTGAGGTTTATTTGATAAGGCTTATAAAGCATTATTATAAATCACCGATGTTTATTAACCCGGCTGGGCTTTTGACTACAAATTGCCAGTATGAGATGATATCCGGTGTTTATTAATTGACCCGGCCTGGTTTTCGACTATAAGTCGCCAGTGTGAGATAAGATAATATCCGGTGTTTATTGACCCGGCATGGCTTTTGACTATAAGTCGCCAGTGTGAGGTAAAGATAATATCCGGTGTTTATTAACCCGGCCTGGCTTTGTTCTCAAGCCGACAATATATGATAATTACCAGTGCTCAAATTTTGGGCTATCGCCCTTAATACACTGGCTTGGTAAACCAACAGTGTGATCAAATATCACAGGAACCGATTTTCAAACTGAATTATATTATTCAAATCTTGAATAGCCAACATGGCTGGATTTTTATTATGGTTATCAATAACCAGTATTATGATTGAGTTTTTCAAAGTCGCTTTAGCGCAATGGCTATTATTTTATCAATGGATATGGTTTATTCTACAATGGAAGTAATAGTCCCAAGTCGTTGCAGGCTTACGACCCGGCGCTTGGGGGCTACATTATTCAAGTTGAGATCACATCAAATATGCAAGTCCCATGTCACTACCATCATGCACCATGGTAGTTGGGGGCTAATGCAAAGTCATTTTTATTCACCTCATTGAAGACCCGACTCATCACATCGTAATGAGCCGGCCCTCGGGGGCTACTAATTGCTCATGTCAAAATCCAAGGTACACAAGTATTTATCCATTATGTTGAAAGGTCCATTACTTAGTTGGTAGAGTACAAGGCTCTTAACCTTATGGAAATGGGTTCGAGCCCCATGGTGAGGGTTACATCATATGATATTATTTTCAAAGAAGTATACGTCCCAGCTAAGTATTATCTTACTGACCCGACCCTTGGGGGCTATACGTTGTTGTTCAAGTCTACATAATCATATCTACAAAGTCCTTGCTCATTATTGCATAAGGACCCGGCCCTTGGGGGCTACATTGGTTGACATTTTTATGAGCATAAGGCAATTTCAAGTCCCAGGTTGCTTCAAGCATGACAACCCGGCACTTGGGGGCTACATATGTGGAATATTCAGTTTTGACTAGTGATTGAGATGAATAACCTAGATTTCTTCAAGGTTGCAATATTTATATTGAAGCTAGTCTTAAGTCATCACTTTGCTCTACTCAAGACTTGGGGGCTACAGGTAACACAGATATAAGGAGAAATATTTTCGAAATTCTCAGTTTTGGGCAAACCAGATTGACCCAATGTCACCCATCATTATGACCCGGTGTCTGCAACAATCATGACCCGGCGTCATCAATAATTATGACCCGGCGTCGGCAGCAATTATGACTCGCTGCATCAATATTTACAAACCGGCAATTTTGGTAATATTAAACCGATAAGTTCTACATCTTCAAACCGGCTGAATATCAGATGAGTATTTCAAGACTAATATTTCTTAAGCCGGCGTTTTGGAAGCCGACTCAAGTGGATTATTCTTCACAATATTTCTCTGTGAGAAACCACCGTCAGCAAATTGAGTATAAAGCTGTCTTATTGACCCGGACTTTCCAGAAGGAGGAAATAACAAGGATTTAAGGATTATCAGGTACCGGCTTACAAGAATTTTTAACTCGGAGCACAACTAATCAAATTTGTTCTTGTGTTTATTTTGTAGGATCAGTTTAGCATGGATATATCGAAATTAAAGTAGGGGCTAATGTCGGGGATATACACCGTGGTATTACCCGGCCGGACTTGGCGATTCACTGGTGAGCCGCCCTGACTTGGTGACTCACTAAGTGACCCGCCCGGATCTCTCCACTCACTAATGACCCGGCCGAGCCAGGTGACTCATTGGTGACCCGGCCGGTGGGTCAGAGGAGTGACAAGACCCGGTGGGCCAACAGGTGGTTCATGGAATGGTGGCTCGTATTATGTGGGCCGGCTTAAGAGGAAAGCATAAGGAATATTCTCCTACAAAGGAAGCAAGACTAGGACTCCACTTGTAATAGAGTAATCCTAATCGTAATAGGACTAGTCATGTTAGCCGCCCCTTCAACATATATAAGGAGGAGCAGGGCACCCCAAGGGGGAGAGGGGTTCCACAAGTTGGACAAGTTAGGTTTAGACAATAGCTCTCGAGATAGAGCACCCTTGTAATCGTGATCGCCATCATCAATATGAATGAAGCAGGATGTAGGTTTTTACCTCCACCGCGAGGGGCCGAACCTGGGTATAACCTCACGTCCCTCGTCCCGTTCAACCCCTCTCAAGCTACCACATAGATGCGTTGGCCTCGCAATTAAGTCCTGACATTGAGGACGTCTGACGTGAGAATTCCACGATAGTAAGGGAATTTGTTCTTTGCCCCTAGGACTAGCATGCCATGCCTTTGTTTGCCATGATATGTTCCTGTAGCATGTTGTTTGCTAGCTATAACATTGCTACATGGTGTCGTTTATATCATGTTTAGTATTTTCACTAAGTCTATGAAGCTGTTATCATTTGCATCTTTGCCACGCTCCTTTAGGCTTGTTCTAGTGAGTTCTGGCAGGAGCTCAGTGTTCATGACTTGTAGATCTTCACTTGTACTTTACTTCCATGTGCTTTGTTTTTTTGTTCGAGTGATGTAGTATAGTTTCTTGATGCATCTTGAGTGCTATGATGCTGTTAAGCACAGTTTTGCATCGTTCTTGTTTTGCTCGTTATTTGCAAACCGTCCATCCGTTTCCAGTGATCCTTATATCGATTTCGGATGAAATCACTCCATCTTTCCAGTGGCATGCTTGGTTTGCCAAGTTGATTCCATGATCATCCTTTCCCTTCCGGATTACCCATAGGCATTGCACATCATACCTTGCAATTTATGCCATGTCTTGCACAATGTTGCTTGTGCATTGCACCATGATTGATTGTTGTTCCATTGCTTGTGTTCTTACTTTGGGTAGAGCCGGGAGATGAGTTTGTGAACGAGGATCTTGTTGAGAATGTTTACGAGGAGCAAGCTTTAGAGAAACCTGAAACTTTGCACGCAAGATGATCATTACCCACGATATCGATCTATCTTTGCTTGGTAGTTGTTTGTTGTATCGCTATGTCGGGCTACCTACCACTTGTTTATCAAGCCTCCCGTATTGCCATGTTAAACCTCTACCCCACCTTCCTAGCAAACCGTTGTTTGGCTATGTTACCGCTTTTGCTCGACCTCTCTTATAGCGTTGCTAGTTGCAAGTGCCTTGCAGGTTGTTCCATGTTGGAACATGGATATGTTGGGATATCACAATATCTCTTATTTAATTAATGCATCTATATACTTGGTAAAGGGTGGAAGGCCTGGCCTTTTGCTTGGTGTTTTGTTCCACTCTTGCCGCCTTAGTTTCCGTCGTACCGGTGTCATGTTCCTTGAATTTTGCATTCCTAACAGGTCGGGGTGTTATGGGCCCCCTTGTCTCTTCTCTTCTCCTAAGTAAAGCTCTCCCGAGGAGATCCAACATTGGTTTTACCATTTGCCTAATAACAACTAAAATTGTGCATACGGAGTAATTAAGAGGTGGACTCTTAATCATCCCCGGGCCAGTGCTCGACATGAGTGTTGGTCCACCTACCTAGCAGTCGGCGGTGCTGCTCTTTGGCTATCGTCCACTTCACATAGACGGATGAGTCTGTAGATAGAGAGCACGCGGCTCTGGACATGGATCTGACTCACCGGGAGATCTCCTTGGGATAGTTTTCCTTTCTTCGAAGAGCTTGTGCACCGGGATTCCGAGAATACTCGGGGTGTCCCGCAATGGAGGATTGTCTCCGCGGATCATGAGCTTGTCATGGGCTATGTAGTGACCCAACCTCAGACGGTCAAGTATCTGTGCTTAAGTGCCATCCCTGGATCGGTATGCTGACATAGATAGTACTCGAGGATTTATAACAGAGGTAAATCACATGTATAAAGTAACGTAAATACTATTACCTCAATCAAAATAGCGGAAGTAACAACAAGGTTGTGGATTCCCATCAACACCAACGGCAAAGTTGAGTGTAGAAATCGTAACCCTAATGTATCACTTACTCGTCGTAAGATTCCTGCAACATGAGACGTTGCAGCCACAAAGGGTCAGTACATTGAATGTACTGGAAAATTTACATCATAGGATAATGATGAATCATAGCTATCACTACATGCATATTTGGCAGGTGGAAAGCTCTAAGTATAATTTTTGCATAAAGCCAATTTTTTCCTACCTCAAAGGAATACATTTTATTTAACTACAAAGTTGGTTGAAAACATTGAGAAGGTTCCTCCAACTCAATCCCAAAGTAATAATTATAACCCAACAATTTAATTAAGTAAGTGATGAGATCAACATGATAATCCAAGAACCAGATACTCAAGATGTCCATAACCGGGGACACGGCTAGTCATGATTAGTTTGTACATTCTACAGAGGTTTGCACACTTTTCCCCACAAGACTCGATCTCCTCCATTGGATTTCTCGCACTACATGGTGTTTGAGAAACGGATGACCGAGACACATTCTTTCAGAAGCATTAACTCTAACCTCGAGTAGACAGTACCAACCTACATCCCCTACATTTGCTAGCCTACCACTGGAACAGGTCATGCAACTTACTCCACTATGCTAGAGGCCATAATAGCTTGTGGCTGCACATGGAAGTTTCCAGCATGAATAATCTTATGATCCCTTTGAGCCTGGGTGGCAACCTATAGGGTGATCACACAGGTCCTCCGAGATCCCCTTGGGCAAGCACTCGGTTCTCCAGGTGCCCGGGCAAACCACTGGGTACTCCAGGGTGCCCCAACCTATCCACCCAGATGTGTATTAAAGTAACCACCTTAAGTTGGCCATTAATAACAACTCTCACATCTGTCATGAATCACTCAAACGAAACCATGGCTATGAGCATAGCATAGCAGTATAAGCATCATGTAGTAACACCCAGGGTTTGAATGCAAGACAATATGTTCCTACCTCATCAACTACTTCCCAATACCCACATGTTATCAAATCCTAACCATGCAATGTTTGAGGGTTGAAACTAATGCATAAAAATTGGGCATGAAGAGTATGATCAAAGTGTGAACTTGCCTTGTACTGTTGATGAAGATGATTCACACTCATAACTCTTGATAGTTCTACTCGTCACACTTTGTTCAATCTATCATGTGCAAGAAATTGCATACATAAGCACTCATGCAAAAGAATCAAAGAAAAGACTTCGGAAAACTTCGAAAACAAGCAATTAACTCTTGCAACAGAAAACAATTACTAACAGTACCAAAATTGGGTGGATTTGGTCTTATCAGAATGTTTAGGTCAAGAGCTTCGATTTGCAAAAATAATCAACTAAATCGGAGTTACAAAACTCAAGGTATGATCAAAAAATATTTTTCTTTAATGAATCTAGTCAAACCAAAATATTGATTTAACCCGAATCAGATGATTTTTGAAGGCTCTATGAGTCTATATTTATAGGTGGAAAAGAGGTTTAGGGGTCAAAGGCTAGGCAATGTGGGACTAAAAGTAGACGAAAAGAAATGAAAAGAGAAACCGCATGGGCTAAGAAGCAGCATGGGCCGGCCGCAGGCGTACACTGCGCGCTGCAGTTTTTTTTTGGCTAAAGAAGAAAAGAAAAAAACTAGAAACGATTATGGCTGGCTAGGCCTGGCCCATTTAGGAGAAAAAATAAGATGAGGCGCCCGCTACCACTATGCTAAGCGTGTGGGCGACAAATATTTATGGGCCGCATATATAGTTTTTTAAGTAGAAATAGAAGGAAACCCGAATAATGAAAATAAAATAAAATTTTATATAGGCATATTATATATCAAATTTTCAGAAAAAGATTTTCGACAACATGCACATTTTTCTAGTGCCAAATAAAATCCACAAATATTTAAATAAAGCAAAGAGTGCTACTGATGCAATAAAATCCAATAAAAATCATTTTAAATACCAAAATTATTTCAAATTTCTTTCTCTCCAATTTTCTACTATACGGAATCATATTACCCTATTTTCCATATATTTTATTTTTTGGAGAAAGAATTTGAATAAAATCGAAATAACTCCAAATTGAAAATAATTTCAAAGGGACTTTAAATTTGATTCTTTTAAACTTCCAACTCATATTTCATATGTTTTGAAGAAGTCATTTTATCTTCTCTCATGAAAATCATTGAGTTGCTTAAAGTTTTCTGAATTTGAAATAGTTCCAAATGGAATTCAAATCTTTTCAAGACCCTTTTCATTTATTTAAATGGAAGAAGTCATGGCCTCTTCTCTCTAGGGTTTTGTGATGAAATGAATTTGAATTCATGGAGATCATAAATGCAATATGAATGTTTGGGAAAGTACTTTTATTCCCTCTCATTTAACTATCAAAAAGTTTTCAAATTTCACTCAGTTTCACTCAAGGAACGACTCCACAATCAAACAATCAATCAAAACTATTTATTTAATATAACATTCCAAAATTTAGAATTTTGGGATGTTACAGGCTAAGTTGGAAACCCCTTCAGGGTATAAACTTTCGAGAGTCGTGCCCGCGGTTATGTGGCAGAAAGGAATTTGTTAATATCCGGTTGTAGTGAACTTGACACTTGACTTAATTAAAAGACACCAACCGTGTGTGTAACCGTGATGGTCTCTTTTTGACAAGGTTCGGGAAGGGAATACGATGGGGTTATGTTTGAATGTAAGTAGTTCAGGATCATTTCTTGATCACTTCTAGTTACGACCGTTGCGTAGTTACTCATCTTACTCTTGTACTCGTATGTTAGCCACTATATCTGCTTAGTGCTTGCTACAACTCCACCTCATAACCACATCCTACCCATAAGCTTAAATAGTCTTGATCTCGCGGGTTTTGAGATTGCTGAGTCCTCGTGACTCACAGATACTACCAAAACAGTTGCAGGTGCTGATGATACTAGTGCAGGCGATGCCACCGAACTCAAGTGGGAGTTCGACGAGGACCTTGGCCATTACTATGTTTTGTTTCCGGATGATCAGTAGTGGAGCCCAGTTGGGACGATCAGGATTTAGCATTTGGGGTTGTCTTCTTTTCTTTTGGATTTGTCCGTAGTCAGACTATGTGTGAACTCTGAATGATGTATGAATTATTTGATCATTTTGTAATGTGGCGATTGTAAGCTAGCTATTTATCCTTGTTCATTACATGGGACTGTGTGAAGATGACCCTTCTTGTGACAAAACCAAAATGCGGTTATGCCTCTAAGACGTGCCTTGACACATGGGACATATAGCCGGATCTTGGGTGTTACAGAGATACCATTATTGTCATATTATATCACGATTGTTTTGACATAGTGTTGGCATTTGAGATATTTTATTATTGCTATCTTGTTGCTTATGCCATTGATATGAGTGAATATAATTTTCAAGAGTTATTGTTTGCATGGTTAGTCATGATCTTTGCTGAAAATTGCTACTCCCTGAGCTTGCATTGGTTTTTCTCTTTGGTGGAAAGTAGAGATAAGTATTTCCCTCAGTTGAGAACCAAGGTATCAATCCAATAGGAGGAACCACAAGTCACCAATGGTTGCACCTACGCAAATAAACAAATACTTGCACCCAACACGATAAAGGGGTTGTCATTCCCTTCACAGTTACTTGCAAGGATGAGATCTTATTGTGATAGATATAAAAGATAAGTAAACGTGCAAAATAAGATAAAAGTAAGAAATTGCAGCAAGGTATTTTTGTGTTTTTGATTTTATAGATCTGAAAATAATATGATAAAAGATAGACCCGGGTGAGGGAGTCCTAGATTAAGGGGTCACCGGGCTGACGTCCTTTCCCTTAGGGGACGGACAGGTCGGCCGATGTATGACTACTATACAAACCGAGCCATAAAGGTGACTCCGTGTCCAGACAGGAAACCTTCAGAGCCTTAGTTTGTCCTCCAAGGCAAGATAAGAGAATCAGCATGTTCATTCCTCCATTGTAACCGATCATGTGTAACCCTAGGACCCCTGGTGTCTATATAAACCAGAGGGTTTAGTCTATAGAGGCTAGAAGAAGAACCATCATCCTACTCACCTAGGGTTTAGTTCATCTGATCTCATGGTAGATCAACTCTGTAATCATCCTATACACTTCAATATAATCAAGCAGGACATCGGGTTTTACCTCTTTGAGGGGGCCCAAACCTGCGTAAACATCGTCTCCTTCATCCCTTGTTCCCCATTGATCCAAGATACACAGCTCGGGACCCCATACCCGAGATCCAGCGGTTTTGACACTGACATTGGTGCTTTATTGAGAGTTCCACTTTGAGATTGCCGAAGGATCAATGGCTCGCCTGATCATCAAAGATGGCATCAGCTCCGGGGACATCTTCGTTCCCGGCGAGCTCTTCGCGTTTGGCAGCATCGTCTTGTACACCAACTCAGCCGGTCATCTAGACCAGGTCGATATCTTTGCCCCTCAGCACCAGATCAGGTTTGGTAACCTAGAGTACGTCGCCGATGTTCAAGGCAATCTGATCTTCACCAGGTTCTCAGCTTTGCCTGAGGTGCCCGAAAACCCGAAGCTTTGACTTCGGACTCTCTATCTGTCACATCCCTAGTTCTGGTGTGATCCTAGGCTTGGTTTGTGCATCATGTTTAAATTTCAAATGAAATTGAAATGGGGATGTTTCCAACCCTAGCACCAAAGCAATTCAAATAGGTTCAAATTTAAAATGGTATTTCAATGAACCCAAAATGCTTTTCAAAAATGTTCATGGTCTTTGGAAAATGTTGGAAATAACAACCAGGGGTGATGCACATTTTTGCTAAACATTCTGGATTCTTGAATGGACCCATATGTATTTGAATTGGAGCTGTTTAAAATAATATAAATATTTTAAAGGCTCCAAAAATGTTGGAATTTGGTGAGGGCCTCTGGTATATTATAACTAGTGGTCACAAGGAATCTCAACATTTTTATATTTGTGCTGGTATTTATTTTTAAGTCAAAAACAAATGTCAGAAATAGAAAAGAAAACAAAATAGGGAAACACTTACCTGAGGCCCGGCTTACCTGGCACCCCCAGCCGGCCCAGCAGAGGCCCAGCCCATTGGCCTCTGCCAGTCACGACTTACCTCCCGCCAGGAGGACGCCGAGCGCGTGGCCGACGCACGCCGGCGCACGCCCGACCACCTCCTGCCTCTCTGCTAGCTTCCCCGACGCCCTGGACGCCTCCAACGCTGCAACGCAGACCCTGTGGCCCTTCCCTCACTCTCCCCGTGTCCATCCCCCTCCTCTGATTTCTCTGCGCAGCACCACCAAACGCCACCATCGCCGCCGCTCGCCGCTGCCGCGGCCACAGCCATCTCGTCACCCCTCTGTCGTGTCCACCAGCACCGCCGTTGAGCTCCGCCTCCCCAAGCCGAAGGAATCGAGCCCGGACGCCCTGCATCGCCTCCACGCCATCGTCTTCAACCTCGGGCTGACCGAGATCGCCGCCGCCGTCTTGTCGCCTCCAGGCCTTCCCCGAGCCCGCTGACCATCCCGTCGCCCCCGCTGTGAGCTCCTCTTCTTGTTCCCCCTCTTCCCAAGCTCGTTTACGCCCCGCAGCCATAGCCCCCTTGTCGACCGAACCGCGCTGCCGCCCGAGCTCGTCGGCGGCAACGCTCCGGTGACCATTTGGTCCCAGACGTGTGTCCACCGAGCTTGCTGCCCCGCGCTGAGCCTCGCTAGTGCCTCCTCTTGCCGCTTGCACCCCGCAACGCTAACCCCGCGCGCACCCGAGCTTCGGCCGCCGCACTCATCGTCGCCGGCGCCACTCCGGCCGCTCCCCGGCCGCGCCACCACCATGGCTGGATGCGGACAAGCGTCCACATTCCGTAGCTGCACTCCGCGCGCCAAATGGGCCCCCTGTAGGCAGAACCCGCAGCGCACCGCCGCGTTCAGACTCGCCGGCGGCTAAACGTCGACGGCTAAACGCCGGCGGCCGCTGACCTTTGACCGGCGTGGGTTGACCCCCACAGCCCAGTTTGACCTCCCCATTCTCTCTCACTTACTTGCGGGCCCCGCCCGATTAATTACTATAGTTAGCACTAATTAACTAACTAGGTTAGCTACTACAGTCACTGACTAGTGGGCCCTGCCCAGTTAGTTAGGACTAACTAACTTAGTTAGTTGACTGGGTCACTGACCAGTGGGACCCACTGGTCAGGTTTGACCTGATCAGCCCCGTTGACTCGCTTACGTCATGCTTACGTAGAGCTGACGCAATAATTGATTTCTGGAATTATTTTAACTCAAGAAATTCCAGAATATTGCCTAAACTTCAAAAAATCATAATAATTCAACCGTAGCTTAGAATGAAATAAATTATATATGAAAAATTATCAGAAAAATGCAAGGAATCCATTTATGCCAGTTACATGCATGAAAAACCAACTTATACATGCTGTATAAGTGAAAACATAATATGGGCATTTTAAATGCTTCATTTTGAATTGCATTTGAATCTTTGATTCAAATGGGCTTCAACCAACTTGGTAGCATCTTGCATAAGCCCAAACACAAGAATTTGCACATGTCATGTTCATGCATCATTTTGTTGCATTTTTTCGTGTGTTGATCACCGGCGCCGTTTCTTCTCGATAGGTTCCACTCTGGAAGGTGTTCCCGAGTACCTATCAGAGGAGTCGTACCCCTTCGTCGTTCTATCAGGCAAGCAAACCCCCTTGAGCATTTCGATAAATCCCACTCTCTCGCTCCTGCTCCTTATACTGCATTAGGACAATAACGATTCAACTGCTACTTTTCTGCTGCGGTAGTTGAACACATTCCTCTGCATGACCTGTCATTGCCACAGTAAATAGTTGAAACCCACTAGCATGAGTAGGAGTTGCTTGAGCCCTGATGTGCCTACTCATCCATGCTTGTTTTCTTTATGCCGGCTATGCTTAGAGTTGTGTCAGGTATGATTCATCGGGAATGAATCGGAGTGGTGAACATGTCCTACCGATAAAGGCTAAGTGTGTGAACACGTTTTGGTAAAGGTAGCGATGAGAGGCCATGTAGGAGTACATGGTGGGTTGTCTCATTGGAACTGTCCCTAAGCACTGAGTTCTTTGTATGTTATCCAAGTCCAGTTACTACCACACATTGAGTTCCGGTTATTCGGCCCCTCTCGGCTTACTAATCCACTTGATCTCTGTCCAGGAGTTGCAACTAGTTTTTGGCACTTGTAGGTAGTGCTACTTGTCTACCAGGTGGTGTCCGACGGTACGGGCTTGGGACAGACTAGGCACCATGGCACGGTGTACCAAGTGGCACCCGGATGGTGGGCTTGGGAACCCTGCTCACATCATTTGGGGCCGTGAGCGACACCCCGGCCGGATCTCCTTGCAGATGGAACCCGAATAGGCGATAAACCTGGATGAGAGACTTGTGTGGTTAGTCAGGTCATGGCCGACACCCTCGCCCAGCTTCCGCTTGAAGGTTGCCGAGGTACTTGACGTGTACAGGGCTATAAGTGGCGAGAGCATGTGTGAAGAAGTACACCCCTCCAGGGTCAACATTATCTATTCGAAAAGCTGTTTTCCTCGGATATGGAAACTTGGAGGACTTATGTAGTACATAGACAACTTGAAGTGGATACCCTAAAATCCGCAAGATAAGCGTGAGTGCTATGGATGGCCTTCTCGTAGGGAGACGGGAACGGATCCATAGTGGAGTATTGATATGGTGAATATGTGGACTCGTGTGCGTCTCCTCACCTCAAAGAAGTTTCTGGTACTCGTAGTATAGGTATGCCACTGAGTCAAAGCTGGCTTGCTGCTGTTAAAACTCCACCACCCCCTTTGTTGATAATGTTGCATATGTAGATAGTTCTGATGTAAGACTTGCTGAGTACCTTCGTACTCACGTTTGCTTATTTATGTTTTGCAGTTGGTTACACTAGTGACTTAGATGAGTAGCTTGTATCCCAGCTGCGATCTTGTACCCTTGGGAGGGTCGTGTTTAGTCATGCTTCTTAGTCTTTTCCTTTTGTAGTTGTCTATACTCAGACATGGAATGCTTCCGTTGCTTGTATGCTCTGAATGATGGGTCATGAGACCCCTGTTTGTATTTAATGCTATGTGGCTCTTCTGGGCCTTTATCTATATGAGTTTGAGTTATGTTGTGATGCCATGTTGTACAGCACATACTTGCATGTTATGCGTACGTGTAACGTGTATTGCTATGTGTGGGATCCGACAACCTAGTTGTTTATCCCTGGTAGCCTCTCTTATGGGGAAATCTAGTCTTGTGCTTCCATGAGCCGTAGTAGTCCGCTACAGCCCGGTACACCGGAGTCCTAATAGCCCAGCACTACTGCTCCGGAACAATTGACTGGCCGGCATGTGATTCACTTCGTTCCTGTGTCTGTCCCTTCGGGGAAATGTCACGCGATGACATCCGGAGTACTGCCTAGCCTGCTACAGCCCGGGTTCCCGGAGTCCTGTTAGCCCAGTGCTACATCCCGGATTCATACGCTGTTGACCGACATGCTCGAGGTTGATTCATGTATGCCCGTCCCTGTAAGTTAGTGCCACTTTGGGTTCACGACTAGTCATGTCATCTCGGGTTCTCTTGTTGGGGATTGTAGTAATTTCAAAAATTTCCTACGCACATGCAAGATCATGGTGATGCATAGCAACGAGAGGGGAGAGTGTGTCCACATATCCTTGTAGACCGAAAGCGGAAGCGTTAGCACAACATGGTTGATGTAGTCGTATGTCTTCACGATCCGACCGATCAAGTACCGAACGCACGGCACCTCCGAGTTCTGCACACGTTCAACTCAGTGACGTCCCTCAAACTCCGATCCAGCCGAGTGTTGAGGGAGAGTTTTGTCAGCACGAGGGCGTGGTGACGATGATGATGTTCTACTGACGCAGGGCTTCGCCTAAGCACCGCTACAATATGATCGAGGTGGATTATGGTGGAGGGGGGCACCGCACACGCTAAGAGATCAAGAGATCAATTGTTGTGTCTATGGGGTGCCCCTGGGCACGTATATAAAGGAGTGGAGGAGGGGGAGAGGGCCGGCCCCTATGGCGCGCCCTGGAGGAGTCCTACTCACACCGGGAGTAGGATTCCCCCCCTTCCAAGTAGTAGGAGTAGGAGTCAAGGCAAGGGAAGGGAGAAGAGAAGGAAGGAGGGGGCAGCCCCTCCCCCTAGTCCAATTCGGACTAGGCCTTGGGGGGTGCCCAACCTCTCCTATCTCTTTCCCCTAAACCCAATAAGGCCCATATACTCCCTGACGAATTCCCGTAACTCTCCGGTACTCCGAAAAATACCCGAATCACTCGGAACCTTTCCGATGTCCGAATATAGTCATCCAATATATCAATCTTTACGTCTCGACCATTTCGAGACTCCTCGTCATGTCCCCGATCTCATCCGGGACTCCGAACTCCTTCGGTACATCAAAACATATAAACTCCTAATATAACTGTCATCGTAGCGTTAAGCGTGCGGACCCTACGGGTTCGAGAACTATGTAGACATGACCGAGACACGTCTGCGGTCAACAACCAATAGCGGAACCTGGATGCTCATATTGGCTCCTACAGATTCTACGAAGATCTTTATCGGTAAGACCGCATAACAACATACGTTGTTCCCTTTGTCATCGGTATGTTACTTGCCCGAGATTCGATCGTCGGTATCTCAATACCTAGTTCAATCTCGTTACCGGCAAGTCTCTTTACTCGTTCTGTAATACATCATCTCGCAACTAACTCATTAGTTGCAATGCTTGCAAGGCTTAGGTGATGTGCATTATCGAGAGGGCCCAGAGATACCTCTCCGACAATCAAAGTGACAAATCCTAATCTCGAAATACGCCAACCCAACAAGTACCTTCGGAGACACCTGTAGAGCACCTTTATAATCACCCAGTTACGTTGTGACGTTTGGTAGCACACAAAGTGTTCCTCCGGTAAACGGGAGTTGCATAATCTCATAGTCATAGGAACATGTATAAGTCATGAAGAAAGCAATAGCAACAAACTAAATGATCAAGTGCTATGCTAACGGAACGGGTCAAGTCAATCACATCATTCTCCTAATAATGTGATCTCGTTAATCCAATGACAACTCATGTCTATGGTTAGGAAACATAACCATCTTTGATCAACGAGCTAGTCAAGTAGAAGCATACTAGTGACACTCTGTTTGTCTATGTATTCACACATGTATTATGTTTCCGGTTAATACAATTCTAGCATGAATAATAAACATTTATCATGATATAAGGAAATAAATAATAACTTTATTATTGCCTCTAGGGCATATTTCCTTCAGTTTCCCACTTGCACTAGAGTCAATAATCTAGTTCACATCGCCATGTGATTTAACATCAATAGTTCACATCACCATGTGATTAACACCCATAGTTCACATCGACATGTGACCAACACCCAAAGGGTTTACTAGAGTCAATAATCTAGTTCACACCGCTATGTGATTAACACCCAATGAGTACTGAGGTGTGATCATGTTTTGCTTGTGAGAGAAGTTTAGTCAACGGGTCTTCCACATTCAGATCCGTAAGTATTTTGCAAATTTCTATGTCAATAATGCTCTGCATGGAGCTACTCTAGCTAATTGCTCCCACTTTCAATATGTATCCAGATTGAGACTTAGAGTCATCTGGATCAGTGTCAAAACTTGCATCGACGTAACCCTTTACGACGAACCTTTTGTCACCTCCATAATCGAGAAACATATCCTTATTCCACTAAGGATAATTTTGACCAATGTCTAGTGATCTACTCCTAGATCACTATTGCACTCCCTTGCCAAACTCAGGGCATGATATATAATAGGTCTGGTACACAGCATGGCATACTTTATAGAACCTATGGCTAAGGCATAGGGAATGACTTTCATTCTCTCTCTATCTTCTACCGTGGTTGGGTTTTGAGTCTTACTCAACTTCACACCTTGTAACACAGGCAAGAACTCCTTCTTTGACTGTTCCATTTTGAACTACTTCAAAATCTTTTCAAGGTATGTACTCATTGAAAAACTTATCAAGCATCTTGATCTATCTCTATAGATCTTGATGCTCAATATGTAAGCAGCTTCACCGAGGTATTTCTTTGAAAAACTCCTTTCAAACATTCCTTTATGCTTTGCAGAATAATTCTACATTATCTCCGATCAACAATATGTCTTTCACATATACTTATCAGAAATGATGTAGTGTTCCCACTCACTTTCTTGTAAATACAGGCTTCACCGCAAGTCTGTATAAAACTATATGCTTTGATCAATTTATCAAAGCGCATATTCCAACTCCGAGATACTTGCACCAGTCCATAGATGGATCGCTGGAGCTTGCACATTTTTTTAGTACCTTTAGGATTGACAAAACCTTCTGGTTGCATCATATACAACTCTTCTTTAATAAATCCGTTAAGGAATGCAGTTTTGTTTATCCATTTGTCAGATTTCATAAAATGCGACAATTGCTAACATGATTCGGACAGACTTAAGCATAGATACGAGTGAGAAACTCTCATCATAGTCAACACCTTGAACTTGTCAAAAACCTTTTTGCGACAATTCTAGCTTTGTAGATAGTAACACTAATATCAGCATCCGTCTTCCTCTTGAAGATCCATTTAATCTCAATGGCTCGCCGATCATTGGGCAAATCAATCAAAGTCCATAATTTGTTCTCATACATGGATCTCATCTCAGATTTCATGGCCTCATGCCATTTAACGGAATCTGGGCTCATTATCGCTTCCTCATAGTTCGTAGGCTCGTCATGGTCAAGTAACATGACCTCCAGAACAAGATTACCGTACCACTCTGGTGCGGATCTCACTCTGGTTTACCTACGAGGTTCGGTAGTAACTTGATCTGAAGTTACATGATCATCATCATTAGCTCCCTCACTAATCGGTGTAGTAGTCACAGGAACAGATTTCTATGATGAACTACTTTCCAATAAGGGAGCAGGTACAGTTACCTCATCAAGTTCAACTTTCCTCCCACTCACTTCTTTCGAGAGAAACTCCTTCTCTAGAAAGGATCCATTCTCAGCAATGAATAACTTGCCTTCGGATCTGTGATAGAAGGTGTACCCAACATTTTCTTTTGGGTATCCTATGAAGATTTACTTCTCCGATTTGGGTTCGAGCTTATCATGTTGAAACTTTTTCACACAAGCATTGCAGTCCCAAACTTTAAGAAACGACAGGTTAGGTTTCTTGCCAAACCACAGTTCATACGGTGTCGTCTCAACGGATTTAGATGGTGCCCTTTTTAACGTGAATGTAGCTGTCTCTAATGCATAACCCCAAAACGATAGTGGTAGATCGGTAAGAGACATCATAGATTGCATCATATCTAATAAAGTACGGTTATGACGTTCGGACACACCATTATGCTGTGGTGTTCCAGGTGGCGTGAGTAGTGAAACTATTTCACATTGTTTTTAACTGAAGGCAAAACTCGTAACTCAAATATTTTACTTCTGTGATCATATCGTAGAAACTTTCATTTTTGTTACGATGATTCTCCACTTCACTCTGAAATTCTTTGAACTTTTCAAATGTTTCAGACTTGTGTTTCATCAAGTAGATATACTCATATCTGCTCAAATCATCTGTGAAGGTCAGAAAATAATGATACCTGCCACGAGCCTCAATATTCATCGGACCACATACATCAGTATGTATGATTTCCAACAAATCTGTTTCTCGCTCCATTGTTCTGGAAAACGGAGTCTTAGTCATCTTGCCCATGAGGCATGGTTCGCAAGCATCAACTGATTCATAATCAAGTGATTCCAAAAGCCCATCAGCATGGATTTTCTTCATGTGCTTTACACCAATATGACCTAAACGGCAGTGCCACAAATAAATTGCACCATCATTGTTAACTTTGCATCTTTTGGTTTCAATATTATGAATATGTGTATCACTACGAATGAGATCCAACGAACCATTTTCATTGGGTGTGTAACCATATAAGGTTTTATTCATGTAAACAGAACAACAATTTATTCTCTTACTTAAATGAATAACCGTATTGCAATAAACATGATCAAATAATATTCATGCTCAACGCAAACACCAAATAACACTTATTTAGGTTCAACACTAATCCCAAAAGTATAGGGAGTGTGCGATGATGATCATATCAATCTTGGAACCACTTCCAACACACATCGTCACTACACCCTTAACTAGTCTCTGTTCATTCTGCAACTCCCGTTTCGAGTTACCACTCTTAGCAACTGAACTAGTATCAAATACTGAGGGGTTGCTATAAACACTAGTAAACTACACATCAATAACATGTATATCAAATATACCTATGTTCACTTTGCCATCCTTCTTATCCGCCAATTACTTGGGGTAGTTCCGCTTCCAGTGACCAGTCCCTTTGCAGTAGAAGCACTCAGTTTCAGGCTTAGGTCCAGACTTCGGTTTTTCACTTGAGCAGCAACTTGCTTGCCGTTCTTCTTGAAGTTCCCCTTTCTTCCCTTTGTCCCTTTACTTGAAACTAGTGGTTTTGTTTACCATCAACACTTGATGCTTTTCTTGATTTCTACCTTCATTGATTTCAGCATCACGAAGAGCTTGGAATCGTTTCTGTTATCCCTTGCATATTATAGTTCATCACGAAGTTCTACTAACTTGGTGATGGTGACTAGAGAATTCTGTCAATCACTATTTTATCTGGAAGATTAACTCCCACTTGATTCAAGCGATTGTAGTACCCAGATAGTCTGAGCACATGCTCACTTCTTGAGCTATTCTCCTCCATCTTTTAGCTATAGAACTTGTTGGAGACTTCATATCTCTCAACTCGGGTATTTGCTTGAAATATTAACTTCAACTCATGGAAAATCTCATATGGCCCATGACGTTCAAAACGTCTTTGAAGTCCCGATTCTAAGCCGTTTAAGCATGGTGCACTAAACTATCAAGTAATCATCATATTGAGCTAGCCAAATGTTCATAACATCTGCATCTGCTCCTGCAATAGGTTTGTCACCTAGCAGTGCATCAAAGACATAATTCTTCTGTGCAGCAATGAGGATAAACCTCAGATCATGGATCCAATCCGCATCATTGCTACTAACATCTTTCAACTTAGTTTTCTCTAGGAACATATCAAAAAAAACAGGGGAGCTAAACGCGAGCTATTGATCTACAACATAGATATGCTAATACTACGAGGACTAAGTTCATGATAAATTAAAGTTCAATTAATCATATTATTTAAGAACTCCCACTTAGATAGACATCCCTCTAATCCTCTAAGTGATCACGTGATCCAAATCAACTAAACCATGTCCGATCATCACGTGAGATGGAGTAGTTTCAATGGTGAACATCACTATGTTGATCATATCTACTATATGATTCACGCTCGACCTTTCGGTCTCCGTGTTCCGAGGCCATATCTATTATATGCTAGGCTCGTCAAGTTTAACCTGAGTATTCCGCGTGTGCAACTGTTTTGCACCCGTTGTATTTGAACGTAGAGCCTATCACACCCGATCATCACGTGGTGTCTCAGCACGAAGAACTTTCGCAATGGTGCATACTCAGGGAGAACACTTATACCTTGATAATTTAGTGAGAGATTATCCTATAAAGCTACCACCGAACTAAGCAAAATAAGATGTATAAAAGATAAAAATCACATGCAATCATAATATGTGAGATGATATGGCCATCATCATCTTGTGCCTTTGATCTCCATCTCCAAAGCATCGTCATGATCTCCATCGTCACCGGCATGACACCATGATCTCCATCATCTTGATCTATGTCAATGTGTCATCACATGGTTGTCTCGCCAACAATTGCTGTTGCAACTATTGCTATTGCATAGCGATAAAGTAAAGCAATTGTTTGGCGCTTGCATCTTATGCAATAGAGAGATAACCATAAGGCTTTTGCCAGTTGCCGATAACTTCAACAAAACATGATCATCTCATACTACAACTTATATCTCATCACATCTTGACCATATCACATCACAACATGCCCTGCAAAAACAAGTTAGACGTCCTCTACTTTGTTGTTGCAAGTTTTACATGGCTGCTACGGGCTGAGCAAGAACCGTTCTTACCTACGCATCAAAACCACAACGATAGTTTGTCAAGTTGGTGCTGTTTTAACCTTCGCAAGGACTGGGCGTAGCCACACTCGGTTCAACTAAAGTTGGAGAAACTGACACCCGCCAGCCACCTGTCTGCAAAGCACGTCAGTAGAACTAGTCTCGCGTAAGCGTACGCGTAATGTCGGTCCGGGCCGCTTCATCCAACAATACCGCCGAACCAAAGTATGACATGCTGGTAAGCAGTATGACTTATATCTCCCACAACTCACTTGTGTTCTACTCGTGCATATAACATCAATGCATAAAACCTGGGCTCGGATGCCACTGTTGGGGAACGTAGTAATTTCAAAATTTTCCTACGCACATGCAAGATCATGGTGATGCACAGCAACGAGAGGGGAGAGTGTGTCCATGTACCCTTATAGACCGAAAGCGGAAGCGTTAGCACAACGTGGTTGATGTAGTCGTACGTCTTCACGATTCGACCGATCAAGTACCGAACGCACGGCACCTCCGAGTTCTGCACACGTTCAACTCGGTGACGTCCCTCGAAATCCGATCCAGCCGAGTGTTGAGGGAGAGTTTTGTCAGCATGATGGCGTGGTGACGATGATGATGTTCTACCGACGCAGGGCTTCGCCTAAGCACCGCTACGATATGATCGAGGTGGATTATGGTGGAGGGGGGCACCGCACACGGCTAAGAGATCAAGAGATCAATTGTTGTGTCTATGGGGTGCCCCTGGCCACGTATATAAAGGAGTGGAGGACGGGGGAGAGGGCCGGCCCCTATGGCGCGCCCTGGAGGAGTCCTACTCCCACCGGGAGTAGGATGCCCCCCCCCTTCCAAGTAGTAGGAGTAGGAGTCAAGGCAAGGGAAGGGAGAAGAGAAGGAAGGTGGGGGCGCAGCCCCTCCCCCTAGTCCAATTCGGACTAGGCCTTGGGGGCGCCCAACCTCTCCTCTCTCTTTCCCCTAAAGCCCAATAAGGCCCATATACTCCCCGGCGAATTCCCGTAACTCTCCGGTACTCCAAAAAATACCCGAATCACTCGGAACCTTTCCGTTGTCCGAATATAGTCATCCAATATATCGATCTTTACGTCTCGACCATTTCGAGACTCCTCGTCATGTCTCCGATCTCATCTGGGACTCCGAACTCCTTCAGTATATCAAAACATATAAACTCATAATATAACTGTCATCGTAGCGTTAAGCGTGCGGACCCTACGGGTTCGAGAACTATGTAGACATGACCGAGACACGTCTCCGGTCAATAACCAATAGCGGAACCTGGATGCTCATATTGGCTCCTACATATTCTACGAAGATCTTTATCGGTCAGACCACATAACAACATACGTTGTTCCCTTTGTCATCGGTATGTTACTTGCCCGAGATTCGATCGTCGGTATCTCAATACCTAGTTCAATCTCGTTACCGGCAAGTCTCTTTACTCGTTCTGTAATACATCATCTCGCAACTAACTCATTAGTTGCAATGCTTGCAAGGCTTAGGTGATGTGCATTACCGAGAGGGTCCAGAGATACCTCTCCGACAATCGGAGTGACAAATCCTAATCTCGAAATACGCCAACCCAACAAGTACCTTCGAAGACACGTGTAGAGCACCTTTATAATCACCCAGTTACGTTGTGATGTTTGGTAGCACACAAAGTGTTCCTCCGGTAAACGGGAGTTGCATAATCTCATAGTCATAGGAAGATGTATAAGTCATGAAGAAAGCAATAGTAACAAACTAAACGATCAAGTGCTATGCTAACGGAATGGGTCAAGTCAATCACATCATTCTCCTAATGATGTGATCTCGTTAATCAAATGACAACTCATGTCTATGGTTAGGAAACATAACCATCTTTGATCAACGAGCTAGTCAAGTAGAGGCATACTAGTGACACTCTATTTGTCTATGTATTCACACATGTATTATGTTTCCGGTTAATACAATTCTAGCATGAATAATACACATTTATCATGATATAAGGAAATAAATAATAACTTTATTATTGCATCTAGGGCATATTTCCTTCATCTCTGTCATATGGATGCTAGCGACACTATCATATACGTGAGCCAAAAGGCGCAAACAGTCCCGGGCCAGGTAAGGTGGCACCCGTGGGAATACCATGCGTGAGGCCGCAAAGTGATATGAAGTGTTACATGCTAGATCGGTGTGACTTAGGATCGGGGTCCCGACAGTGTTGGTATCAGAACCTGACTGACTGTAGGATTACCAAGCCAAACTGGTCGAAGTTGAGTCTAGAAATGCTTTAGTTATATAAGGGAATTGATTGTGGAAGGGAACGTAAGGCTCTTTTTACTCCTTTACCTCATGTTATTCTTTCTGAGTCAGCCTCTTCTTTTCTACGAGGGTTAAGGCCTAGGCTTCTCCTCTATCTCTTAGGATGACGTGTTACTAAACCGTAAAGACTTAGGATTGTTGGGTTTTGTCTCCATACAGTTCTATTACTTCCGTGTGTCCTCAGTTTGACCTAGAACCTTGATATTATGATGCTGATTGATTATGCTATTCCTTTGATGAATGTCTCAAAATCCATTTTGAGCATTTACAACCGTTATGCTGCCAAAATTGTCCTAGGATTTCAAGAGTTTCCAATGCTTTTGCATTACATACCAAATCCTTATGTCGATGCTAATTCCATCCTTGTTTCCTTGGTTTCTGTGCCAGGATGTCGTCTGCTAACCGAGGTTCAGTTGCTCATAGCAAGAACCACGGAGATGGTAGGGACGAGGATCCTCTTGACCAGACTTTGATGGCAGAGTTCTTGTTAGCATCCGAGAGGAACAAGCGTGAGACTAACCGCTTGCTGGCACAGATTGAGCAGAACACCGCACATCAGCGTAAGAAGTTGGTTTCCATCACCGACTTCATTGGTCTGAAACCACCCACCTTCCATCATTCCATTGAGCCACTCGAGGCAGATGACTGGCTCCTGAGCATCACTCACAAGTTGCATTCTGCGAGCGTGGCTGAAGGTGACAAGGTCACCTATGCTACCTATCACCTGGAAGGTCCTGCTAGTATTTGGTGGCAGAGCTATGAGGCTATGCTTCCAGCTGGCCAGATTCCTACGTGGAAGGATTTCACCGAGGCTTTTCGTGAGCACCACATTCCTCAGGCTCTCATTGTCCGCAAGAGGGAAGAGTTCTATAGCTTTACCCAGGGTAAGCAGCCTGTTGATGCTTACAGTAGAGAGTTTGGAAACCTCACCCGCTATGCTACAGAAGAAGTGTCCATGGACGCTAAGAAGCAGGCTAGGTTCCGGAAGGGTCTCAACCCTAAGTTGCATCATGATCTCCACCTGCATCATTGTGATACTTTCCAGGCTCTTGTGAACAAGGACATTAATGTAGAGACATCTCAGCTCACTTACGAGGAGTCTCATAAGCACAACCGTGATCTGGGTTCTTCCTCCCGCTCTGGCTCTCAGAAGCAACGGATTTGGATTCCGAAATCAGCTCTTCCACCTGGATATGCACCGAGGCCATCCGATGTGGCGCCTCACCCAGCTCAGCAACGTGCTCCACCCAGGCCTATTAGTGGACCACTTGCCAATGTAGGACCACATCCTACCTCAGGAACTTGCTTCACTTGCGGAGAACCAGGACACTACGCACGTGACTGCCCTCAGTCCAGTTATACTCCACCCCAATCTGAGAGGTCTGTTGGCCGTGAAAAGCCATCAGGCAAGATGATCAGTACCAAGCCAGCCTCCATTGCACGAGCATGTGTGCACCATGTCTCAGCTACAGAAGATCAAGATGATCCTGACGTCGTACTGGAAACGCTTCTTGTCAATTGCCATCCAGCATCGGTTTTGTTCCATACTGGAGCATCTCATTCCTTCATTTCCGAAAGCTACGCTAACTTGCACAACATGTCATTTTGTGATATGCCCTCTCCACTAGTCATTCAAACTCCTGGGTCCAAATGGAAAACTTCTAGTGTAAGCCATGGTAATGAAATCCTTGTTGACAAACTTGTATTCCTTGCATCACTCATAGCCCTCAATTCTACAGATATCAACATCTTCTTGGGTATGGACTGGATGAAAGCTCATTATGCCAAGATTGATTGTTACACAAGGTCTGTTCAGCTTACACACCCATCTGGCAAGATAGTCACCGTCTCCACTAGAGTTGCAAAGCACCAACTCTATTCTCTTAATGCCAGCCCTCTTCCAGACCTTGAAGATATCCCGGTAGTCCGTGACTTTTCGGATGTCTTTCCAGAGGAACTGCCAGGTATTCCACCTGACAGAGATGTAGAGTTTGTCATAGATCTTATCCCAGGAACCGCTCCAATCTCTAGGAGACCTTACAAGATGGCACCCTTAGAACTAGCTGAGCTTAAGAAACAACTCGATAAATCCTTGCAAAAAGGTTTCATCTGTCCCAGTTCTTCTCCTTGGGCTTGTCCTGTCCTCTTCGTCAAGAAGAAGGATGGTAGGGATCGGATGATTGTAGATTATCGTCCCGTTAATGTGGTCATGATAAAGAACAAGTATCCGCTCCCAAGGATCAACGACCTGTATGATCAGCTCGCTGGATCCTCAGTTTTTTCCAAGATGGATTTGAGGTTAGGCTACCACAAAATCAAAATCAGAAATGGGGACATCCCCAAAACGGCCTTTGTCACTCGTTATGGTCAATACGAGTACACCGTGATGTCTTTCGGACTAACCAATTCTCCAGCTACTTTCTCCCGCTTGATGAACTCAATCTTTATGGAGTACTTAGATAAGTTTGTCATGGTTTATCTCGATGATATTCTTATTTACTCGAAGAATGAGGAAGAGCATGCCGAACATCTTAGACTTGTGATAGAAAAACTCAGAGAGCACCGCCTTTATGCCAAGTTCTCCAAGTGTGAATTTTGTTTGCCAGAAGTGACCTATCTAGGCCACGTGATCTCTGGTAAGGGCATTGCTGTCAATCCCGAGAGAGTTAAAGTCGTTCTCGATTGGACTCCACCCGAAACGGTCAAACAAGTTAGGAGTTTCCTTGGTCTAGCCAGTTATTGTTGCTTCAAAGTGGCCAAACCCCTCACGGAGCTTCTCAAGAAAGATAAAAGGTTTGAGTGGACCCCACAGTGTGAGCACAGTTTTCAGGAACTAAAAGATGCCTGACTTGTGCGCCCATACTCGTGCCACCGGATTTCACTAAAGACTTTGTTATCTATTGCGACGCTTCGTGTCAAGGACTAGGTTGCATTCTTATGCAGGATCGTCATGTGATTGCCTATGCATCTCGACAGTTGCATCCACATGAGGAAAATTATCCTACACATGATCTAGAGCTTGCAGCCGTAGTCTATGCACTTAAGACTTGGCGACATTACCTTCTTGGTAACCGTTGCGAAATCTACACTGACCATCAAAGTCTCAAGTATATCTTCACCCAACCGGATCTGAATCTCTGACAGAGACGTTGGTTGGAGTTGATCTCGGATTACGACTTAGGAATCACCTACACCCCAGACAAAGCCAAGGTCATGGCTGATGCTTTAAGTCGTAAATCCTATTGCAACAACCTCATGTTGCAACAATGTCAACCACCCCTCCATGAGGAATTATGTAAGCTTAACCTTCACATAGCTCCTCATGGTTCCCTTTCTACCTTGGTGGCGAAACCTACCCTTACGGATCAGATCATAGAGGCTCAGAAGCATGATGTGGGAATCTCCCGGATCAAGAAGAATATTTCCAAGGGAGTTGCTGGTTGTTTCTCTATGGATGAACGAGGTGTTGTTTACTTTGGAAACCGTTTGGTGGTTCCCAAATGTCAACAGATGCAGCAACTGATCCTTAAGGAGGCCCATGACTCTCCTCTGACGATTCATCCCGGTAGTACAAAGATGTATCAGGACCTACGCCAGAGGTTCTGGTGGACTAGGATGAAGAGAGAAATCGCTCAGCATATTGCCAATTGTGACGTTTGTCGTCGCGTTAAGGCAGAGCATCAGAGACCTACTGGCACCCTTCAACCTTTAGCTATTCCGGAGTGGAAATGGGACAAAGTTGGTATGGACTTCATCACCGACTTTCCCATGACCAAGAAAGGAAATAATGCTATCTTCGTAGTCATTGATCGTCTCTCCAAAGTGGCTCACTTCCTACCTGTTCGGGAGAGTATCACTGCTAGTCAGCTCGCTGACTTATATATCTCCCGAATAGTGTCACTCCATGGTGTTCCACTAGAGATCAATTCAGACCGTGGCAGTCTTTTCACCTCTCATTCCTGGGAAAGTTTCCAGAATGCCATGGGAACTCATCTTTCTTTCAGTACCGCTTTCCACCCTCAGTCAAGTGGTCAGGTGGAAAGGGTCAACCAAATTCTTGAAGACATGCTTAGAGCTTGCGTTATCTCATTCGGTATGGATTGGGAGAAATGTATTCCCTTTGCCGAGTTTGCTTATAACAATAGCTACGAATCCAGCCTTAAGAAAGCACCCTTCGAGATTCTGTATGGACGAAGATGTCAAACACCTTTCAACTGGTCAGAAACCGGTGAAAGACAATTCTTTGGGCCGGATATGATCGAGGAGGCAGAAGAGCAAGTGCACATCATTTGTGAAAATTTGAAAACAGCCCAATCTCGTCAAAAGAGCCAGTATGACCATCATCATAAGGAAGTGGCTTATGAAGTTGGCGACAAGGCTTACCTTCGGGTTACTCCTTTGAAGGGTACCCATCGTTTCGGTATCAAGGGCAAGTTGGCTCCTCGTTACATTGGTCCTTTTCGCATTCTCGCTAAACGAGGAGAGGTTGCCTACCAATTGGAACTACCCCCACATCTTTCTCGAGTTCATGATGTCTTCCACATGTCTCAACTCAGGCATTGCTTCTCGGATCCCATCCACCGAGTGGACCACGAAACGCTTGATCTCCAAGATAACCTCACTTATCGAGAGTTCCCCGTTCGCATTCTGGATCAAGAAAAGCGTGTCACTCGACATCATAACTTCAAGTTTCTCAAGGTTCAGTGGTCTCATCATGCTGAGAGAGAAGCTACCTGGGAGCGAGAAGATCGTCTTCGACTTGAGTACCCCGCTTTCTTTCCGCCAACTCCTGAATCTCGGGACGAGATTCTTCCGAGTGGGGGCGAGTTGTCACATCCCTAGTTCTGGTATGATCCTAGGCTTGCTTTGTGCATCATGTTTAAATTTCAAATGAAATTGAAATGGGGATGTTTCAAACCCTAGCACCAAAGCAATTCAAATAGGTTCAAATTTAAAATGGAATTTCAATGAACCGAAAATGCTTTTCAAAAATGTTCATGGTCTTTGGAAAATGTTGGAAACAACAACCAGGGGTGATGCACATTTTTGCTAAACATTCTGGATTTTTGAATGAACCCATATGTATTTGAATTGGAGCTGTTTAAAAAATATAAATATTTTAAAGGCTCCAAAAATGTTGGAATTTGGTGAGGGCCTCTGGTATATTATAACTAGTGGTCACAAGGAATCTCAACGTTTTTATAGTTGTGCTGGTATTTATTTTTAAGTCAAAAACAAATGTCAAAAATAGAAAAGAAAACAAAATAGGGAAACACTTACCTGAGGCCTGGCTTACCTGGCACCCCCAGCCGGCCCAGCAGAGGCCCAGCCCACTGGCCTCTGCCAGTCACCACTTACCTCCAGCCAGGAGGACGCCGAGCGCGTGGCCGACACACGCCGGCGCACGCCCGGCCACCTCCTGCCTCTTTGCAAGCTTCCCCGACGCCCTGGACGCCTCCAACGCTGCCATGCAGACCCACTGGCACCTCCCTCACTCTCCCTGTGTCCACCCCCCTCCTCTGATTTCTCTGCGCAGCACCACCGAACGCCACCATCGCCTCCGCTCGCCGCTGCCGCGGCCACAACCATCTCCTCACCCCTCTGTCGTGTCCACCAGCATCGCCGTTGAGCTCCGCCTCCCCAAGCCGAAGGAATCGAGACCGGACGCCATGCATCGCCTCCACGCCCTCGTCTTCAACCTCGGGATGACCGAGATCGCCGTCGCCGTCTCGTCGCCCCCAAGCCTTCCCCGAGCCCGCTGACCATCCCGTCGCCCCCGCTGTGAGCTCCTCTTCTTGTTCCCCCTCTTCCCGAGCTCGTTTACGCCCCGCAGTCGTCACCCCCTTGTCGACCAAACCACGCCGCCGCCCGAGCTCGTCGGCGGCAACACTTCGGTGACCATTTGGTCCCAGACGCGTGTCCACCGAGCTTGCTGCCCCGCGCTGAGCCTCGCTAGCGCCTCCTCTTGCCGCTTGCACCCCGCAACGCTAACCTCACGTACACCCGAGCTCCGGCCGCCGCACTCGTCGTCGCCGGTGCCACTCCGGCCGCTCCCCGGCCGCGCCACCACCATGGCTGGATGCGGACGAGCGTCCGCATTCCGTAGCTGCACTCCGCGCGCCAAATGGGCCCCTGTAGGCAGAATCCGCAGCGCACCACCGCTTTCGGACTCGCCGGCGGCCGCTGACCTTTAACCGGCGTGGGTTGACCCCCACAGCCCAGTTTAACCTCCCCCCTCTCTCACTGACTTGCGGGCCCTGCCCGACTAATTACTATAGTTAGCACTAATTAACTAACTAGGTGAGCTACTACAGTCACTGACTAGTGGGCCCTGCCCAGTTAGTTAGGACTAACTAACTTAGTTAGTTGACTGGTTCACTGACCAGTGGGACCCACTGGTCAGGTTTGACCTGGTCAGCCCCGTTGACTCGCTTACGTCATGCTGACATAGAGCTGACGCAATAATTGATTTCTGGAATTATTTTAACTCAGGAAATTCCAGAATATTGCCGAAACTTCAAAAAATCATAATAATTCAACCGTAGCTTAGAATGAAATAAATTATATATGAAAAATTATCAAAAAATGCAAGGAATCCATTTATGCCAGTTACATGCATGAAAAACCAACTTATACATGCTGTATAAGTGAAAACATAATATGGGCATTATAAATGCTTCATTTTGAATTGCATTTGAATCTTTGATTCAAATGGGCTTCAACCAACTTGGTAGCATCTTGCATTAGCCCAAACACTAGCACTTGCACATGTCATGTTCATGCATCATTTTGTTTCATTTGTTTGTGTGTTGATCGCCGGCGCTGTTTCTTCTTGATAGGTTCCACTCCGGAAGGTGTTCCCGAGTACCTGTCAGAGGAGCCGTACCCCTTCGTCATTCTATCAGCCAAGCAAACCCCCTTGAGCATTTCGATAAATCCCACTCTCTCGCTCCTGCTCCGTATACTGCATTAGGACAACAACGATTCAACTGCTACTTTTCTGTTGCGGTAGTTGAACCCATTCCTCTGCATGACCTGTCATTGCCAAAGTAAATAGTTGAAACCCACTAGCATGAGTAGGAGTTGCTTGAGCACTGATGTGCCTACTCATCCATGCTTGTTTTCTTTATGCCGTCTATGCTTAGAGTTGTGTCAGGTATGATTCATCGGGAATGAATCGGAGTGGTGAACATGTCCTACCGATAAAGGCTAAGTGTGTGAACACGTTTTGGTAAAGGTAGCGATGAGAGGCCATGTAGGAGTACATGGTGGGTTGTCTCATTGGAACTGTCCCTAAGCACTGAGTTCTTTGTATGTTATCCAAGTCTAGTTACTACCACACATTGAGTTCCGGTTATTCGGCCCCTCTCGGCTTACTAATCCACTTGATCTCTGTCCAGGAGTTGCAACTAGTTTTTGGCACTTGTAGGTAGTGCTACTTGTCTACCAGGTGGTGTCCGACGGTACGGGCTTGGGACAAACTAGGCACCATGGCACGGTGTACCAAGTGGCACCCGGATGGTGGGCTTGGGAACCCTGCTCACATCATTTGGGGCCGTGAGCGACACCCCGGCCGGATCTCCTTGCGGATGGAACCCGAATAGGCGATAAACCTGGATGAGAGACTTGTGTGGTTAGTCAGGTCATGGCCGACACCCTCGCCCAGCTTCCGCTTGAAGGTTGCCGAGGTACTTGACGTGTACAGGGCTATAAGTGGCGAGAGCATGTGTGAAGAAGTACACCCCTCCAGGGTCAACATTATCTATTCGAAAAGCTGTTTTCCTCGGATATGGAAACTTGGAGGACTTATGTAGTACATAGACAACTTGAAGTGGATACCCTAAAATCCGCAAGATAAGCGTGAGTGCTATGGATGGCCTTCTCGTAGGGAGACGGGAACGGATCCATAGTGGAGTATTGATATGGTGAATATGTGGACTCGTGTGCGTCTCCTCACCTCAAAGATGTTTCTGATACTCGTAGTATAGGTTAGCCACTGAGTCAAAGCTGGCTTGCTACTGTTAAAACTCCACCACCCCTTTGTTGATAATGTTGCATATGTAGATAGTTCTGATGTAAGACTTGCTGAGTACCTTTGTACTCACGTTTGCTTATTTATGTTTTGCAGTTGGTTACACTAGTGACTTCGACGAGTAGCTTGTATCCCAGCTGCGATCTTGTACCCTTGGGAGGGTCATGTTTAGTCAGGCTTCTTAGTCTTTTCCTTTTGTAGTTGTCTGTACTCAGACATGTAATGGTTCCGTTGCTTGTATGCTCTGAATGACGGGTCATGAGACCCCTGTTTGTATTGAATGCTATGTGTCTCTTCTGGGCCTTTATCTATATGAGTTTGAGTTATGTTGTGATGCCATGTTGTACAGCACATACTTGCATGTTCCCGAGTACCTGTCAGAGGAGTCGTACCCCTTCGTCGTTCTATCAGGCAAGCAAACCCCCTTGAGCATTTCGATAAATCCCACTCTCTCGCTCCTGCTCCTTATACTGCATTAGGACAATAACGATTCAACTTCTACTTTTCTGCTGCGGTAGTTGAACACATTCCTCTGCATGACCTGTCATTGCCACAGTAAATAGTTGAAACCCACTAGCATGAGTAGGAGTTGCTTGAGCCCTGATGTGCCTACTCATCCATGCTTGTTTTCTTTATGCCGTCTATGCTTAGAGTTGTGTCAGGTCTGATTCATCGGGAATGGATCGGAGTGGTGAACATGTCCTACCGATAAAGGCTAAGTGTGTGAACACGTTTTGGTAAAGGTAGCGATGAGTGGCCATGTAGGAGTACATGGTGGGTTGTCTCATTGGAACTGCCCCTAAGGACTGAGTTCTGTGTATGTTATCCAAGTCCAGTTACTACCACACATTGGGTTCCGGTTATCCGGCCCCTCTCGGCTTATTAATCCACTTGATCTCTGTCCAGGAGTTGCAACTAGTTTCTGGCATTTGTAGGTAGTGCTACTTGTCTACCAGGTGGTGTCCGGCGGTACGGGCTTGGGACAGACTAGGCACCGTGGCATGGTGCACCAAGTGGCACCCGGATGGTGGGCTTGGGAACCCTGCTCACATCATTTGGGGCCGTGAGCAACACCCCGGCCGGATCTCCTTGCGGATGGAACCCGAATAGGCGATAAACCTGGATGAGAGACTTGTGTGGTTAGTCAGGTCGTGGCCGACACCCTCGCCCGGCTTCCGCTTGAAGGTTGCCGAGGTACCTGACGTGTACATGGCTATAAGTGGCGAGAGCGTGTTTGAAGAAGTACAGCCCTGCAGGGTCAACATTATCTATTCGAATAGCCGTTTTCCTCGGATATGGAAACTTGGAGGACTTATGTAGTACATAGACAACTTGAAGTGGATACCCTAAAATCCGCAAGATAAGCGTGAGTGCTATGGATGGCCTTCTCGTAGGGAGACGGGAACGGATCCATAGTGGAGTATTGATATGGTGAATATGTGGACTCGTGTGCGTCTCCTCACCTCAAAGATGTTTCTGATACTCGTAGTATAGGTTAGCCACTGAGTCAAAGCTGGCTTGCTACTGTTAAAACTCCACCACCCCTTTGTTGATAATGTTGCATATGTAGATAGTTCTGATGTAAGACTTGCTGAGTACCTTTGTACTCACGTTTGCTTATTTATGTTTTGCAGTTGGTTACACTAGTGACTTCGACGAGTAGCTTGTATCCCAGCTGCGATCTTGTACCCTTGGGAGGGTCATGTTTAGTCAGGCTTCTTAGTCTTTTCCTTTTGTAGTTGTCTGTACTCAGACATGTAATGGTTCCGTTGCTTGTATGCTCTGAATGACGGGTCATGAGACCCCTGTTTGTATTGAATGCTATGTGTCTCTTCTGGGCCTTTATCTATATGAGTTTGAGTTATGTTGTGATGCCATGTTGTACAGCACATACTTGCATGTTATGCGTACGTGTAACGTGTATTGCTATGTGTGGGATCCGACAACCTAGTTGTTTATCCCTGGTAGCCTCTCTTATGGGGAAATGTAGTCTTGTGCTTCCATGAGCCATAGTAGTCCGCTACAGCCCGGTTCACTGGAGTCCTGCTAGCCCAGCACTATTGCTCCAGAACACTTGACTGGCCGGCATGTGATTCACTTCGTTCCCGTGTCCGTCCCTTCGGGGAAATGTCACGCGGTGACATCTGGAGTCCTGCCTAGCCTACTACAGCCCGGGTTCCCGGAGTCCTGTTAGCCCAGTGCTACAGCCCGGATTCATACGCTGTTGACCGACATGCTCGAGGTTGATTCATGTATGCCTGTCCCTGTAAGTTAGTGCCACTTTGGGTTCACGACTAGTCATGTCGGCCCAGGTTCTCTGTCATATGGATGCTAGCGACACTATCATATACGTGAGCCAAAAGGTGCAAACGGTCCTGGGCCAGGTAAGGTGGCACCCGTGGGAATACCGTGCGTGAGGCCGCAAAGTGATATGAAGTGTTACATGCTAGATCAGTGTGACTTAGGATCGGGGTCCCGACACTATCCGACCCTATCCTCGGATCGGCCCTTACTATGGATCCGGCTTCGAGCCTGGACGTGACTTCGGCACCCGAAAACCAGGAGTTAACCATGACCGGAAGGACCCTCTGCCCTACTACATATGAGATAAACCCCGAGGCAATCCGGACACCGATCCGGCTAGTCGCTCTTTGCTGAACGAGATGCTAGATCGGAACCACACAATGAGCATCATAGACGCCCCTTCACCGATCTACGGTCGGACCGGCCCGATGCAGATATTGGGGTATTTCTTTCCCCACCCACCACCCACTTGGTAGCCACTATCGAAGACTTAACCGATATGTTGGACAACACATCCAAAGAGGCCGAGGAGATGAAAGAGGATATCGATGCCATGGCCTGTGCGGATAAGTCCTCAATCACCCCCTGAATGGGAAAGTGTACCGCTACTTCAACCTACGACATCTATATGGTCGACAGTCCCAAGGAGAACGGCGAGGACCCCGCAAGAGAGTCATCCAAATGCCGACACCAGCAAAAGAGATCCGGGGGACGTGGAAGAGGCAGGGACGACAACTAGAATACATACACAAATGAAACCGAGGACGAGGCTACTCCAGATAACATGGAGGAGCTCGGCGACAATGCCACTCCCGAGTCGCATCCAGCTGCTCCCGAGGACCATGGTGACCCCGAGGACAATGGCGACCTCGAGGACCATGGGGATCCCGAGGACCCCGACGACTCCAAAGATAGCAACTACCTCCCTCTTTCCAAAGACGAGGAGAGCCCCAGAGCTGAAGACTTCATCGTCCCCAAAGACCCGCTAGAGCAAGAACGGTTCAAGCAGTAACTTATAACCACCGCCTGAAGCCTTAAGAGGAAACAAAGTTAGTTAAAGGCTGACCAAGACACCCTCAACGACAGATGGATGAAAGTCCTAACAGCCCAAGAGGCCTATGGCAAAGAGCAGCAAGGACCAAATAGAAGCTACCCATAGTGACGCTTGCTCCCTCAATTCGACGATGAGGCCTTTGAGCCCCCACCCCCTAGACGTACCCAGGCAGACAAACCCTACCACCCCTCGAGGATAGGACAATATGGCTAAAGGAGCGGAAGACCCACCTCCACCCCCTCATTGAAGGGGCGAGGAGCCAATGCGGCCTGAGCACCCACATGACCTACTCACGAGCAAAACACCAGAACAAGATCCATCTACGGATCCAAAGCAATTACTCCCGCTAGACAGGACGTATACCAAACCTGGCGCGACAGAAACGACAGGGCTCGAGAGGAGAACCGTAATCGGATGACAAAGAATCTACTACACAACGTCGCCCGAGTTAGGGGCACCGCACACCGGGTGTGTTTCACACACGAGGTGACGCAACACTAGTTCCCGAAGGGTTTAAACTCATTAACATTGAGCAATATCACGGGACAACAGACCCGACCGTGTGGATTGAGGACTTCCTTCTCCACATCCATATGGCTCGAGGAGATGATCTCCATGCCATAAAATACATGCCATTAAAGCTTAAAGGACCAGCACGACACTGGTTGAACAATCTCCCTACTCCATAGGGAGCTGGGAAGCGCTCGTGGGTGCGTTCCAAGCTAACTTTCAAGGTACTTATGTTCGACCCCTGGATGCCGATGACATGAGCCATGTGGTCCAAAAGCATAAAGAGTTAGCCGGCAATTCTGGAACCATTTCTTGACTAAGAAAAAACAAATTGTCGACTGCCCCGATGCCGAGGCAATAGCCGCTTTCAAGAAAATTATCGAGGACGAATGGCTAGCTTGCCAGCTTGGCTAGGATAAGCCAAGGACAATGTCGGCCCTTCGTCACTCATGACCCGCTTTTGTGCGAGTGAAGACAGCTGGCTGGCTCATAGAAGCAACAACCCAAAGACCCCGACACCTCAGAAGTACGGCGTGAAAATGGGAAACCATGACGCAATAAGAACAAGCATCGATACAATGGTGGTGAAGTCGTGGATATGGCAGTAAATCCTCGATTCAATAACTCCAGATCAGTAACACGGAAGAAAACCTCTAAGGGGAACAGGGATGGATCTACCACACTGGCCAAGATCTTGGACAGACCCTGCTAGATACATGGCACCACGGACAAGACTGCCAACCACACCAACCGTAACTGTTGGGTGATCAAGCAGGCCGGCAAGCTCATGACCGATGAACAGGGAAAGGGTCCCCACAGAGAGGACGACGACGAGCCTCGCGCGTCGAACAACGGAGGTCAGAAGCAACTCCCTCCTAAGGTAAAAACCGTGAGCATGATCTATGCCATGCACATAACCAAGAAGGAGAGGAAGCGCGTGCTTCAAGACGTCTATGCTATAGAACTGGTAGCCCCAAAATTCCACCCGTGGTCGACGTGCCGATAACCTTCGACTACAGGGACCACCGGACCGGTATCCATCATGGAGGGTCAGCGGCCCTAGCACTTGACCCCATAGTCGATGGGTGGCACCAAACTCGAGTCCTCATGGATGGAGGCAGCAGCCTCAATCTGATTTACTCAGATACAATGAGGAAAATGGGCATAGATCCGTCAAGGATCAAACCCAGCAACATGACCTTTAAGGGAGTAATCCCAAGTGTGCCCGCTGCTCGGGCACCGTGACCCAGGAGGGAGTGTTCGGCTCACCCGATAACTTCTCCAGCGAAGATTTGATCTTCAGCATCGCCCCCTTCCGCTGTGGCTATCACACACTTCTCAGCCGTATGATGTTCGCTCGCTTCAACACCATCCCCCATTATGCATCTGAAGCTAAAGATGACGGTCCCTAAGGGCATCATTATAGTTAATGGAAACACAAAGTGCTCACTATGGACCGAGGAGCATACAACAGCTTTGGCAGCCGAAGTTCAAACCGGCTATGTAAGGCCGAAGTACTAGCCCGCCGTCAAGGGAAGAGAAACAACAAAGCGGGCCCGAGCTCTACACTACTAGGGAAAACCCTTGTAGTAGCGCGGGCAGCCGCGCTACCAATAAGGCGCTACAGCTATTACTTAGCAGTAGTGCGTGCGACAGACGCTACTGCTAAGACACATAGCGGCAACGCTTGTTCTGTCCCGCGCTGCTACTAATCTGCTAGTTGTAGCGTGTTCTTTATCCATCGCTACTAGTACTCTTTTTTTTTCATTTTTAGTCTATTTATACGCCGTTATACAAATTTTGGTACAATACCAATTATGAGGTTTATATCATTATCTCCATAACAGTGTGTCAAATGAAGGTGGATTAGGTTCAAGTGGAGGCAATATGTGGTGCATGTCAAAAGTATACTACTAATCCAAACTTGTTCTAGTTTGGACTAGTAGTACTTTCGATGTGCACCACATGTTGCCTCTTCGCCAGCACAAGCAATTTAATCATCATCATAGTCATTACCACCAACAGTATTTATTTAATCACCATAGTCATAGTGTAGCACATCATCATCTTCAAACTCATTCTAGCTAGCTAATCACCACCAACACTAGCTGTGGTAGCTATCTAATAACCACCAACACTAGCTAGTAATAATCATCATAGTCATTACAACGAACACTAGCTATTTAATCATCATAGTCATAGTGTAGCACATCATCATATTCAAACTCATTTCTAGCTAGCTAATCACTCCTGCTGCTCTCTCTAACGTAAAATAACATAAAACATGTATAGCACTCCTCCTTCATCAAGTTGGAGCATGTAGATGAACCTCTCTCCTAATCATGCGTTGCGCTTTTGATTGCTGCCCCCTAGTACTTCTCTGTGATCATTCAGAATTTTGCTCCAGTCTTTCACTATTAAGCATTCCTCACTATTAGAAATCCTGAATGCACTACAGTGCATTGTAGGATATCTTGGCCATAAGCTAACAATATTCATGGTACCTTTAGTCTCGATCCAATCAGGCACAACATTCATCGGGAGTCCCTGTTGAGGAACATCGTATAGTAAAATACTTAGAAATGAAGTTTAGCTTAAAAATAATGTATGCAAAAGATGAACTGAGGACAAATAGTAAAAATCTTACCATCGTTCCTAAATAGATGTGACCGTAGTTCAGTACGAACACTATTGGTCGCACGTTTTCAGTACTAACATTTCTAAGTGCAGGAAGAAAATTTGTCTTGACAGTATCAAGATCCTGAAGCCATGAAACATAATGACTTAGCTCCTCGCAGTTTAGTTCAGCCCCGGGACAGTAGTAGGTCCTGTCTACCAAGCGCTGGTCATGTTTGCTTGAACGGAAATAAGCTGACAATAGAAATTAGTTGTCAACTATTTTTGAATAAACAATATCAAAGACATAAATATGGTTAAGAAACTCACATAATGGTATAACTGGAGGCGTCCGCACATCAACCCAGATGTCTGTATTACCTTCAATATCATCTTCTGGACGAATATCAAAGGTGATAACCATATCAGGCTCAAATGCATAAGTCGCATAGTGCTCGCCAAGTTTTGCATCCAAAATAGGTGTAGTCATCTTAATTGTGTAATTTTGCATGGAAAATATAACCATGCTCGATCTTCAAGTAAACTTTCTTTACCTCCATAGTACGACTGAAACCTATCTTATCCAAGACAATAATTCTTGCATGGCAGGGGATACGCTAGTAGAATAGTAAAATAAATAAATTATAAGTTTAAGCAAATGAAGGAGATGTCATGCTTAATTACGATAAAATACTTGCCATTGTGACTTACTATATCCACTTCGAAGTTCTCGTCCAGCTTGATGTTGAAGCGCCTATCATTATCTAGGAAGATTCCGTCGCATATGCCGCGCTCATCTTTGCAGTACTTGCAAATACCGAAATCCTTTTCGTCGTCAGACATTTCCTATGTTCATAGTTGAAACATTAATTGAAAATCGATCGAAGACAACTACCAGGATACTCAACACACAAATCCGGGACACTCGATATTTCCTACATATTCTGGCACAAGTCATGCCAAAATTCACGGAAAAATCCGGCATGACCTTTGCTAAAATAGGACATATCGACCGCCTGAAATTTGCCGCAAAGGAAATGAATCAACACTCCGGCAAAAATAAGGCCACTCGGAGGTGTAACGTGCAAACATGACCGGCCACTCGGGCAAGCACATATCCTATTTGAGCAACACAAGATATACACTTCAAAATATCTTATAGGACTCATATTGACATGAGCATTCAATAAGCAAAACCAAATCGTAAAATAAGTAAGTATTCAAATTAGCATGCATTCAATAAGCAAAAGTAAATCATCTCATGCGTCCATACATCATCGAATATTATCACTAATACATCCCGAATAGTATCATACATATAACATCACTAACACAACTAAAACCCTAGCGCACGACGGGTATCGGCGCGGCCGGTGGACACCCACGGAGAAGGAACCATAACATGATCATAGCTCCAGTGAGATTCCTGGAGAACCTGCCAGGTATTGGAGAACCTGTGCTCCAACGCAAACAAGTAGCAACAGACGTGCGCGTCCTCCTCACTAACACGGTGACGCACCACCTCCGTGGGGTCCTCGAGCCTCTGGACCATCACTGGCCCACGCGACCGCCACCAAAGAAGGTTCGGGTCAACGACAGGCTGACTCCTCACCAACCTGCGCCCCCCGGTACGTAGCGCCTCCCAGTACCACCCCGGCGGAGCCCAGTCCTCGACATGACCCATCTGGTGACGCATGTGTCCTCTGCCGACTCGTCGACGAGGATGCGGGATAGGCATCATCGACGTTGATGCGGTAATAATTGCTTTAACTAAAAAAGTAAACTAGTTCTATTAATTTTCGTACTAAAAATAAAATAGTTGTATTAACTCAACTAGTTCAATTAAGCAATTACTATGAATAAAAATAAACTAGTTTTTACTAAAAATATACTAGTTCAACTAGTTATATTAATTTTCTTACTAATTCTATTAAACACTTACTAAAAACAGTAAAAAAACTAGTTAGATGAACTCTAAAATTTAACCCTAACTGATGAACTCTAAAATTTAATGAACCCTAACTAATTTGATGAACTCTAAAATTTAACCCTAACTAATTTGGTGAACTCTAAAATTTAATGAACCCTAACTAATTTGATGAACTCTAAAATTTAACCCTAACTAATTTGATGAACTCTAAAATTTAACCCTAACTAATTCGATGAACTCTAAAACTAATTCTATTTGACAACTACTTCCATAATTAGCATCTAATTTGATGAACCCTAACTAATTAGATGAACTCTGAAATTTAACCCTAAGAACCCTAGCTAGGCAGAGGTAGGGGAGGAGGAGGAGGCCGTGCTCACCTCTGGCGACGGCGTAGTTAGGGAGAGGGGCACGCGGCATCAAGGTCGGCGACGGGGTTGGTGTCACGGCGGCGGGTGCACGACGGAGGGCGGCGATGTAGGGGGGCATCGAGGTCGGGGTCGGGGGCGGCGTCGATGTCGGGGGCGGCCTCGAGGGTGTGCAGAGAGCGACAGCTCGCGCGCGGCGGCCGACGGTGATGCAGGGCAGCGACAACGGAGGAGTAGCGATTTGGGGGAAGTGGCCGTGGGGGAAGAACGAACCATGCGGTTAAGTTAAAAGTAGTAGTAGCGCGTTCCAGGAAGTGCGTTGCTGCTACGGTAGCTATAGTGTGTTTCTTAACAAGCGCTACTGCTATTCCTTCTCTTTTTTATTTGCTTTCCATTTAATTTTATTTTCATTAGCAGTAGCGCCTTTGTTCGTCAATGCGCTGCTACAAAACAAGTAGCGGTAGCGCGGTTCTACGAAGATCGCTACTACTATGTGTAGCCTATCGGCTAAGCCGTGGGAATTTTAGTAGTAGCGCTTTTGTACTTGGGTGCGCTACTGCTATAATTGTATCTGTAGCGCGGTTGAAAACACTGCGCTGCTGCTAATTAGCACCAGTGTGTGTGTTTAGCCTGCGCTACTGCTAATGTTCTGTGTATAAGGTTTTCCCTAGTATTGCTATCTCAAGCCTCGTACCCTACCTCTGCTCAATGCAAATAGGGACACGCACCCCACAACACGACCACCCCAGTCGCAAAGTACGTACCTCGGGTGCACAACTTCGCCCTTAAAATACCATGGGTAGCTGTGGGGCCAACCATGCAAGAGCCAAATGCTCGGGTCAACCGAGCTATGGTTAAAGGCGTCTTCAGACAGTCATAGGTACAATCCAGGGCCTATCCGGCATCAAGCCAATACAGTGCGACGACTTCTCAAGACCCTCTCTCAAGGGCCCGTCGGCCAATTATTATCCCCTCCAAAGGAGTTCTTCACCCCCTCAGAAGCAAAGGTGTATACGTGCAGCGGGGTACAGTAGGGACGTCAACCCACGCATTAAGGCCCTGTGTAAACCTTTCTTTTGTAATTTTTTAATGAAGTATATATAACAGTTACTTCGGCAGTTTAGATTGTACGTTTAGACATCCTGAGATCACCGGAAATAAAGACCACTCTTTACGGTCCTCTTGCACTCATTTAGGTCACATAACTATTCGGTACATATTTTCTTTAGATATGATCAGCTAATAGACCGGGGGCTCGATTGTAAAACTCGCCCCAAGCATCACCCCAACACTAGTTTCTATCTCATGTTCTGGGCATCTCAGATATTGCATTATATGAATTTCCATCTCAATAGTTGGGTAAAGGGAGAACCACTGTGATTGAACTTCCAGCTCACCTGGTTAAGTACCTCGGCGGAGAAAGCCGAAAATTGACTTTCATAATACGCAAGAACTGGTCGGCGATCGATGACAAGTGCTAAACTATAAATCGATGGAGGTTACGCTGTGTTATATGAAGGGTTTGTCCTAGCACAAACCATCTGATGAAGGTATACACCTTGGCCCGCCCGAACATCACAATACACTCGGGGCTAGTCACTAGCCCCCACAGTCAAGCTCCTATGGCTAAGTGAAAGCACTAAAACCACATAGTATGATTGCCTTGTTTCCCTCACATAATACCGTCTTTGGGCACCGAAAGTCGGCTAACGGTCACAATACAAAGGTTGAAACACCCCTTTTAGCATCTATGTGGGGGCTAAAGCCGATGACTGGTAACTTTCAGATTAAAACGGACGCATAGGAGTCAAAATAAATAAAAGCAGACAAGGTATGATAAACCATACAGATCAACCGCATTATAAAGTATGAGGTTCAACTGTGATTTCATAATTGATAGTACGTTCATTCATAAATTACATCTTTCGAGCACTGGGCCTCTATCTCCCGAGCACCATCCATTACAATGGGGAAATACTACTCGGGGCACTTGTGCTCCTTCCTAGTGGCCGGGGGTCCGGTGGCCATCTCGACTGGCTTGATCTTCGGCTAGTGCACCATGGTCCTCGCAAAAGCCATCCGAGCCCCCTCGATGCAAATGGAGTGCTTCACAGGGTCAATCCGAGGCACGACGTCGCACATCTTTTGCAGCAGGCCAAAGTAGCTGCTCGGTATCGGCTCCATAGGCCACAGGCAGACACAAAGGACTTCATGGCCGGCTCCACCATCCGGTGCAACTCCATCAGCTACTTCATTTGATTACTAACGAGGGGAGGGTGCTCGAGCACATGAAACTGAGCCCAAAATAACCTATGCTCAGCATCGCCCTCACGAGATGCAAAGTGGTTTGCCGCATCCGCCGCACTCATCGGAAGATCCGCAAATGTGCATGAGGAATGCCACACTCGTGTGAGCAAAGCGAACCTGTGACCACCAAAGAAACTCTGCAGTATGTTAGGCTTACCATCTGCAATAAGCATCACTTGACGGGGTTTCTCTCGGGCACCTCACATTCCTGTCATCACCTCTTGGATCTCTCGGTTCATCATGGATAGCTCGGTGGCTTGACCTTTGTTTTTCTACTCAAGGTCCTCGCATTTAGTGACGACATCCTTGAGCTCCTACTGCACCTCGGCCACTCTGTCCTTGTGCTTGTCGCTTACGGTATTCACCGTTGACAATTCAACGGCCGCTCTCTCGGCCGCCGCCTTCTGTTCAGCGGCCTCTTGCTTCGCCTTCTTAAGCTCAGGCTTGAGGTTCTCAACCTACGCGGTGACAACTGTAGTCATAAGCAAGCAATCCTTGATTAGGGATGCCCCGAATACCTTTCCCGATAAGGAAATCCGAAGTACTAAGTCTAGACCGGAGTAACCTTGCGCTTCGTCAAACCGCTTGTTGACAAGGTCGAGCTCTTCATCAGAGCTCTTGAGCTTTCGTTTCATTTCGGCCAGCTCTACAACATTGGCGGCCACCACCGAAGACGAGGCCTACTTAACATCTTATATCATTTAGACTCCAAATTCAATAATTTTCGATCCTCCGCCATGTTTTTTCAATCCTGCCGGAGTCTCAGGGGCTATGTTTAAACCTTGACTATCGCAAGTATTCTCCGACTATTCGACCCCCGTGTGAGTTTTTTCAAACTCACCCAGGGCTCAGGGGCTGCTATATATACGAGGATTGCATAACCTTGCTTAAATATTTCACTTTATGGAAATAATATTACATGGCTCACCTTGAAGCATGTTAGGAGGCCACCACAAGCTTCCTTTAGTCTGCTGTTAACAGACCGAACAATTTGTGAAACCACGCCCATCAGGGCACGGCGTTCCGCGGTGATGGTGGAGCTATTTAAAGCCTCATGCATCATGTTCTTCGGTGGCTAGCACTGGTGGCGGGCCCTAGCTCCCCCTCAAACGAGGGCAAGATGGACGACTCCGGGGGCCTCGGGGGCTCCGGAACCTTCTACGGGGACTGCTCAGATTGACCGGCTCCCCCTCTTTGCTCTCTAGGGGGGATCTTCCCTCATGGTCTTCGGCGAACCAGGTGTCAACCTTGGCCATGACATCATCACCCTCGTCCCCTGTGTTTGTGCCGGGAGGGGTCTTCCGGGACAGCAGCTCCCTGCTCTCCTCGATGAACGGCGGAGGCGTAGAGTGGGACGTGGTCTCACTCTCCGCTAGTTCAGTGGCCGAAGTGTTTCCCTCTTGGACCTGGTCGGTGGGGAAGTCGCGTAGCCGACTATAATCAGTAATAAATTAACGAAGCAAAAACGCTCGGGGAATCTTCAGATTCGTACCTTTGGGCAGGGGCTTGACCCTAGGGTTCCTCTAAGGAACCTCTTCAGAAGCTTCGGACTCCTTGGCGGACCAACTTGGCCCTACGCTGCTTCTTCGGGGCAGGAGGGTGTAGACCCTCCTCTACATCGTCGGACACAACCCTTTTCCTTGTTCGGGAGGAGTCACTCTCCTCCTTGTCCTTTTCTTGCTCCCCTCTTGAGAAAAGGGCGCATGGGTATCCCCGGACTTAGTGTCCGGCGTTCCCCTTGGACAGAGGCCTTCTCGGGCCTTCCTCATCTCAGTCTTATTCTTCTCTTTCTTCTCCAATGCCTTGTACGGCACCACAGTTAGCATTTCTTCCAGCAGGGCCGACCTGGGATCCTTGGGCAGTGGGGCGAGACTGTTGATCCATGCGGCTTTCTCAAGGCAACTCTATGAAGGTGGGGAAGTGAGAGTTGGATCCCTTATTAAAAGGCAAAAACCTGAACATAAAAGAATAAAACTTCATTACATCCCTAGGAGGGTGTGTGGCGTCGAGGCCAATGTCTTCTTCCTTGGCCGGCCACTCCTTCTAGGGCTTGGATAGCACCTTCCACAACTTGTCGTGGGTGGTGCCATAGAAAGGAGCATGCTGGTTGGGTCCTTAGGCTTTTAGGATCACATTGGGGCGGCCCGTTGTTGGCAAGGTAGGAGGCGGCGGCAGAGCATCACCTGGACCACATTGGTCAGCTTAGCAACTGCCTTTATCATGCCGGAGACACACTTTTGCAGCGACTCCACCTCCGTGGGTGACCCCCAGCATATGCCCTACATTGTCCACAAGATTAGCCTCACGGGACGTCCAGATATGAATTCGGGAGCCGCCGCCCAGCTCGCCAAGCGTAGTTTGGTCATATAGAACCACTATTTTTGCTGGGGGTCACTCTCCGACCACTCGACTTGGGCGAGCTTGCTGACCATCGCCCCTCCCATAGCCCTCTTACTCGTTGTCGACTATCTTCAGCTTGACATTGAAGACATTTAGCCACAGGACGCAGTGTGGCTCGACCTGCAGAAAGGCCTTGGAGATGATGATGACGGTCGACATGTGCAGAAAGGAGTTCGGAGCAAGATCATGGAAATCTCACCCATAGAAGAACATCAACCACCTAACAAAGGGTCGAAGTAGGGGACGAACACTAACCTCTCGCCTGGCTGGGGCGTGGGGACGACTTGGCCCTCCTCTGGATCCCGGTGAGTGTCATTGGCTAGAAGGTAGCCGGCGCACTTCAAATGCTGTCTTTGGTGACACTAGAGGCCTCCCACTTGCCTTTTGAACCAGATACAACCATGGACGGATTGAAGAGGTGCCTAGCAAGGGTTCTTGGGGCAGGATGAATCAGGGAGCTGGCGCACAGCAGATTGGGAATGTGATGGTGAGAGAGGAAGGGGAAAGCATGTAGATAGGAGGGTGGCGGTTTTCCTTTTATAAGCTGCTGTAATACCAAGGGTCCCTTTACTACACCGCAGGCTTCACCGTTTCTTGATATAATCGTGTCGTTATGCGTGAAGTGGGATAACCAAAATCATTTATCATAGCCCTGAGAAAACGGGGAATGATCTCCATATTGATGGGACGCGTTAATGGAGGAAGTGCCTCAAACCGTGAATTGAGCTTTCCCAAAAGCTCAATATTTGTGGCCGGCTGTGACATTTCTCCAAAACATGCTAGGCGAGGGTACTGTTAACACTTGAGCGGTTGTCCTTCGAGACTAAGCAATATTTACAATTCAGATTCTGAATATAATCCGGTTAACACGTAGTCAAACTTAGCTAAGCAACTCTGGAAATCTTGGTTAAGGGGAACTACTCCAAACATAGAGAGGGGATGAAACGCCCCGCAAGTCGGAGACTTTAGGTTCATCTGACTCCGGAAGTTATGAGAAACCGGCATTGGAGGCTAGTTCAGGGGCTATTGAGGGAGTCCTGGAGTAAGGAGTCCTCGGGCTGCCGGCCTATCCTTTATGGGCGAGACAGGCGGGCCGTTGTATGATTACTATAAGGCTGAGCTATAAAGGTGACTCCGTGCCCAGACAAGAAATCTTCGGAGCCATGGTGTGTCCTCCAAGGAAGGATAAGAGAATCGCCGTTTTTATTCCTTTGTTTTAATTGGCCATGTGTAACCCTAGGACCCCTGGTGTCTATATAAACTAGAGGGTTTAGTCCGTAGAGGCTAGAAGAAGAACCATCATCCTACTCACTATCGGTGTCAAAACCGGCCGATCTAGGGCATGGGGTCCCGAACTGTGTGTCCGAAGAACAAAGCTAACAAGGGACAAGTGGGACACGATGTTTACCCAGGTTTGGGCCCTCTTAATGGAGGTAAAACCCTACATCCTTCTTAATTGTATTTGATGAGTATAGGGGCTACAAGAGTTGATCTACCTCGAGATTGTAATGGCTAAACCCTAGATGTCTAGCCTATGAGAATGCTGATAGCCTCTAGGGACTAAACCCTCCGGTTTATATACACACAGGAGGGGCCTAGCGTTGTACAAAGTTGGTTTATGGAAGAAGGAAATTACATATCCGGACACCAATCTTGTCATCCACGCATAGGAGAGTCCTACCCGGACACGGGGGTAACTCTTCTGCCTTGTATCTTCACGGCCCATACCTAATAGCCTGGACACCCGAGGACCCCCTAATCCAGGACTCCCTCAGTTGCCCCCCAACTAGCCTTCAAAATGACGATGTAGTATTCTGCTTATGTCTTCGGCTTTTTCAAGGTTGGTTCTTCACTATATATTGGGCGGATAATAGATCGGCCCTGGCTTCCTCGTTCCGTCTTTATGACTCCTTCCCTATCGCCTCGATTTCCACGCACTGGGTGAATGCGAACGGTCCATAATTTTTTTATCAAAAAGAAAACGCCTGGCAACACATGGATGACACCTATATAAAGAGGTCAGATCCCCCATGTTCCATCCACATCATGCAGAAAAACACCAAGACTAGCCATGAAAAAACTTCAAAACATGGCCAGTGCCCCAGGTTCTTCTTCGCGCCCCCATGGCACTCGAGAGGGTGACTGGTAGAGCTGCTCAGTGTCTCATATTTAGTTAAGTCAACTCCAGGCCCAGGGGTATGTTTCCCTCATAGATCTAGTCTCCGTATGAGCGGGATTGTCCTCAATTGGCAGCGACGTGCTGGCTGAAAATTTCCCCAACCCCAATAAAGAGGAGCGGGTGTGCTTCATTCCATACCTTTTGCGGGGTTTAGGATTTTCGGCCCATCCCTTTATCAGGGGTTTACTGGAATTTTATGGCATCCAGCTGCACAACCTTACCCCAGGTTCGATTCTGCACATCTTAGTCTTCGTTGCCCTCTGTGAACTGCTCCTGGGCTGTGAGGCCCATTTCGAACTATGGAGAAAAATTTTCTGCCCCGTCCCCCGCCATCAGGGAGGTTCTATATTCGAAGTGGGCGGCGCCGAAGTATGGCATATAGCCAGATCAGGCTACCCCATTGGAACTCCATATATCCAGAGTGGTCTTCGAAGTTTGTTTTATATCTATGATGTCCCACTACCGGACCAAGTTCGGCACGGACTCCCTGAATTTTCCGGCGCTCCTCCAAAGAAATGCCTCAACTGGCATCCCCGAAGTCCCAAGGAGGAGGACAGTGCAGAAATAAAAAGTTTGGTCAGCCAGGTCAGATTATTAGCTCATACCGAGCTATCGATAATCAAAGTCATGGCCATTGCAATAAGAAGATGTATCCAGCCTCTCCAATCCATAGTAACTCCTTTATGGTGCTACAATGGGGAAGACGACGCATCTCGTTATAGACCCAAGGGTCCGGATACCTCAGCCGAACTGGCCATGATTTTGGTTTATCTGTACAAGGGTGAAAAAGAAGACTTTCTCCACTTAAATTGCTGAGAAGGTTATTCCATGTACAACCCCATTCAATGGGTAAGATTTCGATTACCCGTGTTGCTTTTTACTGCTGTCATGGTGTCAGGACCCCGATCCTAAGTCACACCGATCTAGCATGTAACACATCATATCACTTTGCAGCCTCACGCACGGTTTTCCCACGGGTGCCACCTTACCTGGCCCGGGACCGTTTGCGCCTTTTGGCTCACGTATATGATAGTGTCGCTAGCATCCATATGACAGAGAACCCGGGCCGACATGACTAGTCGTAAACCCAAAGTGGCACTAACTTACAAGGACGGGCATACATGACCTAGCAACGAACGCGTCGGTCATCAGTGAGTGAATTCGGGCTCTAGCAGCTGGGCTAACAGGACTCCGGAGAATCCGGGCTGTAGCAGGCTAACAGGACTCCGGTAGATACCATGCAACATTCCCCCGAAGGAACAGACACAGGAACGAAGAAGGACACATGCCGGCCAGCCAAAGTGTTCCGGAGCAGTAGCAAGCTACCATGGCTCAGTGGAAGCACTAGGAGACATTTCCCGGTAAGAGAGGCTACCAAGGATGAACAACTAGGTTGTCGGATCCCAGACATACCAAGCATTTCAATAACATACACACAATATGCTTGATATGTGCAAATACAACATGGCATCACAACAAAACTCTACGACTCAAAGTATTTATTCATTAGGCTCCGGGGAGCCAGATATTACAAACATGGGTCTCATGACCCAACATACAGACCATACACTACAAAAAAAAGACACATCTGTGAAATTTTGGGCTGAACGAAATTATTTTCTGTCATACATATGACACTTCTATGACGATAATTGTGACAAAATCCGGTATCATCATAGATGTGGTGGGATCCTACTTCAATGACAAAAAAACATGACAGAAAATGGGCTTTTCGTCCTGGGCGGGCCGGAGACGCAGCTGCATGACATTCTTTGGGCCGTCCATGACGGAAAAAACCATGGTAGAAGCGAGGGGGAGGAAAATTTCGGGGAGTTCCGGTTACGGTGGGAGGTCGGGGCCGAGCGATGCGCATTTCTCTCGTACACGTATGCTCGTGTGTGCGAGGCGTTGGCTCTAACTGAACCTGAGCGAGGCGTTGGGCTCTAACTGAACCCGAGCGATTGAACTGCAGGCTACGCGTTACTGAACCCGAGCAATCGATCGATGGATGTTAACTGAACCCGATCTAGCGATTCCTTCCCTACTGCTGCTAACTGAAGCCGATCGATGTTGCCTTTGGGATGAACAGTGAGTGTTGCGGGGGTTTGGATGAACAGTGAGCGGTGGCGTTGCCTCTGGATGAACAGGACCCCGTGGTGTGGTGGAGGGCTGGATGAATAGTAGACGGTGGAGGGGTGACCGTGGAGAGCTGGTTGAACAGGACCCCGTGGTGTGGAGGGTTGGATGAACAGTAGACGGTGGAGGGGTGCCCGTGGAGGGGTGGTTGAATAGTAGCTGGTGGAGTAGCGCACGGTGGAGGTTGGATGAACAGGAGCCCGTGGGGGCTGGAGGAGGTCGACGGTAGCCCATGGAGGCTGGAGGAGGTCGACGGTGGAGATGAACAGTATCCCGTGGAGTCCCGTTTTGCGGTACGCCACACCCGTCCCGATGAACAGGACCCCCGTTTCGACTGTAGCGCTCCAACACAAGTCCGTTTCGTCCGTTTTGCGGTACGCCACACCCCTCCCGATCAACAGGACCCCCGTTTCGACCGTAGGAGGTCCGTTTCCTCCATTTTGCGGTACGCCAGACCCCTCCCGATCAACAGGTCCCCGTTCCGAACGTAGGAGGTCCGTTTCCTTCGTTGTGCGGTACACCAGGCCTCGTTTCCATCGCCTGTTCCATCAAAGCCCTCCCGATGAACACGACCACGCATTCCGTTCCGACCCAGCCGGTTGGCTCCCACGCGTTCTGTTGCCTCCCGATGAACACGACGCATTACGTTGCCTCCCCATGAACACGACGCATTACGTTGCCTCCCCATGAACACGACGACGACGCTGTTTCTTCGTTCTGACCTAGCCATGTACACGAGCCCTGGCCGTATGTATGCGCGATTAGGCGTTCGAGACCCTGCCCGTATGTATGTACGTGGCCGTATTTTCTTTCTTGCACCCTGGCCGCTGTACGTACGTGTACATGCGACGTGCGCGCCTCTACTACGACACGTATGCGCCTCTACTACGACGCGTGCACGCCTCTACATCGACCAGTATATTGATAACACACAAGTATCGGGGATCAATTGTAGCCTCTTTCGATAAGTAAGAGTGTCGAACCCAACGAGGAGCTAAAGGTAGAATAAATATTCCCTCAAGTTCTATCGACCACCGATACAACTCTACGCACGCTTGACGTTCGCTTTACCTAGAACAAGTATGAAACTAGAAGTACTTTGTATGTGTTTTTGGGTAAGCTTGCAAGAAAGTAAAGAACACGAAAATAAAAGCTAGGGGCTGTTTAGATAAATACACAACTAAATTAGTTTTAGTAGAGAGCTTTTGTCAACAAGAATGTTATTTGTCCCTAGGAAATCGATAACTAGACCGGTAATCATTATAGCAATTTTATTTGAGGGAGAGGCATAAGCTAACATACTTTCTCTACTTGGATCATATGCACTTATGATTGGAACTCTAGCAAGCATCCGCAACTACTAAAGATTCATTAAGGTAAAACCCAACCATAGCATTAATGCATCAAGTCCCCTTTATCCCATACGCAAACAACATACTCACTCGGGTCTGTGCTTCTGTCACTCATGCCACCCACCATAAGAAAATCATAAGCATATTGCAAACCCTACAGCGGGAATCCCTCACGCTTGCGTGACACGGAGAGCACCACAGGACAGCACCAATAATAAAACATATAATTCAAACCAATCACGATCATCAAATAGCCATTAGGACAAAACAGATCTACTCAAACATCATAGGATAGCCATACATCATTGGGAAATAATATATAGCGTTGAGCACCATGTTTAGGTAGAGATTACAGCGGGTAAGAGAGAGGTTACACCGCTGCATAGAGGGGGGAAGAGTTGGTGATGATGGCGGTGAAGTTGTTGGTGAAGATGACGGTGATGATGATGGCCCCCGGTGGCACACCGGCGCCACCGAAAGCATGGGGGAGAGGGCCCCCCTTCTTCTTCTTCCTTGACCTCCTCCCTAGATGAGAGAAGGGTTTCCCCTCTGGTCCTTGGCTCCCATGGCGTGGGAGGGGCGAGAGCCCCTCCGAGATTGGATCTGTCTCTCTGTCTCTCTTTGTTTCTGCGTTCTGTTCTGGCTCTGTTTAGCCGTTTCGTGTATATATGGAGATTCGTAACTCCGATTGGCCTGAAACCTTCGCCGTGACTTTTTTCCGAATATTAGCTTTCTTGCGGCAAAAGAAGAGCGTCAACCGCCTTACGGTGGGCGCACAAGGGTAGGGGGCGCGCCCTTAGGGTGGGGCGCGCCCCCCTGCCTCGTGACCACCTCGGGCACTGGTTCGCGTTAATTTTCCTTCCAAATTTTTCATATTTTCCAAAAAATAAGCTCCGTCCGTTTTTTCCCGTTTGGACTCCATTTGATATGCATATTCTGCAAAACCAAAAACATGCAAGAGACAGGAACTGGCACTGGGCACTGGATCAATATGTTTGTCCGAAAAATAATATAAAACATTGCCAAAAAGTATATGAAAGTTGAATAATATTGGCATGGAACAATCAAAAATTATAGATACGACGGAGACGTATCAGCATCCCCAAGCTTAATTCCTGCTCGTCCTCGAGTAGGTAAATGATAAAAAATATAATTTTTGATGTGGAATGCTACCTAGCATAATCTTGATCATATGTCTAATCATGGCATGAATATTAAGACACGAGTGATTCAAAGCAATAGTCTATCCTTTGACATTAAGACAATAATACTTCAAGCATACTAATAAAGCAATCATGTATTTTCAAAATAACATGGCCAAAGAAAGTTATCCCTACAAAATCATATAGTCTGTCTATGCTCCATCTTCACCACACAAAATACTCACATCATGCACAACCCCGATGACAAGCCAAGCAATTGTTTCATACTTTTGACGTTCTCAAACCTTTTCAACTTTCACGCAATACATGAGCGTGAGCCATGGACATAGCACTATAGGTGGAATAGAATATGATGGTGGAGAAGACAAAAAGGAGAAGATAGTCTCATATCAACTAGGCGTATCAACGGGCTATGGAGATGCCCATCAATAGATATCTATGTGAGTGAGTAGGGATTTCCATGCAACGGATGCACTAGAGCTATAAGTATATGAAAGCTCAAACTGAAACTAAGTGGGTGTGCATCCAACTTGCTTGCTCATGAAGACCTAGGGCATTTGAGGAAGCCCATCGTTGGAATATACAAGCCAAGTTCTATAATTAAAATTCCCACTAGTATATGAAAGTGATAACTCAAGAGACTCTATATGAAGAACATGGTGCTACTTTGAAGCACAAGTGTGGTAAAAGGATAGTAACATTGCCCCTTCTCTCTTTTTCTCTCTTTTTTTATTTTATTTTTTTATTTTTTTTATTTTTTTGGTGGGCTTCTTTGGCCTCTGTTTTTTTATTTGGCCTTCTTTGGCCTCTTTTATTTTTTTGTAAAGTCCGGAGTCTCATCCCGACTTGTGGGGGAATCATAGTCTCGATCATCCTTTCCTCACTGGGGCAATGTCCTAATAATGATGATCATCACACTTTTATTTACTTACAACTCAATATTACAACTCGATAATAGAACAAAGATATGACTCTATATGAATGCCTCCGGCGGTGTACCGGGATGTGCAATGATCTAGCGTAGCAATGATATCAAGAAAACGGACGAGCCATGAAAACATCATGCTAGCTACCTTACGATCATGCAGAGCAATATGACAATGAATGCTCAAGTCATGTATATGATGATGATGAAAGTTGCATGGCAATATATCTCGGAATGGGTATGGAAATGCCATAATAGGTAGGTATTGTGGCTGTTTTGAGGAAGGTATATGGTGGGTGTATGATACCGGCGAAAGGTGTGCGGTATTAGAGAGGCTAGCAATGGTGGAAGGGTGAGAGTGCGTATAATCCATGGACTCAACATTAGTCATAAATAACTCACATATTTATTGCAAAAATCTATTAGTCATCGAAACAAAGTACTACGTGCATACTCCTAGGGGGATAGATTGGTAGGAAAAGACCATCGCTCGTCCCCGACCGCCAATCATAAGGAAGACAATCAATAAATAAATCATGCTCCGACTTTGTTACATAACGGTTCACCATACATGCATGCTACGGGAATCAAAAACCTCCACACAAGTATTTCTACAATCCACAACTACCCACTAGCATGACTCTAATATCACCATCTTTATATCACAAAACTATTGCAAGGAATCAAACATATCATATTCAGCGATCTACAAGTTTATGTAGGATTTTATGACTAACCATGTGAATGACCAGTTCCTGTCATCTCTCTAAATAGAGGTAACTGAAGCAAGATAGTTTAATTCTTTATACAAAAGATGTGCCTGTGCTCTATCAAAAATAAGTGAAGCAAAAGAGCATTATACAAATGGCGGTTGTCTAAGTGAAGAGAAACCGTCAATCCAATCTTCAAATGATATAAGTGAAGCATATGAAGCATTCTATAAAGCCATACTCAAAAAATATAAGTGAAGTGCAAAGAGCATTCTATAAATCAACCAAGGACTATCTCATACCAGCATGGTGCACAAAAAAAATAAAAACCTAAATGCAAAAGACGCTCCAAGATTGCACATATCGCATGAACGAAACGAATCCTGAAAACATACCGATATTTATTGAAGAAAGAGGGGATGCCTCCCCAGTATCCCCAAGCTTAGACACTTCAGTCTCCTTGAATATTTACTTGGGGTTCCTCGGGCATCCCCAAGATTGAGCTCTTGCCTCTCTTCCTTCTTCTCACATCGAAACCTTCTCAATCATCGAACACTTCATCCACACAAAACTTCAACAGAAAACTCGGTAAGATCCATTAGTATAATAAAGCAAATCACTACTCTAAGTACTATTTCAAACCAATTCATATTTTGTTTTTGCATTGTGTCTACTGCAATATAACTTTTTCATGGCTTAATCCACTGATATAAATTGATAGTTTCATCAAAACAAGCAAACTATGCATCAAAAACAGAATCTGACTAAAACAGAACAATCTGTAGAAATCTGAACATTCACCATACTTCTGATACTTGGAAAATTCTGCCAAAATTAGGAAAAATAAAAAATTTGTATAGAAATACAGTGCAAAAAAAATAAGAACCATTTGACGTTCCAGTAAACAATTAAAATTCATGCACTACAGCCAAAGTTTCTGTCCTGCACCGCACAAACCAACAAGCATCGTAAACATCCTAAAGGCAAACCTTGGCACATTATTTTTATAATACAATGGAATTGTACAAGGGGATAATTATTTTTGTTGAAATGTTTCTGTAATCAAGATTCAAAAAGTTTCCGTGAGCATGAACAAAGTTCAAGGCTAGCTCCCACTTCAACAATGCTTGTCTCTATCACTTTCACTTTCCTTTTTGAAAAAGTTTTGGGTTCCCCTCTTGTCGGGGATATACCCCGTGGCGTAAACCGGCTAGAAGTATAACCTGACTAGACTTGGCGGTTTACTTGAGATCTGGCTGACACTTGGCGGTTCACTGGCGACCCGCCATGACCTGGCGGTTTAGAAGCAACCCGCCTGGTCATTATGGCTCACTTGTGACCCGGCGGGGCGGGTCAGATGGATGACGAGGACCAAGGCCCAGAAGGCCGGTTCACGTTTAAATGGTGGGCCGGTTTATGAGGAAAGCATAAGGAATATTCCCTTACAAAAGAAGCAAGACTAGGACTCCACTTGTAATAGGGTAATCCTAATCCTAATAGGACTAGTCATGTAAACCACCCCTTCAACATCTATAAGGAGGGGCAGGGCACCCAAGGGGGACAAGATGGAAAAGTTCCACAAGTTGGACAAGTTAGGTTTAGACAATAGCTCTCGAGATAGAGCACACTTGTAACCGTGATCATCACCATCAATATCAATGAAGCATGATGTAGGCTTTTACCTCCACCGTGAGGGGCCGAACCTGGGTAAAACATCGCGTCTCTCGTCCCGTTCAACCCCTCTCAGGCTACCACATAGATGCGTTGGCCTCGCGACTAAGTCCTGACACTAAGGACATCTGCCGTGACAATTCCACGACAGTTGGCGCCCACCGTGGGGCCTGCGCACGATGGTGTTGAGTTCTTGGAGGGATTTCTCTATCGAGAAGCTTGTGATCGATCAGATAAGCGCTGGCAAAATTCAACGTTGGATGATCAGAATCATAATTAGACTTTGGAGCGGGCAGTGCAAGGTTTGAGTTCAAGAAGAGTTAGGGTTGCGCGTCTCTGTGCCGCCGTATACGACTAGCGGATCGTTTTCGTCGAGACCGGTGGTTGACTTGGATGACGGACGTAGCCATCGACAATCCGCTAGCCGAGAGTGACCGAGTCGGACAGGAATTCAATTCTAGGCGTTCTTTCCTCATATAAACAAGTAGTCGTATCAGATCAACTTGGAGGCAGAATGCAGTGCGCGTGCTCACGGAAATTTCTACCGGAGGTAGTACTTGTTTTCCCACGGGAATGCACTAGCAAAAGCCTTTAGGCGATTTATCGCTAGGCCCAGACGAGCACAGGCCACCGCATAGAGACACAAAAAGCGGTGTATTAAAGAAGCATCATCATAATCATTGCAGCAGCCATCCTGCATGGAGTCACATCGGTCCAGAGCTGACCCCACTGAATCAAAAGTTCCAAGTGCATGGAGGAATACTGCGAATTCGTTACTCATCCACTGGAAAACAATCAGCGTGTGGGAAAACTCCAAACTACTGCTGATAATCTAGCACAACACGAGATTTCTTACTACAACATGCTAGTGGATTGGCTAATGAACCAGTATTTATCTCCTTTGACATCATGCTAGTCGGACAGCATGGCCTCCGGCCTGTCCGCGCAAAAGCCAAAATCAACAAGGACCGGGTTAAAAAAATAGCGTGTGGATCGAAGAAAGAAAAAATCACTGCTCCTGCTACTTTCAGGCTGGGTGTAGTCTGCTACCTCATTGAAACCAAAAACGGAGTACTACTACTCTCCCATGTGAAGGCTAAATCCCTAGCAATGTTTGGGT